>NC_051271.1:12721404-13066404 GCF_015220745.1 Sebastes umbrosus
ATCTCCTAGGATAATGGTTGGAAAACCAGAGAAGTAGCATTGCAGACACTATATCACAATAAATGTATAGAAATATAACATTGATCCTATAGGATATTATAGACAGAAGTATAGACACTACATAAACTCATGCATGCAAAACACCATTAGTCTATAAAGATGTGCACAAATCATCATTATCTCTCTTGGGATAATGGTTGGAAAACTTGGATCATATGGTGTCATTATATCTTGATATATATATATATATATATATATATATATATATATATATAAAAATATATGTAGGCCTTGAGGGACACCAAACAGTAAATGTATAGAAATATAACATTGATCCTATATTATATTAATACATAGCCAGAGAAGTAGCATTGCAGTAGACACTATATAAACTCATGCATGCAAAACACCCATTAGTCTATATAGATGGTGCACAAATCATCATTATCTCCTGGAATAATGGTTGGAAAACCAGAGAAATAGCATTGCAGTATAGACACTATATAAACTCATGCATGCAAAACACCCATTAGTCTATATAGATGTGCCAATATCATCATTATCTCTTGGGATAATGGTTGGAAAACTTGGATCAGGGTTAATTCGTCTTCGTGACTGACACAGTAATCAGACATTAGAGAGATCACTGAGAGCTTTATAAGCTGCGAGATCTTCAGCTATTTGACAGCCAAACCTTTCAGGGAGTGATTTAATTATCAGTTAATTTATGGATTATCTTTGCCATGCATTGATTTATAGGAGTTTAGATGGTTAAATGTAAAAAGCCTATTGAGTTGCACATCTCAAAGATTGCATAAATGACAGCGTCCAAATTTATTATTATTATTTTTTAGTAATGTAAATCGATTAAAATATTTAATCGATTGCATTAATCACTGCATGTGATTATCATAAAGTGGGCATGTCTGTAAAGGGGAGACTCGTGGATACCCATAGAACCCATTTTCATTCACATATCTTGATGTCAGCGGTCAAGGGACCCCTTTGAAAATGGCCATGTCAGTTTTCCCTGGCAAAAATTTAGTTCGGAGCGTTATTTAGCCTCCTTCGCAACGAGCTAGTACGACATGGTTGGTAATGGATTCCTTAGGTTTTCTAGTTTCATATGATGCCAGTATCTTCAGCCTGCTACAACCTCGATCGATTGCGTTAAAGAAATTAGTGGCGTTAAAATTAATTTGCGTTAACGTGTTATCACGTTAACTTTGACAGCCCTATTATTATATTATATTATTATTGTTTGTTTGTCTGACCAACACATAAGAAAGGTAGGCTATCCCATGGTATCAATTAACAGCGATATTCAAGTCAAGTCAATTTTATTTGTACAGCCCAAAGTCACAAATCACAAATTTGCCTCAGGGGGCTTTACAATCTTAACAAAAGACGTATCCATGTGTATCTATATTAAATAGATAAAAGCACATTGAATAAGCTGCAACCACCAAATTGTAAATTTTTGTAAGAAAAATGCATTCATTGAGTGATCAATTGTGTATCTTCCCCACATGAGTGTTTTTTCATACAGTAAGCATTGCTATATGGGGATTCTCCCTCTCTGGTGCACAATACTGCTTACAGAAGCAGGGCATGACCCATCGCTTGTTGAGCTATGACAATTACTGATGACTGTGCACTCCCCATCTTCCCTTATGGGCTCACCTCTGTGGAGCCTGCAGACTAGGTGTGTGTGTTTGTCCAGGAGCTCATATATGCAGTACATGCTGCAGTGTGTTGTTCACAAAGCTTCTTCTCGGACACACACAAACAAAGATGACACAGATGAGGGGTCAGCACTTGTGTCTGTGCTTGTTAGGGGGATTTGCCAGCCGAGTTCTTCTACCTCTCCTACCTCTCCGACCTCTCCGCTCCTTTTCCATCCTATAATGCAGAGGTTCTCAAACCTTTTTGGGGCCAGGGACCCCTTGAATGGGAGAAAACTTTCCAAGGACCACGTCATAATCATAAGACCAATTAAGCATAACGCTTACTACCATTTCTACTCTTATGTCATCGGAACTATTTGTATTATAAAACCTTTCAGCCTAAATACTTCAGACCGGTTTGATAGTGATAAACAGAAACACATTTCAGTTTTAATCATGTTAATACCACGTTGTTGTGCCCTGATGTTTCAGGTGCTTTGTAATCAGATGTCGCTTTAGCTTGGCCGGCTTCATGGCTTCGTTCGCCAGCACCTGAAGACGCGTGACGCATTCTGGTCTCCCGTCGCTGTCACTCGATGTAACTGTCGTCATATTTTCTCAATTAAAGGCTGGTCCTCAGTCAAAATGTGAGAGACGTCACACATCACGACATGTTATGTTAAATTTAACAGTTTGGTTCCTATAGTGTGTGGAGAGCAATGATTTGGCAAAAAAACAGCCAAAACACCACACACTAACTGATTCCATTCATGAACCATAAGAAAAAAACGGAAATCACACAAAATCTCTTGTGATCAAACGTGACTTGTAAAGTGTGTAAACAGTGAGTGTAAGTAGTGATGTTATTTTTTGCTCTACTTTGTACTGAATATTCACAAAGGATGGATGGATGAAGTCATGGAGAGACACGTTAAATAAACACTTGGTACTCCATTTCTGAGGTCCATCTTACTACTTTATACTTCGAGTTTTGCATTAGCTCATGAATTAACCGCGGCCGCCGTAATGGCGGTGGTTGTCCCTCCTTCTTCAGTCTGCTTGGTTCTCAATAAGCTATTGTTCTTTCCCACGTGACTGTGTCATCATCTGTCCTCGGGGTTCCCCACACACAACAGGAGATCCGATCGTATGATTTGAGATCGATGCGGCCAGGATAGAATTCTGAGCTGATCGGGGATGCACTCTTAACATACCTCACACCACAGGAACATCTGGAAAGATAATCTTTAGAAGCATCAAAAAATCTAGGTTTTGCTGACGATTGTCGGGAGGTGGGATCGGGCCAAAAATCTGCTTCTAGTGTGTACCCGGCATTAGCTAATTTGGGCTTAGCGTCACTTGACCATATGGACTGACTCAAATATTTCTCCATGCTCACCAGCTTGTAGTTATCTGGCTAATAAGCCAAGCTAAGCATCAGCAGGAACGGTTTGTTGTGTCCTGAGTGAAGTGATTCATGACAGATTGACGTGATGTGTCACAATCATATCAGAGATCTGGATCCGGGTATCGGCATCGTTGCATCCCAATTTTTTTTAATGATACAGCACAATTTTATAATTTATAGCTAATACTTCCCCCTGACAGAGTGCCACGGACCCTTGGAGGTCCCCGAACCCCACTTTGAGAATCACTGCTATAATGAAAAAGAAGCTTGACTTGTTTCTCTCGCTTTAGCTCTTTGATGACCGCAGTAAATGAAACCGAAACCCAGAGCGCTGATGAAATATAAGAATCATCAAATCCGATATTTGGTGTAAGCATTTTCTCGCAGCTTTGGGATGCTGGGCATGTGACACATGGTTTATTTGAGTGTTTTGGTGGGGGGAGTGGAGAGGAAGTGGGAAATGGGTCAGCTGTGGTAACCTTATATATTTATTAACCTCTGCTCTCTGTGTGCGCTGAGGAGGCTGGCACACACACACACACACACACACACACAGTCATGCACTTGTACTTAACACACCTCCTCACGTCGGCCCGTCCCTCACTCCTCTACTCACCCATCCACAGCTCCCTTCCCCCCCCCCCGCATCCCTCCCTCTCTCTCAGCCACTGAGAGTGGTCTGCCCTGGTTGAATGGGTGCTGCTAAAGATAAACCAGTAGCACGTCGGAGTGTGTTTACATGGCGGAACAAGCCAATGGGAAGAAAGCGAGAGCTGACCGTGTCGGGCCAGCTGTTGTGAATGTTCACATAAGCTTGTGCGTGAGCAGACATGCACACACCCACATGAATACACAGTAGTCTCTTAACGAGACTCACAGAGATCAACAGTAGCATATTAAAGTGTGTGTGTTTGTGTGTGCACATACTGTATATGCCAACACGTCTTGATTGGCAGCTCTAATTCTGTCTGTGTGATTTCCTGTGCTTATCTAGCTTACACTGTCACAATGTTCCCTGCTTTGTAATCCAGCACAACCGGTACCCTCTTTGATATGTGTGTGTGTGTGTGTGGGTGAGGGGCTGATGTAAGAGAAAGTGTGTGCACGCCTGCTTGTCTCTTTGCCTAACCTCTCCTCTGTGCACCAACCATTCACTCTACATCTCACTCCTGTTTTCCAAAAAAGCCTCGTCCCGGCTCTCCTTTACACTGTAGACAGAATATTAATTTCATGCTTTGCTGACTATGAAGTTATCGTCAATAAGCACGGGCACTGGCTTGTGAGGCTACATGAATAACATTATCGACTGGCAGGATCAATAAGGGGATCTCGAGACAGGATTTACAGTAGCAAGAGGCCCTCGCCGCTCTCTGACCGAGCTGCCGTGCCAAGTGTCTTGAGAATTTACACCCAAACAGATGAATTAAAGTGTGAGACAAACTTATTACACAGAAATTTGAAAATAAAATCTGAACATAGGCTCTGAACAACATTAAGGCGATGTCTAATACTCATAAGGGGTGCAAAAACAAAGGACGGACTGTTAAATATGATCATTAGCGTTCATTTCCCACTAGTTAATAAACTTGTAACACCGGAATTACCGATTACACCGGACATTTTACAAGAAAAGATGACGGTCAATATGTGTAACGTGCTTACTTTGATCTTTAATGTAATGTGTGATGACAGTGTGTCTGGCCTCTCCAGTCGAGCTTTCGCTGCGAGGCTGCAAGTTTCCACTCGGTGCTGCTCCGCCACGCACAGCGGCTGTGACCGCCTCGTTCTCCTCACGGCGATTACCTCATTAACGTTATGGTTCCCTTATAGCATTGGGTTTAAATCCGACATTATTGCCAAATAAGCGCTTTTGCTTTTTGTTTTGACACCAAATCCTCCGCCATCGTCATCTCTCTCTCGTCCCGTGTGTATGAAATACGACACCTGCTACTCAACAGACACATTCCCTTTCTCTCTGTAGCGTCTGTCATCCGACTATGTATGAAGTATGAAGTTAGTTATTGAACAAATTGAACCCAGCTCAAAAGGCACCAGTAAAAAATAATTATAATTACATTTTTAAAGTGCAGTTTTTTTAATGATTTACTCTCATTGAACTAACAAAAAAAAATCTGAGTTCAATATCACCCTCTTTCGCGATGTGTTTATCACGCAAGTTGATATCACGATAAAAAGCGATATATTGTGCAGCCATAGTGGCTGTTTGTCTAATTGTTTGTTTCTATGCTTGTTTTAGAGCCTTTTATTGGATTTTATCTCTTAAAAGCCTAACCAGGGACCAGGACTGTAAATTAGCTACTGCTATAAGTCCTATTATACTATTATTTTTATTATTGTTATAATAATTAGTATATTTTAAGTCTGATGGTCCCTGTCAAATTAATTGATAAAAATCAAATAAAAAAATGTAGCAGATTTTTGTAAATTTCCTTATCTTGTAGATCATCTGAGGGGTCATCTGTTGAAATGTTTTTCAGAGGTTTGGTGTGTTTGGTGGATCAGAGGCCGGCGCAGAGCCCTGACCTCGACCCCATCTAACACCGTTGGGACAAACAGTACAAGAACTAGCATCAGCGCCCGACCTCACTGATGCTCTCTCTTGCAGCCAATTCTTGTGGAAAGCGTTCCCAGAAGGGCATATGAGCGTAATGTTTGGATGTTCTCATAATTTTGGACACGTAGTGTACCTCCAGGTGCGGGAACGCTTGCTAAATTTCCCTCTTACCCTCCGCGCTCTTACTTTCAAAACTGGCCAAAGAGGACAGCCAAGAGCAGCACACACACACTCCCCTCAGAGCCTGGCCTGAATTCAGAGTCCCCTTCAGTCCTCTGAGCCATGAGTCATAGTTCACGAGCCAAAGTTCATGCACAGTGACGTGATTGAATAGCCAGCGTGACATACTGTCCAAGTTTACGACTTGAAGGACAGAGAGAGGCGGGTTTGTGATTAGGATCTGGGAAGATGTCACATCCATCATCGAAATCTGTCTCTAAATTATAAGAAATACGTCTTTAGATTAACGGACATTGACAATGTTGAGACCGAGCAAGTGTGTAAGAGAGAGGTGGTGCCACACACACACACACACACACACACACACACACACAGAGGGAATGTCCGTCAGTGCTGTGCCAGCTGTGTGCTGCAGACAGAGAGGCGTCTGGGTAAAATATGAGCCTGTATGTGTCCCGTGCATATACCCATGCACACACACACACACACACACACACCTCTGCGGGAGGGTAAGTGAGCCATCAGGGTCAGTAGGAGCAGATGATGACACTGTAGACATGGCGCAGAGGGTAAAGTGAATAGTGGGGAGAAACAGGCCATATTTCAGGTGTTAGTCACAGACTATATTGGGAGGAGAGACTCCTCTCATGCTGACAGGCTGGAGACTCACTGCATGGAGCTGCAGCCTGGACTATAATATTAACTCACATGCAGGACTTTGGTTACACTAGATGCGCACTGTTTGTCAGTGTTGCAGTTTTAACCTCTATTATTTGTGTTTGGGGATTATTGTGTTTCCACGTCAGTCCGTGTCAGTTTAATATTTGTTATCATAACGCTGCCAGCTCTAAATATTGGCTCCGTAATGTCTGTGCTTGTGGACGAGTGTTGGTGTCAGTTTTCCTGCTGTTTGTGATGCACTCCCGTTAAATGAATATAGAGGAAACAACCCAGCAGAGTGAATGAGTCCGTGAGGATGTAAACTGTATCCAGGTCAAATTAAACTGAGGATTGTTTTCCAAAGAAGACTCGGTCAAGAAAGCAACATTGAAATCACCAAACAATAATTATAATAACAATAATAACAACAACAACAACAACAATATTAATAATAATAGTAATAATAATGATAACTTTATTTTGGTCAAGATAGCAACATTGAAAACTATTGCCAAATAATAATAATTAATAATAATAATGATAATGATAATAATAATGATAGCTTTATATATTAATTTATAATATTAATATTAATTGGATACAAGACAATATAACAGAAAGCCAAACAGTGAGGTCAGACAAAAGCAAGACAAAACTAAGGTCAAATTTTAACACAATAGATAAAAACAATAAAAAACACAACAATTAGATAAATACAAATTAAAAAAATTAAAATAAAAGCAATCATATAGCAATGATATATTGTATATTTAAATCCCGTCCTGTCTCATAAAAAGAGAGTAAAAGAGAGTAAAACAGTGAATAAAATCTAAATATAGTTCATAAGACCGAACAGTTTTATACTCAATATGTGCTTACAAATCAAATAAGAAAGACAATTTTAATCTTTTCTTATCAAACATCTATTACTCAGCCTGCAAATAAATCTTTCAGTGTCAGCTTAAACTCAACAATGACCGGCTGCTTCGGCTTTAAATTATTCTGCAGTTAGTTCCAAAAATAGGAGAAACGCTGTACGAAAGCACTTTTCCTCAACGTCTTAATCTGAGGGACAGAAAACTTTTCAGCTACTGTAAAAAAAAAATAATAATAATCATGAAGAAAGCCTTAAATGGCTTTATATAAAAAATATACTAATTAACCAAGAATACAAAACACAGTGATGAACGAGAGTAATTAATAAACATAGCACATAGACTGTAGAAGGGAAGTGCCGTCGAGCGGAGTGGTGGCGATCAGCTCCTGTTCGGCTGCAAAGAAAAAGCATGACTTATCCCTAAATGTGTGATAATAATCGTTAAAAATCTTTCTTCGTCTGTTGTTGACGCTCTCCAGGTGATTTATTCTCTGAACATGAAGAACGAGGAGCAGGAGGCGGCGCTGCAGGCGCTGAGCCACGCCCACCACGAGGAGCTGCACCGCATCCTGGTGGAGACATGTCACGAAGGGGAGGGGTCGCCGCTGAGGACACGCCTCCTCGACATGCAGGACTCTCTGGATGAGCAGCAGAGGGTTGGAGCCCAGGTGTGTGTGTGTTTGTGTGTGTGTGCACTCTTACCCTCCTGATCAAGAGATAAACTGACCTCACTCAAGGGCGCGTTGTATCGCTGTAATTTAATGTGTAAACTCCCAGCGGAGAGCAGCAAATCAATCCCGCCCCTCATGTGACCTACAACATCCGTCAACCTAGTCCAGATAGCCTGTGTGACTTTACCCAGCCTCAGACTTCATGCCTGATTTACATGCTGTGCACCACAATACAACATCAACATGAATCATAAATACCCACATGACTTTCTTATGAGCTCTTTGGAAACAGAGCAGCTGAAGAGATGAAATATGTACACAGACCTTAAACTTTTATTTTGAAATGTGTGGCCACGCTCATCCGTCTGGTTTGTTTTGTCGTCTATCCTTTTCATTGTCCTGTGTTAGTTGTTGGACATTTTTTACTGCAAATTCAGGAGCATGATATCACATGAGTGTAAACACCTACCAGCAAATACAGCGGAAACCTCTTATAGTGATCACGTCTGTCCGGGTCAAATTGATCACTATAAGCGGATGATTATTAAACACATTTTTTTTTAAATTTTCTTTATTTCTCATGCAGATTACAATTTAAGTGGCATTTGTATATTTACCACATGAATATAAAGTAGGGCTGTCAATCGTTTTAAATATTTAATCACGATTAATCGCATGATTGTCCATAGTTAATCGCAATTAATCGCAAATTCATGCAACACGCAAACACACACATTTTTTATCTGTTCAAATTGTACCTTAAAGGGACTGTTTGTAACTCTTTAAGCGTATAAATGTACCGGGTCGGGACACATGCGCGCTCGCATATGCGCGTTCGTGTGTAGCCGCTCTCTGCCTGCTTGCCTTCACTCAGACAGCGCGCGAGAGCTAACTCCACACTGCAGAAGAGTTAGTTTAGCTCTGAGAATATCTAGTGAATGTACAGTGGACGGGCTGCACGGTGGTGCAGTGGTTAGCACTGGCGCCTCACAGCTAGAGGGTTGCAGGTTCGAATCCAGCTTGGGACCCTTCTGTGTGGAGTTTGCATGTTCTCCCCGTGTTAGCGTGGGTTTTCTCCGGGTACTCCGGTTTCCTCCCACAGTCCAAAGACATGTAGGTTAGGTTAATTGTGGACTCTAAATTGCCCGTAGGTGTGAATGTGAGCGTGAATGGTTGTCTGTCTATATGTGTTAGCCCTGCGATGGACTGGCGACCTGTCCAGGGTGTACCCTGCCTTCGCCCAATGTCGGCTGGGATCGGCTCCAGCCCCCCCGCGACCCCTAACGGGATAAGCGGTTGCAGATGGATGGATGGATGTACAGTGGACGTTTGTGCAGAAATAAATGCTGCAGCTCCTCCAGACCAACAGAGGTTCTCCGTGTCTTGTGAAGTGACGGAGCTCTGCAACGAGTTACGTTGTTGTCTCGTTTCCGACCGGGTGCCGGTGTCTTCCTGCTCTCTCCGGCTGCGGGCGGAGAGAGCAGGAAGACACGCTGCGGAGCCCCGCTGAGGCAGGAAAAGCCAACACTAGGATCAGATCTAAATCATGTTCATGGAGAGACCTTCGTCTTTGTCAGCTAACATTACTGCCAAGCAGCTGAAATATAGAGTGATATTGTGGTTTTAGCTGACGTGTGTCGCCTCACTGTTTTGAGCGATGCTCGTTCAGGTATATTTAGAGCGAGCAAGCGCGAGCCCGACGCTGACTTTCGTTGATTTCACGGCCACAGGTGTCGCTGTTAACAAGCATTTCTGAAAGTTACAAATAGTCCCTTTAAAGGGAGATTGGTCAAGTATTTCAAACTCTTATCAACATGGGAGTGGGAAAAAAAAAGCTGCTTTATGTAAATGTATGTATATATTTATTATTTGAAATCAACTAACAACACAAAACAATGACAAATATTGTCCAGAAACCCTCACAGGTACTGCATTTAGCATAAAAAATATGCTCAGATCGTACAATGGCAAACTCAAGCCCAACAGGCAACAACAGCTGTCAGTGTGTCAGTTTCCACTGGACATCCCTACATGAAAGATATTTATCAACTCTTAACAGCAGATCTGTTAAAATCAAATATCAACAAACATCGAACACAGTTACAGTCAACAACTCTGTCTGGATTAATATCATAACATAACACCACATAACTGCAGACAGCCACTGCATTTTAATTCAGTCTTTATTCTGCAGTGAATGGCCGCTGTATAAACACAATAGAAAACTCAAGGCCGTCCAGATAAAGAAAATGTCATGTTTCCATATAACTTTCCCTATAATTACCTAATACATAGTTCCTACAAAGCTATGAGAAGATTACAGAACTGCAAAAGAAAGCGTCTCCTCGTACTCGCTGCATATTGTAACTTACTTATGAATCGTGGTTATATGACAAGCTGAATAAAGGTTTCAGCAGCGCAGGCTGGTAATGATGTTTGGCCACATACTGCGAGTATTGTTTGAATGTCACAACACTGTAGCTAATTAGCCTTTATGGCCACAGTCTTGCCCTTTAAAAATGTGTTGTGTATAATACACTGTGTTACCGGATCACCTCTGAGAAGAAATTGTTCAGCATATTTAAAGTGTGAATGTGCCACAACAAAATATTTGAACTGTAGGATGTTATCATGTGGAGCAAAGTGTCTGAAAGGTTTCCAGAGTGTCGTTGGGAGTAAAAACACAACCTCTTTGTCAGTTCTAAAGGAAAACGGTGTCTTACACTATTGGTTATCCTCTGTGCCTCCAGGTGCAGGCAGACTTTGAGTGTTTCCGTATCCAGGCGGAGGAGAGGGAGCGTGGAACTGAGGTGGAGCTGAGAAAAGAGTTCGAGGAGAGGCTCCAGGCTGCAGAGGAGGAGCTCCAGGAGGCCAAGGCCCACGTCAGTGACGCCCAGGAGGAGAGCCTGCAGTTGAGCAAAGAGCTGGAGAAGGCCGGGGAGCAGATCCAGGAGCTGGACGCCAAATGTGAGGAGCTACGGAAAGCAGCTGACGAGGAGAGACAGCAGAAAGAGGAGCAGAGAGAAGACGAGGAGAATAAGAAAGAGGAGGAGGAGGAGGAAAGAGTGAAAGCACTCTTAGAGGAGGTGAAGGCGCTGAAGGAGGAGAGGGACCGAGCAGAGGAGGAGAAGAGGCGAGCGGCGAGAGAGGAGAGGGAGCGATGGGAGCAGAAGATGAACGATCTGAACGAGGAGCAAGAGGAGGCGAGGAAGAAGATGGAGGCAGATTGGAGGGAGGAGCGGCAGAGGTGGGAGGAGAGGGAGGAAGAGGAGAAGAAAGGGATGCACAGCGCCCTGCGGGAGAGAGTGAAGAGGGCTGAGGCGGAGGTAGAAAGTCACCTGGAGAGGATGGCTGAGAGCAAGAGGAACACAGTGAAGCTGCAGGAGCGAATACAGGTACACACACACACACACACACACACACACACAAAAACCCTCCAACACGGGCGGACTAGAGCCGACGCAGCGAGACACAACGGAAAAACTAGGACGACAGATGTTCACCAACGACCCCAAACTGTCCTGCGGCCAACCGTCGGCCTGGCATGTCAGGGCCTTTAAGAAACAGCAACACACCTACATCACACATTTAGCAAAATAGTTCAAAACCACATTTTGTTCGTTAAATACCAACTCATACACTATCTCTTAACAAAACATGGCAAACCCAACTCAATATCAAATCATTCCTTCAAAAACAGTTGATCACTTTTGCACATTCGGAATATACACTGCTGCTTTGTCGGTAAATTAAACTATTATAACAGTTTGGCGAGAAAAACTAATTTAATAATATAATAATTCTAATTAAAATTCTAACTCAGAAAGAAAGAAAGAAAGAAAGAAAGAGGAAAAAGAAAGACAAAAACATGACTGTCTTAACATGGAGTTTTGCTGTAATGTCTTCCATTGCGTACACTTTCATTAACCTATCTTGCCATTGATGTAGAGTGGGTGGCAGTGGTTTGAGCAAAGATAAAGTTATCTTTTCCAGCTGTTTCAGTAGAGCTTTTGAGCTGCTGTTGTTGCAGAAGTAGAGACTCTACACTATATTTAAGGTTTTGAACATTAGGTCTGGCATGCTGTGTGCAAACATCCTTAAGTAAGACAAGAAAGATCCCTAATTGTGGTATTGAGTAAGCTTATATGTAAAGAAAATGTTAGCATTTTAGAGACGTGTTAATTAGACGCATTACATATTCTGTGAAAACAACTCAAATTGTGTTAATGGTATATGATCCACAAGAGACAGATGTTTGTGCTTGTTGTGTTTTGAAAATGTGACAACAGATTGGACGAAAAGGATGTTAGCGATTGTAAAACTAGAAAGCTGTGAAAATGGAGGTGAAAGGAAATTCAAATGTTGCAGCTTCCTGTCTCTGATGCACCCGGCTAATGATGGAGTTGATGGGAAAGGGAGCGAGTTGGATGCAGAGAGAGAGAGAGAGAGGGGGATCTTGCTTGTCTAACCACTAGCTGCCCTCCCTGAGTGCTATTCCCACTGCCAACTATCTGCTAATGAGTAGTTTGAGCAGGATAGATTCGCTGCACCACCACCATTACCACCTCATGGACGAGCATTAAGAAGCCCTACGAGAGCTGGCACAGAGCTGACATAAGCCCTCACAGCAGACCATTAAAGGCTCATAGCTGGGCCAGATAGCTCCCTGACTCACCACATTTCATCCCCCATTTTTTCCCTATCGCCCTCCCCTTCATTCTGACTTACATTCTTTCTCTCCTTCCTCCTTATCTGTGTCAAAGTTGCTGTCGGCTTCTCTCTCTCCCTCATCTGTCTTCTTTTTTTTCTCTCCTTTCTATTCCCCTGTGCTCCTTGTCAACCCACAATACTCCTCCGCATCGCCCTCCTTACTTGCCCTCGCGCCAAACTCGTGCCTCCCTCCAGGACCTGGAGGAGGAGCTGGAGCTGGATCGGAGGCGTGTGTCCGAGGCCGAGGGCGTGGCTAAGCGGGCGGAGGAGGAGCTTGCGGTCGCCAAGGAGAGGCTGCTGCTGCAGGAAGATGAGCTGCAGAGCAGAGCAGGTAGTCCGTTCAGTCTGTGTCTGTGTTACCTGTCTTCTTCTCACCTGTCTGCTGGAGGAGGCTCACATCTGGGAGAATAAGCTGAGCTCAGTGCATTCCCATTATTCATTCTGACTCAGCGCTAATTAAGTTTTCTCCTCACGCCACTATAATATATACAGAAAATGCAACAAACGCACATTATTCATCCTCCATAAAGGCAAACAGTTTCATCAAAGTGTCATCATACCCAGTCAGCAAAAACGCCCTGAATTTTATTTATTGCACGAGAATGATTTTTGTTTTTAGGCTTTTCCTTGTTCAGTATTGGTCCGCTGTAAGTCCATTCTGCTTCTATTATGCATAATCAATCAATACGTGCTCGTGCATGTGTCTGTTTGCTGGTGTTTATTTGGGGTGTGTTCTCTGTGTGTGTATCAGAGGAGCTGCTGAACCGCGGAGGCTGCGAGGTGTGTGTGTGTACTGAAGTGGAGGAGCTGAGGAGCCAAGTGAGCCGCCTGCAGAGCAGGAACAGAGAGCTGGATCTGCAGAGCAGCGGCAGAAACAACGACCACGCCCGCCAGATACGCCAGGTAAAACAGCACGTCGAAGAGCTATTGCGTTGGGTTGCAGTAGATCAGAGGTGTCAAACTCCTTTTAGTTCATGGGCCACATACAGTCCAATTTGATCTCAAGTGGGCTGGACCATTGCATAATGACCTAAAAATAACATCTCCAAATGTGTCCCCCTTCTTTTGGTGTAAATAAGTACAAGTACATTCTGTAAACATTCACAATTAATGAACAATCCCATTTACAAAACAGATGATGAACAGTTTGAGATGTCTCGCTACGACTAAAAACTGACTGCTGTTTCCTCAAACCTGCCAACAGTTAGTTTATCTTCTCTGTTCTCAGTTGTCCTTGTAAGTTATTGTGTTATTCGTCTGATAGTGCTGCCGAATATTAAGTTCCTTGAGCACTGCACACTGGTTTACTATCCGTGAAGAAATGAATGACAGAGAAAATTTACACTCTGTGTCCACTTTTCTCCTTTTTGACAAAGACATTTTCCACCAGTGGCTCCTACATGAACAGGAGCCTATGCTTGACTGTGTTGCGTCAAGCGTATAAGTGTTGTGAGCACGTAGGATCTATAATAGCGTATCCAGCATAGGGTCTGCTACTCTTATTAGGACAGCACAACTTCCAGTGGACACATAGGAATAGCAGTATGTTTTATTGAGAAACTGGAATTAATTAATTCTTTGTAAGTTTCACACTTTCCAAAGTCATCCAGTGGGGCAGATTGGACCCTTTGGTAGGCCGGTTCTGGCCCTAAGGTCATCCAGTATGTTTGACAACCCTACAGCAGATTGTACAGGTGTACCTAATAAAGTGGCCATGACGTTGTATGTTGTGTTTGTTCCCAGCATGCTGAGGCTCTGTCCAGCCTGCGTTCTGAGATGGTGAGAGCCCAGACGGAGGAGCTACGTCGCATCCAAAAACACGCCGACGACGAGCGAGACAAGCTGCAGAAGGAGATCGAGAAAGAGAGAGAAAACTCCCAGAAGGAAAGAGAGCAAGAGAAGGAGAAGATGGAGAAGGACAGAAACAGAGTGCGCAGGGAGAGAGAGGAGGAGAAGGTGGAAGTGGAAGGTATCAAAGAACACCTGAGGAGAGAAAAGGAGGAAGAGGTTGAGCGGCAGAGGAAGGAGCTGGAGATGGAGAGGGTTCGCGTTCGCTCGCAGTTGGACAAGAACATCGAGCAGGTCGAGGCGGAGAGAGCCAATGTGCAGCAGAAGCTGGAAGAGGAGAAGAAAAGGTTGGTGGAGAAGGCCGAGGAGGACAGGAAACGACTGAAGGAGCAGGTGCGGAAGGCGATAGAGGAGGTGATGAGGAGGCACGCGGCCGAACTGCACAGCGTCCAAGAAGCTCTGAGCTCAGAGAGGAAGACCAACCAAGAGGTCAGCATCTGTCTGCACACACCATGACGGGGTTATTTCAGACAGGCTCCGTAGTGAAAGAGGAGTTTTTTCTATAATGTGCACTTTGTATCAGAACTTTAAAAATAGCCTGCTGCTGTTCAGCTGTGGCAGTCGGCTCCTATAGGCTTAATTATTTTAGTTTCAGTCAGACTTTGGGTTTAATTATTCCGGATACAAGGACGAACTGCTGTGAGAAATAATTTTTCCTTTCATCGTGTCACACAGCTGCAACAGTGATACTTTCCCTGCTCTGAGTCTGTGTGAGTCACATGGAAAAAAAACTTAATTTTAACTCTGTTAAACGTGCACAGAAATCAGGATTCTCCAGCCGAGATCACTTAATCTGGGAACCTGATAAAGGGTGGTGACGTAGGGCATCTCAACGCTTTCCATTAATTTCATATGGAAAGCAGGAGAAGCAGTCGTCCAGTGCATGTTTTGGAGAGTTTGAGAGGGTCTGTAATTGTATTATGTTGAAAAATCTCATCTTTTATGCAAATAAGCCCGTCCAGTGCGACGCGCCTAGCTCACGAAACTTAGACCAAGCTGTCAAACTAGGCGATCTAGTTCTAAATTCAAAACGAGATTCAGCAGTTTGTCCCATCAGGACTCACCCACTTGTGACGCCTTAAAATGAACCATGACCAGGTCAACCAAAAAGTTCTTTTTTTTTCTTTAAAGATTTATTTTTATTGGCAAAAGGCTTATTTTACAATTCAATTCTAACATGTATCAACATTTATTTTTTTATTAAAACAAATATTGAAACCATAAAAATAAAATAAAATAACAAAAGAAATTAATAATTATAGGATTTTTTTTTGTAATGATATATTATTGAAAATGAACCTATCCTTGTATCAGATATATTTTAACTACATAATAATAATAACAATAATAATTATTATTACAATTATAATAATAATAATGACAATTATGATAATGACTAAATGAAAATCTAAAAATATAAGATACATTCAAAGTAATAATTGAAAAAATAAAGAAAAATTATTAGAAAATAAAAAACATAAACACATGTAAAAAAAAAAATACATATATATACATATTGAATAAAATGTATATGAATAATAAACACACATTTCTAGTGCACATACATGTTTATAACTCTGAATGCGTCAGTAGCGATCATGATTTGCCAAAAAGTAATTTTAAATAAAAGCAAAGATCAGAAAAAAATCAGGGCAATCTGTGCAGCATAACTGTTTTGTGTCTGATCTCACGTTAATCATCTCGTGAAACCTTTAGGCCCCCCCTCCCACCCGCTGCTTCTGAAAGAGCATATTTAATGAATATTTTTCAAACTACTAAATGTAGAGAAATAATGAGATTTTATCACATAATTGCCTGCCCTTTGAGCCTTCTTATAATGTGCACTTCATCATGACTAATTATTAATTAGGCTTAGTAATAAGGAGACGAGAGTTGGGTTAAAAAGAAGACAAGTTGTTCTTGTAATAATGGTGCTGATGAGGACGAATTTTCCTGCAAGGTGTGTGCGCGTTTGGATGAAGAGAGGAGGAACGGCGAGGAGCGACGCAGCAAGCTGGAGCGGGAACGAGAGGAGCTGAGGACTAAAATGAAAGATGCCACCAATGAGGTCAGAGGTCAAATTTACACTAGTTGAATGTGTGTTTTTAGCTGATTAAATATAAGATGATTTATAATAATAAAGTTCATTCTGTGCGTTTAGATCTGTAGGCTGCAGTCAACGATGCAACAGCAGGACAAGACGGAGCAGGTGGCCCCCGAAGCGGCAGCCACGTGTGGACCGCAGTGCTCTCGTCTGGAGGATGAGCTTCACCAGACTCGGAGTCGACTGGCTCGGATGCAGGAGGAGGCGGAGAGGCAGCGAGACAGGCAGCAGAGAGAGACGGCGTCCCTGAGAGCCGACAAACACCGGCTGGAGGAGAAAGTCCTGGAGCAGAGCCGACTGAACACGGAGAGGAGTCTTCTCGACCAGAGCCAGCGGCACACCGAGGACCGGATCAGGTAGCAGAACAAACACCGACCTGCCAGAACGGCTTAGGCTCACATTACAAAGCCTCCACTCTGCTTGTAATCACCCTCTGCCATCCTGTTAAAAGATGACTGGAGAAGATCAAAGTTGAGAAGCAAATCATTCAAACTGTGGCTCACAAACAACCTCCAGCATCTTCCCCCCTCTCTCAGTTTAATTTGAATGAGCTTCATTGACGGTAATGTGTTTCACCAGAACAGAACATGACAAGAAATTAGCTGCAGCAATAAAAAGGATACATGGTGATGCAAACAACAGTGTCAGTACATCAATGAAAATTAAATCAATATCACAATCCAAATAAACATTAGCCGTAATGGTTTTCAGAAAGCCAATTAGTCCTGTCCTGTCTCATATAGTGATTCTACATATCTTTTTCATTACTGTAACACACACTGAAAACAGCCATTACTTTTATTTAATTTACCTATTATACTTATTTTCAGGTTCATACTTGTATATTGGGTTTCTACTACTTCTATGTTTACATGCTTTTATGGGCAGTTATGAAATAAAGTTATTACGAAAAGTGAGAAATTATCAGGTTTCCACCACATCTGCCTAAATAAACCTAAGTCTTAAAATAATCGTCCTCTTAAAGTGAGTTAGAAACACTATAAAATGAGTACACAGTGTAGCGAGAAGAAGCAAATAGTGCATTTGCATGTAGGTTAAGTCGCTCCCTCACTACTTGTTCTGCTGTGTGCCTCCAGGGCAGAGTGTGAGGATCGTCTCAGAGCAGAGTTCAGGATAGAGATGAATGCCGCCGTCGCTGAGAGCGAACAGAGATGGCAGAACAAGGAGCAGGAGCTGCAGACGCAGATATCTGAGCAGCAGAGTCAACTGAGCGAGCTGCAGTCACAGCAGGTGAGTCTCCTTCACAAACTACTTGAAACCATCTGTGATCCTTGTTCTCGGTACCTCCAGGCATGCTGCTTCTCTCCATTAAAAAACATCTAATTATAGCCTCATAATCACACTGTTTAGTTTACTGTTCATACGAGATGAAGATTTGGGCGGTGAACCTGAGGTCTGGGACTGATCTAGACTAGCACTGAAAGACACTTTTCTTAAAACTAAGGAGGGCTGCACAATTAATTGAATATTAATTGCGACCACGATTTTGGCTTCACGCAATTAAATGAACATGATCGACTGCGACGTTGACGTTTAAGATGAGCGTTCTGTTTTGGCTTCACTTTTGGGGAGCTATCATGCCCGTAGACTGTATATAAGAAGTGGACGTAGTCACCGTGACGTCACCCGTTGACTGCCGTTTTGAAGCCTCGAGTTCGGCATTTTAGCCGTCGTCATCTTGGTTTTTGAAGAAGTAAAAGCCATTATATACCTCAGTAGTGTCATCGATAAGCAGGGCGGAACGGATGCAGATGTCAGAGCCAGAATCGACAAGGCAAGGGCTTCATTCATACAACTTAAGAACATCTGGAGCTCCAAAGAAATCAGCCGGCGGCCAAAGCTCGGATTCTTCAACTATAATATCAAACCAATACTCCTCTATGGTTCAGAGACGTGGAGGACAACCAAGAACACGATAACAAAAGTACAAACATTCATAAATAACTGCCTGAGGCGGATCTTAAACATCCACTTGCCAAATACCATCAGCACCAATGATCTCACACACTGTTCCTTTAATGTGTCATCTTTTATTTTGGCTATAGGTTTATGTCCGACTTTTCAAACTGCACACATTAAGATGTGTAAATACTTCTCAGCCTGTGAAAGCAGTCGTATAATGACCTCTGCGACCCTGATGATGTCACTTGGGTGTTTAAGCTTTGGCGTGACAGTTTACCAGAAAGCCTGCGATGTGGAGTTTGAATGATGTGGGTGTTTACCAGGCAGGAAGGGTTTAACGCTCTTTACCTTTTAGCTGCGTTATGCAGGATCCAGTGTTTTGAAGCTTGAGTCATACTCGAGACTAAAAGTCTGGATATTTCAGTGGCATCGATTTGACCGTTCCCCAACTTAATGGAAGTGCAACACTAAATCGCTGGAGTACTCTTTTAATTAGTTCCATAAGCCTGTTTTGAGTGCACAATGAAGTTTATTTATTTATTTATTTTAAGAAAGCTTCAGTTTGCAACTTCTTAAACAAAAGGGACACATTTAATCCAATACTTGCTCGCAAATTCATCATTTTAGGATTACAGACAACACCACAAACAGACCCTTAAAAATCCTTTTGCTCACGCCGATGCAGGAGGAGAAAAAGAAGGAGGGCTCTGGAGATGATTGCCATGGCAACCCCGAAATTGACAGGCTGAGGAAAGAGGTCCAAGACACCAAGGAGATAAACAAGAAGCTGAGGGATCTGCTGCAGGTACATTAAAAATCACGTGTACTCTTGTTTCATAGGTTTTTCCTCTGTGATGAATAATTGAGCAGCTTTGATGATGGCACTGCGGGGAAGAGGCATCGTAATGCTGAGTGTGTGCATGTATCTATCGTTAACTACTACTGTAAAAGGACAACATGTGTGTGTTGATGTGTTGGAGGAGCCCCAGTCTTTAGGAGAGGAGAGACACAGTCACGCCAAGGCTCTGCAGGCGTTGGAGAGACAGGCGAAGGAAGACGTGCTGTCTGAGAGGAACAGACTACAGACAATGCACCACCTGGAGCTAGGTATCACACACATGTACACACACGTTAAAACACAGGTATCACACACACATGTAAACACATTAACACGCATTAACACATTCAGGCATGAGTGTTAACATGCAGACAGTAACGCACTCTGTATAACACACACACAGCTGCATGGACAAACACACACACACACAGAGAGATATACACATTGAGATTATAAATTCAACAGTGAAGTTGCTATTGCCATGGATACACTTCACCATGGCAACAGCAGAAGGGTACCTGTAACAGTGGGCCAAATTGATTTTGTTTTCTGTCTGTGGTTCTGTGTGTGTGTGTGATATCAGATAAGCAGCGTGCAGAGTTGACCCAGCAGCACACCGAGTGGAGCAGACAGATGACCCAGAGACACATGCAGCAGATAGAGGACCTGCAGGCTCAACTGCAGGCACACACACAGATGATGGCTCTGCAACAGGTAACACACACACACACACACTGCGACGTCCACTGGGATGAATGTGCACAACGAGTAACACGCAAACACACACCTCTCAGTCTCTTTGTCTGCACACACAAACACATCACAGCCGTTTCATAATTGATATCTTTATCGTTCACGTGAATAAATCACTGTCTGAATCTTAGAATGAATGCAGATATTAACAGTGTGTATCTAATGTATGCATGCTTGTGTGTGAAGGATCTGAAGCAGCAGAACCAGAATCAGGTGTTTGAGCGACAGCTGGACGAGAGCCGCTGTGCCATGCTGGAGCTGCAGAGAGAAAATGCAGCACTGAAGAAGCAATTAAAGGAAAAGTAAGGAAAGAAGTGGTGTAGTTACTTCCACATTATGTCATTCAGGGCTGCAACTAACCATTATTTTCATCGGTTCATCTGCTGATATTTTCTTTCTTGATTCAATGTCAGAGAATAGTGAAAAATCATCCCAGTTTCCCTAAACCCAATGTGAAGTACAAGAGGATTGTTGAATGTTTCATCCAATCAGCAGTCCAAAACCAAAGATAGTCTGTGTTCTATCATCGATGACGAAGAAAAGCATAAAATCATAAAATCATAAAGCATAAAAGCATAAAATCCTCACAAAGCATAAAATCCTCACATTTCAAAGGGCGGAAATGGTGAATCGCTGAAATTATTAATCAGTTATCAAAGTAGTTGCCAATTAATATGCTGTCGATAGATCGATTAATCGTTTCAGCTCTAATATCCTTAGAGTCAAAAAACTAATGTCTAACTACCAAGTTACATACTGAATTGGAGGGAGACTGGGGGCAATTGCAACAAGGGACATGTGTAACATGTCAAATTGCACCAATCAGAAACGAAACAGAACCATGAAACTCATTATGCACGTGGTCCTGCTTACTACATGCTAATTTATTGAGATTTAGGATAAGTTCCCATTGAAAAATTGTGTTTTTATCTATTAAAATGTATCAGTTAGTTTACAGGTTCATTGCAGTAATGTGTTGCACATTCTTGATTTTTGAGTTTTATTATTTATGGTCTATGTGAAAACTAGTAGAAATAATATAGTAGAGTAAAAAGTGGGCCAAGTTAGCAGCGGTATTTCCATCAGTGATGATTCAGCCATTTTCAAGATCCCTTTTTAGCATAATTTTTATTGTATTAAACTCTTCCACTTCCATTATTTCCATCTTTCTCTTCTATCTACTGTCCCTTATCAGGTCAGTACAGGAGAATCCTGAACCTGAAGAGAAAAAAGAAGAAGAAATAATCGTAGATTTGAGGAAGAAGAGAGACGCCCAGCTGGAAGAAGAAGCACAACGTCTGAAGGAGGAAGTGGAGAAACTGAGGGTGGAGATGGAGAAACTGGAGGAGTCGCAGAAACACTGGGAGGACAAGAAGGAGGAGGACGTCAAAGAAGAGGAGGTGGACGAGGAGAAGAAGAAGGAACGGGAGGAGGACAAGAGGAGAGAGGAGGTGGAGGAGATCAGGAGGAAGCACAAGAAGGAGATGCAGAGTTTGGTGTCGGAGTACAGCAGCGCCCAGACGCACCTGCAGGCTCGCATAGTGGCCTTGGAGAACGAGTGAGTAGAGGACAGACGAGGGGACAAATACACTACACACAGAGTTTAAAAATGAAGGACGGGTATGTGAGAAAAGTGTGTGTCTTTGTGTATATGATTTAACTGCAGACTGCGTGAGCGGGAGGAACGGTGCAAGAGGAGGGAACCTCGATGTGACGACCTGCAGCTGGGGAGGCTTCAGGAGAGACTGACGGAGAGAGACCAGCTCATTAAACGATTAGTGGTGAGAGCACACACACACACACACACACACACACACACACACACACACATACTACAGACTCTAATATCACTTGTTCACCTGAGAAACTGCTCTTCTGATAACGGATTAGCCTGGTGATATTGTATATTGTTCTTATTGTCAACAAATCCCTCCAAAATCCCCCACTGACTAGTGTTGTAGTCAGCGTCTGATATAGTTTAATCCTAAAACCTCCATTGTTGTCCACAAACTATTAAAGGTACAGTGTGTAAGATTTGGCGACATCTAGCGGTGTGGTTGCACATTACAACCAACTGAGTAATCCTCCGCTCACTCCTCACTTTTCAAGACTGCGGTAATGTGAACCGCTGAGTGCAAAACTGTGGTAACACCATTCGCCTCACTCAGAGGCCATCCTTACCAACATCCATAATAACACTAGGAGCAACAAAAGTCAGATGGCGGCTGGCGGTACCACAGTTTTGCACTCTGTGACTCATGTTACTGCAGTTTCACAAGCGTGTCGGAGAACTATGTGGCCTTCAGGTAACGTAAAAATGTGAAAGGCTCTCTCTAGAGCCAGTGTTTGGTTTGTCCGTTATGGGCTCCTCGTGAAGAGGACTCGCTCCCTATGTAGATGTGAATGGCTCATTCTAAGATAACAAAAACACAACGATTCTTAGTATCAGGTGATTATACACTAATGAAAACATAGTTATGAATATTATATTTCATTTCTGCTAATAAATTCCCAAAATGCCACACATTGTTCCTTTAAAAACACATCACTTTTGCACTGGGTGACATGTTCTTACGTTACAATGAACAAGGGGCGCTGTAGGAAGTCGACCCCACACATTCGGCCCTGCTGCCGAAACTACTCACAAGAGCACCAAATCTGTGGCTGGAAATAGTCCCCAACAAATGCACTATTCGCTCCTGTTTGAGTTCTGTGAACTCGCTAAAAACTACAGTGCCCAGCTGTTTTGGGAAATTATGCACTAACTTTTATTGGATTTGTTGACAGTAAATATATATATATATAGAGAGAGAGAGAGAGAGAGGATAGCACCAGTCTTATCTTTTCAATCTGTCCCTGTGCATGACACTATGAACAGGCAGCTAACAGAAACTTGTTTGTGCAATATACTTTATTTCCAAGGCCACTGGTAGCCATATAACACTCACAACAGTACTATTAACTATACCATGTTTTTCAGTTTTCATGATTCGGTGTCCCTGGTAATACTTTAAAGCCTCTGAACACCCACACAGGTGTTTTCAGTTATTCTGGCTGATTAGACCTCTGCTCAGGTTGAAGGTGGTCTTCATCTACCAGTAAGAATGATAAAGGTGTAATCTGTCCCGTCCTAACAGGTGCAACAAAGCTAACAGGAGACTCACTCAATTACAGTCTTTACCCGCCCACACAGTCCTGAGCAGAGGTCTAATCAGCCTCATTAATTGAAAACACCCGTGTGGGTGTTCAGAAGCTTTAAAACATTTTGTTTAAAGGTTTCTTGCTAAATGACTCTGAAGATGCCCACAGTCCTGATATTTGAGCTTGGCAGTTCATTCTTGACCTTGGAAACAGATGTTTTTTTCCTAATATGAGTTGGAGAAGCTTGTATTGTTTAGCAGGGTTCAATATCTTTATTTGATCTCAACTCAAGGTCCACTTACTCGCTTGTTGTGCAGCTTTTGGTAGCACCACACAGTCCTCATTAGCAGATTTAGTTTCCATTAATCTGAGCTCTTCTAGGACTTCTCATTCATGTGGAGCTGTGGGTGTCCTGGTGACATAGAGGTTCGGATGGCCGTTTCCATGCTGCGAGGCAGACAGGCGTCTGTGTCTGCTGGTTTATTCACCTGAGGATCGCAGAGACCCTGCGGAGACCACCTCTGAATGTGGTCTGAAAGATCGGATCTCAATGCGTCCTCATTGCGTCTTGAGTGCGTTCACACCTGTACTTAGAGTTATCCACTTGTGATCCGATCACTCAGGACGCATATTAATACCAGGTCTGAACAGGACCTCGGTCTCTTAACTGTTGCTATCCAATGAAGGCAAAATGCCTAAAAAAAGCAATCTTTGAAAAAAGTTGAGTTTAGTTCAGAACCATGTGATATGGTAAAAAGCTCCAGAGCTGGCGAGTAGGTGAACCTTTAGTTGAGATCAAATAAAGACCCTGTTAAACTGGTGGTTTATAAAAATGCTGCAAAATGACCCGACGGGTGGAATTTGAGAAATTCCTGGAGCTAATTAACAGTGTAGTGACCAAGAGTTTATGTAAAACTGGGACATTTTAACCACTCAAACCAAATCAAAGTAGCACACGCTTCATTAATCATCATATATGCGTAGGAGAACATTTTTCAACGTGTCCTCTGCCAGCGTTCTGCGTCTACCATCTGTGTGGCATGAGGCAGAGTAGCAAACAAGTGCACCCTCCAGACACAACTCTAGTACAACAACAACAACACCAACTGTGAATGAGGCCAATGAAAGTCCTTCCTCATCCTCCTTCCCTCCAGGAGGAGAGGCATCAGCTGCAGCTCCACCCTCCTGTTGCCGGGGACAACAGCACCCTCAGGCTTCGTGACGGCAAGTCCCGCCCCGGGAGCGTCACGTCAACCATGAGGGTGAGTCTGTTTGTTCATAATGTATTCATCAAAACGAGCTTCCTTCCAGCCAGAAGTGCTCACTGGGCCAGAGCCAACTTCCCACTGACACGCTTCCCACTCCCAGTCTGTCGGAGAGACGACGCGCTGAGTCATGTGACCATCACACTGCTTTCAATTACTACTAATAAGAAAAAATAATAAACTAATAACTTGGCCTGTAATTTCAAAGCCTTGTATGAATGTTTTTAAGAATGAAAATTTGGTTCCTTCAAAATAAAACCAAGTCTAATGATGTAATCTTGAACCACAGGATCCAGTGTGCATTAACTTGCCGACATTCATTTTGGTGTCAATTATGGATAAGTGATCACAGACCATCTAGGCTGGTAAATCTAAGCATACATCAGTATTTAAGCATGCATGCTGTTTAACTGACGTTTTGACCGCTAATGATGAATGCTGTGGTCAGCTTGGATTTCAATGGCGACGAAGAGAGTGGAAAAAAGGGATCAAAACATCACAAACCACTCCTGCAGTGTAACCTGCTTCTCTGGTGTTACTATTTGTATTGTCAAAATATGGCTAAATATTAGGGATGTCAATCAATTAAAATATTTAATCGTGATTAATTTCAAAAATTAATCACACATTTTTTTTGTATCTGTTCAAAATGTACCTTAAAGGGAGATTTGTCAAGTATTTAATACTCTTATCAATATGGGAGTGGGCAAATATGTCTGTTTTATGCAAATGTATGTATATAACAGTGACAAATATTGTCTAGAAACCCTCACAGGTACTACATTTAGCATAAAAATATATGTTTGAATCATAACACGGCAAACTGAAGCCCAACAGGCAACAACAGATGTGTGTGTGTGAGTGTGCTGACTTGACTATGACTTGCCCCAAACTGCATGTGATTATCGTAAAGTGGGCATGTCTGTAAAGGGGAGACTCGTGGGTACCCATAGAACCCATTTTCATTCACATATCTTGAGGTCAGAGGTCAAGGAACCCTTTTGAAAATGACCATGCCAGTTTTTCCTCGCCCAAATTTTGTGCAAGTTTGGAGAACAAATTAAGGTGCCAGCGTGAATCTAAGTGTTATTTAATCATGTGGATTTTTATTTACATCATAGACTATAATGTGAATTTGTCGTCCCAACAGAGGAAGCAGATGGAGTCTCCTCCTCGTGTCACCAGCATCCCCAGCGCCGGTACTTACGACAGTAACATCTTCGTACCCCCCTCCTCCTCATCGTCTTCCTCCTCCTCCTCCGTCCATCAGCACTCCTCCTCAACCCTCCCCCACCAGTCCACCTCCCAGCCTCAGACCACCTCCCACTACTCCAGCTCCTCTCTTCCACACAAGCACACCAACCTCTCCCTCAGCCAACATTCCTCCCCCTCCCTCCCTCGCGCCACCAGGTCCCGGACCTCCTGCATCCCGTCCACCCCGGCGCCCACCGCCCCGCTCCCCGTCTGCCCCTCACCGCAGACGGGCATCCGCTACGTGTCGCCCTCCTGCCAGGAGCCACATGCACACCTGCAGGCCCAATCAATCAGGTAGGAACATTTTAATATCTTGGCTGCGATGTTACTAATCTAATAAGAAGGGAACGGGAAAGCTGCACACTCCTTACTCCAATGAAATATCGAGATTTCGGCAAACTGCTTTCTCCACGATAAGATACCACAGTCGTATTATAATAATTTTGATATATATTATTATTTTTTTTCTATTTTTCTATGTATTTTTTTTTTTTTATATTTATTTATTCATGTAGATAAATATATGTTATTATATAGATATATTATAGATATTAATAAGTATGTTTTCCTTAGTGTATAATCACCTGAAAATAAGAATCGTGTTTTCGTTAGCTTAGATGAGCCGTTTATATCTACATAGGGAGCGGGACCTCTCGACGGAGTCCACCACGTTGCACCGCCATGTTTCTACAGTAGCCCAGAACGGACAAACCAAACTTTGTTAACTTTTCCTGCTTGGGCCGGAGTTGATAACGTTCCAAATAACTCCAAATGGCTCTAGAGAAGACCATTCGCGTTTCCACGTCAGCCACCGTAGCTCTCCAACACGCTTGGCACAGAGGCTTCAGTTGGTTGCAATCTCCTCACCTCACCGCTAAGATAACACCAGATCCCACACACTGGTCCTTTAATAAAGATATTGGTGAATGAGGCACAATGCTCTGAAACAATATATTAATTATGATATAAAAAATGTTAATGTTTATGTTTCTTGTGTGTTTTTTAGGGGCCCGTATCTGGAGCAGAGGGGGACAGATGGGCTAAAACAGGAGTGGTTCACCAAATACTTCTCCTTCTGAGCACAAAAACACACATTAACACACACACACACACACACAGCAGCTGCAAGTACATTTCTTCATATACAGTTCATTGCTTCTTATACACATCCGTTTGCTTCCCACATACACACACACACACACACACACACACACATACATAACCACATCAACATACATATGGGCTCATCACCAGCAAGGCCATCTCAAACATTGCCTCAAAGCTCAACCAAAAAGTGCTTCTCAAACACATGCCTGACCTCGTCTCAGAACATATAGGCCTGCCGGATCTTGTTTGTATAGTTTGGAATGTCTCCATATCTTTTTTTTAAAGCAGTCTTCCTTTTTTTAAAAAAAAAATGCAACCTTTGCTCTAATCTCATCAAGCGATTTATTCCAGGAAAACGTACATTTCTTGAAAATCAACAACCAAGTGTCTCTTCGTGTATGGAAGCATTCGACGTATTCAATCAAGATCCTCGTCAAAATGGACACACACGACTCACCGTACCAAAATGAAGCTTGTTTCAATGCAAAAATGTATGATAATCTTAATGAACAAATTGAATAAATATTTTGTTTTTGTAAGTGCTCCTTCTTTGTACTCTGGTGTAACAAAGGAAAGACTGGGATTACATGTATAAGGATAGTGGACAGCGAGCTGGTCATTGTTGCTCACCCTGTTGGGGTTTATTTCGCAATAATGACCAGCTGGCTGTTCATTATTCTGCTTATTACACGGCTACTTACAAATCAATAATTTGACACAAAAACACTGATTTCAAAAGGATTTTATTGATTTAAAAAGGATTTTATTGCTTCCGCTAAAAAAAAATAGTCCACTTGCTGTGTACCGAGACCGGAACTGCGTCCATAGTAACAGACCGTAGAATGCCGTAATTGACCAATCTGGATTGAGTATTCAACAAAGCCATGTAATAAGCTAATTTTATCATATGTATGAAATTAGAGTTAGCACCATGGATGTATAAAGAGAACTGGATACTGCGTTGGAGGCGGGCTCCCGTTCATTCTTATGAGAGTTGCTCAGTGTTGCATGAAGCCAAAATAGCTATACTGTCGAGTGATAAAGTATCCAGATCATCCGGCGATCTTCCACATCCATTGGGCCTGTAGAGCAGGCGCAGCAGCGTTTCCTTTGACTCTACTTCCCAACCCTCGAGCCCGGCGCTTTTCCTTGGGGCTTAGGTACCACCTGCTCAAGATGGACTACCTATATTAGACGTGGGTGAAATCCTCTATCACTTTATGTGGAATTTTATATTGCATAGTAGATTTTCTTGAAAATTGATGAAATAACCAGTTGGTTATGTCTGTTTTGGGCTATTTCATCAACCTGACCAATCAAACTCCTTCATCACTTTGATGCAAAAAAAATTAAAAAACCCAAATTACCATTATAGCCTGACTGATGTGAATACCAATAGATATTTGAGAGTTTAAAAATTCCAATGATATATTGTCCAACAGTCATATCTTTCTTGTTGGCCCCCATACAGTATGTAAGGGATAATGTACAGCGAGCCGGTCATTGTTGTGAAATAAACACACAGGGTCTTGCATCGCCCTGAAGGGGTTTATTTCACAACAATGACCCGCAAGCTGTACATTATCCTGCTTATTACACAGCTACTTACTTAAGAAATCAATAATTTGACACAAAAACGGACTGCCAGAGTCCAACATCAGAACTGCGTCCATAGCAACGGTCTGTTATACATAGCAACAGTCTGCTATAAAGAAATAACAGACCACAGAACGCTGTGATTAACCAATCAGAATCGAGTATTCAACAACGCCTGTGTAATAAACACCAATACCGACCAGCAATAAGCTACCATCTGCTGACATAATTGCTCTAATTTCTATAAGAGTCCACAACATTGTCCACACTGGCCTAATACACCACAGTATGAATAGTATGTCTCACGATTTTTATGTTGTCATATCACCATTCCCTGAGATAAGATACATTTTATTGATCCCAAACAACTGAAATGTTTCATGTTTTAACTTGTTTGCAGAATAGCAACACATTCAGAACCCTTATTAGGCGTATTTAATTTTATTTATACCCACCATAACAGGAGGTTTACCTGGAAACTGTTAGGGAATTATTAGAACTGTATATTAGGCTACAATTTCAGGATATTTTGACATTTTGAGATCTGATTCTGTAGATTAAGGGCAGCACGGTGGTGCAGTGGTTAACAATGTCGCCTCACAGCAAGAGGGTTGCAGGGTCGTTCTCCGGTTTCCTCCCAGTCCAAAGACATGCAGGTCAGGTTAATTGTTGACTCTTAATTGCCCGTAGGTGTGTCTATATGTCAGCCCTGTGATAGTCTGGCAACCTGTCCAGGGTGTACCCCGCCTTCGCCCAATGTCAGCTGGGATCGACTCCCGCCCCCCCGCGACCCTGAATAGGATAAGCGGTTACGGAGGATGGATGGATGGATTCTGCAGATTATCTGGAGTCTGGTATGTTCACATACTGTATTGTGGCCGGTATCTTGATTAGGGCTGCAACTGATGATTAGATTCATTATAATTCGTTAGTCATCTGTAATTCTTTTGGAATTTAATCAAATCTATTAAATATCTTTAAACTGCTTGTTCAACCAACAGCGAAACCACAAAGACATTCAGTTTACAACAGAGAAAAGCAGCAACTCCTCACATCTGAGAGGCTGGAACCAGAGAGCGTGAGGCATTTTGGTTGATTTGTCTATTAACAAAACAGTTGGAAACTAATTTTCTTAAAAAACTGCTTCAGTACTAATCTAAATTGTAAAAATTGTCATCACAAAAAACACTTTTAGATGGTGTTAAAAATCAGATTATAATTTATTGAGTAAGAATATTTTTTCCACATATAGACAGTATTTTTGTATTTAGGATGCATAAAAATGACAAGTAGACCTAATCAATTATAAAAAAATATGCAGCTTAGAACAGGCATAAAATAAACTTAAAAAAATGTAAGACACATGAATACATCATTTTCAAATGGTTGTTTTAATAACCTTTATCAAGTGACAGTTCTATAAAACACTGTACTTTAAGTGGTTCAATAACCGTCTTTACACGTCAGAGCTCAGGCGGACTAAAAGATGAACCGGACACGTTGTACCTTCCTTCATACTAAAATAAACACTTCATGTGTTCAGTGCTCACATACTACTGAAACATGGGGCAGTTTCGCAACGCCTCGGTGGCAGAGCTGTACTGGAGGACGTTGTCATAGAAACGAGTGAGCTCCTCTCGCATGCCCTTGACGCCCCTCCCTCCTGAGCCCCGGTACTTCATGGAAAGCAGCTTGGAGCACAGGTAGCGGAGCCACAGCACGTTGGTATGGGGGTGGTAGTTGCTCCAGTTGTTCCTGAGATCAAAAAGAGAGCATAGTATGAATAAATCAGTAACACAAAAACTCTGAGATGTTATTTTAATACTGTAAATTGAACAGGAATATCCACAAGAAATGAGACTGATATCTGATTTAAAGGAGCGGTGTGTAGGATTTAAGGGATCTATTGGCAGAAATGGAATATAATATTCATAACTATGTTTTTCATTAGTGTATAAATCACCTGAAACTAAGAATCATTGTGTTTTCGTTAGCTTAGAATGAGCCCTTCATATCTACATAGGGAGCGCGTCCTCTTCACGTTGTTCGCCATGCTTCTACAGTAGCCCAGAACGGACAGACCAAACACTGGCTCTAGGTAGAGCCTTTTATGGTTTTACGTTACCTGAAGGCCACCGTAGTAATCTGCAACCTCACCGCTACATGCCGTTAAATCCTACACACTGGTCCTTTAAGTTAAACATTTTGTGAAATGAAGCTACAGCCAGAAGACGGTTAGCGTAGCTTAGATCCATCCACAAGGACCTCTAAAAGATTTGTAATCATCTCGTTACAGATTGCAACCAACTGAGGACCCCTCTCCGTTCACTCCTCCCTTTCCAAGACAGCGGTAACGTGAGCCGCTGAGTGCAAAACCGTGGTTTCTTTTAATATATACGCCTGAAATGCTACACAGTGGTCCTTTAAGACAATGAACAATCCAAAGAAATATCAGTATCAGACTGGATGACTCTTATAAAACACATATCCCATCATAGAAACCATAGATGTTTGGTTAGATTAAGGATGTAGAATAAGAAAAGCCTGTGTTTGAATTTCTAAACTAAATCAACTGACTTGTATTTCTGGGCGACATATTGATTCAAGCCAAAATCCAAATTTTGTCCATGTTACCCTACACATCAATCCTATTATATGTGTATAATAAGATAGTTATTTTTATATGTGCATTGTTAACTGCTCCATGTGAAACCCAGAGAAACTCCAGCTACATGGCCCACTGGGTGTTTCTGAACTTGGCACAGACACATAAATGCACACTGACCCATTCTCCTGTCTCATCAGTCTGTAGATCTCAAACTGGTAATCTCCCTGGCCCATGAAAAGCTCCTCGTCCTCCGAGATATCACAGGACACCGTCAGATCATCTGGAGAGAACAAAACATATGCTTCTTATTACTCTTCGTGATTTTAACAGGGAAATATTTTTGAGCACAAAATATGACAAGAGGGAGGTTAATAAAAAAACAACAACATCTGACCGATTTCTAGTCTGGAGAGAGAGTAGTCAATGATGCGGACCAGCACCCCTTTAGTTTCCAGAGAGTGGGCTGCTCCGTTCAGGAGGAAGCTCCCCGTCTTCTGCTTGGTTGTTTTGACCAACACGTTGCCCCAGTGGAGGTCCCTGTAGTAAAACACCACAGGGTGACAACGCTGCTGTTACAAGATACCAACAAATCATCCGTCACACTGACACCAAATACACCGCCAACTGCGTCACTGCTTTGGCTTACAACACCAGTTTGATACCACATTTCCCACCTGTCACTCTATCAGTGTTATGGAAGCTGTTTGTATGTATACATTTTCAATAATAATGCAAAGTTGTGGTGACTACAGCTGCAATGATTAATCAATTGATCGATTAGTTTTCAACTATTAAATTAATCTGATTTTGAGTAATTTTTTAAAGAAAAAAAAGAAGCTAAAATTCTGATTCCAGCTTCTTAAAGGTGAATATTTTCTGGTTTCTTTACTCCTCTATGACAGTAAACTGAATATCTTTGAGTTGTGGACAAAACAAGACATCTGAGGACGTCATCTTGGGTTTTGGGAAACACTGATCGTCATATTACACCATTTTCTGACATTTTATAGACAAAACAACTAATCGATTAAACGATAAAATAATTGACAGATTACTCGACAGTGAAAAAAAATGTTAGTTGCAGCCATAGTGGTGACAAAATCTCATGAATCAATTTGATTTGATTTCTTTATGGATCCATTAAAAACACAGAAATCCAGAGGAGGTCATTATGAGCTTTAGTCATTAATCAATTAGTCGACCGACAGAAAAACATTCAGCAAACATTTTAACAACTCGTTTTGGTCACCTTTTAAGCAAAAATGATCTGGTTCCAGCTTCATAAATTGTGAATATTTGCTGGTTTTCCAAGTCTTTTATGATAGTAAATTAACTATATGCATTTTGTACATTTGGTCGGACAAAATAAGACATTTTAATACATCATTTTGGGCTCTGGGAAATTGTGACGGACATTTTATAGACTTTATATACATGGTGTGTCGCCATGCTCGGTGTGTTCAAGGCCTGATGCACGCAGACAATCACAGTTGCTATGATTTATTTGTGTGTGTTTGTGTGCATGTGTGTGTGTGTGTGTACTCTACCTGTGTTCAAAGTGTAGCTCCTGCTCAGCAACAGCCAAGGCAGCAGTGACCTGATGAAGGATGCCCTTCGCTACCCCCAAAGACATCAGCTTGACAACACAATAAAACATTTGAATTACAAGACTGCATTTGCACACTCACACCACAATAACACAAACAATTTATAGGCTCATGGTTAGAAAACAAAAATACAGTTGTTCCAATTAAAATACTGCATTTGCAGAAGCTAAGCATTTCTTTTCGACGCTCAGCTTCTCCTTCAATCTTTCAGCATTATCTCCATCATACATATTTAAGGTCTAACTGACATTAAGTTGTAATGACTCAATTCAAGGGACTACTATTTTTATGCATGCACTCTCTTCATTAATGTTTGAGCACATTTTTACAGCTAATATGCAAGCGTAATGAGAGTAGAGTGTGATGCTTCTGTTTGAGGACAGAGTACTCGAAACTCTGACTGCAGTAGTGAAACTGGCAACTTAAAAGTCAAAGAAGTTAAGGAGCAGACACACTCGACTGCAATGTATTAAAAAGAATTTCAGGCCATACGCAAGAAAACTGCACTTGTAGTTGTAAACCTATATTCCCAAATGGGCTGAAGCTCCGTCTCAGTGTGCTAGCTTCAGCTTTTTCAGAGCGAGAGAGATGCTTTGAGCAGTCACTAGACGTGTTTCTATTCAACTGTCGAGTGAATTTTAAGCAAACTATTGAAATGTCGCAAAAAAGAAATACAAATTAGAGCACGTTTCCATCAACTGGTTTGGAGCGAGCAAATAAACTAGGCTACGGCGTAGCTGTAATCCGCCAGCAAACAGAGTAGAAGAAGTAGAGATAGCGAACAGGAAACAAAACAAGTCGGTTTGGCCATCTAACCATCTAACCCGATAGAAAAATGGAGAGAGGTCTTCAGGAATTTGTTTCAATTGAGCATGTTTTAATTGTAAATGTCAGCTTTTATTGGCCATGATTCATGTTGTCCAGAGATAAAGACAAGCATTTGCACGTTATGGGAATATCCGAGAAGACGCTGACAGCAGAAGCAGCTGATCAGTCATGTATATATCCCATTTAGGGCATCAACTTTTTCAACAAAGGCGTAAAAAGTGAGCGTAAAAACTTTATTGTGCAATTGAGGAGGTTCTACTGAATTTTGCATAAAAATATGTGAATGGAAACACAGCTATTGACATGAATGATGAACGCTAAACATCACTGCAGAACACCGTACGGCACAGCGGGGAGGTATTAAGCAGCCGTCATTGTGATGTGGTGTTCCTACCGTTCCATTGCTGTTCTCTAGGTCGACGCCTCCAAACTCAAACTCCAGGATTATGAATAACTGATCCTTCTCAAAGAATTCTACGCAGAGAGAGAGTAAAACAGAGATCCAGTGAAATAGACAAACACATATAGACAGATTTTTGTCCCCTGTTAAAGACAGACCATCTGGTAATAGCTAATATGAAAACAGGCTTTTCTCTCACTGACCTGGTCGGTCGTTCTCGGAGCTTTTCTGCTGGTCGAAGGTGTCCCAAGCATTCAGGAAATCTGGAGGGTAGCAGCCTTGAACGCAGTGGAGACTGCGAGGAAACAAGTCGTGTCACATTAACACTCAAAACTACTGAGACAAAAAACTAACTAAGAGACAAAAAGACAGAGAGAGTTGCTTACTCGTTGAGCCCAATAAACCCGTGAGTCTTGTTCTGCTGCTTCTCTTTCAGGCTGCTCAGCTCCCTGGCAGAAAAAAAACACAATGCTGTTTAGCTGAACTCCTCTCATGTGGTTTCCCATCATTAGGCATCACTTTATTGAAACATTCAGACCTTATGACACCCCCCCTATATTATAGTATCCCAGCAAATAGAGGAGTGTGCAGTACTACTTACTTTGAGATAATAATCTCATGAAGAATCTCTCCAAAGGTCTTCTGGTCCTCTCCGTTCACCTTCTCACTGCCCTCTACTGGAATGATCTGTCAAGACAAGAGACACTGTTTTACTGCAGAATACACACACATATGCACATACCACCGATCAGCCATGACATTAAGACCACTGACAGGTGAAGTGAATGACATTGATTATCTCGTGACACCTGGCAGTGGGTGGGATATATTAGGCAGCAAGTGAACATTTTGAACTTTGTGTTAGAAGCAGAAAAAATAGGCAAGCTTCAGGATGTGAGCGACTATGACAAGGGCCAAATTGTGATGGCTAGACGACTGGGTCAGAGCATCTCCAAAACTGCAGCTCTTGTGGGATGTTCCCGGTCTGCAGTGGTCGGGACCTACCAAAAGTGGTCCAAGGTAGGAAAACCAGTGAACCAGCGACAGGGTCAGACCCGATGCAAATCGATGTACATGGGGAGCGAAGGCTGGCCTGTGTTGTCCGATCCAATAGAAGAGCTACCGTAGCTCAAATTGCTGAAAAAGTTAATGCTGGTTCCGATAGAAAGGTGTCAGAACACAGTGATTCGTAGTTTGTTGCGTATGGGGCTGTGTAGCCGCGGACCGGTCAGGGTGCCCATGCTGTCATCATGTTACGGCGGATCAGTGTATATGTGAACATTTATAACAAATCTTTATCATTGAACTATGTGGTTTCTTGGCATTTGTTTGGAGATTCACTCTTGACCTAGGAAATCCAAATATGTGATCAAATATTTTAAACTCAAGGTACACTCAGTGGCTTTTCACTAGGGCTTTCAACTGTTTCCCACAGCCTTCTTCCGCAAATGACATATGCTCAGGTGTCGTCAACCACTTGTTATCTTGTGACCAAAATTATTGGGTTACTATTTACTAGGTTGTGTGATGACACCTGAGCAAGTTTCATTCACTGAGGGAATACGGTCAAAAGTGCAAAAAAAAACTAGTAGGTAAACCTTGAGTTGAGTACCCCCCATCTTTGAACATACAGCCCACTTTAAACTGTAACACTTAAGATGTAATCTGGTTTATATCACATTGTTAGATCTTCAACAATACAGCGCCTAACACACAAAGTAATGCACACACACTTACTTTGAGTGCAACAGTGTCTCCTGAGGAATTGGTGGTGGAGAAGACCTCCCCGAAGGTCCCTTCTCCGATCTTCACACACCGTTTCATACGCTGAGGGAGTATACACTCCTCCCAGGGCAGAGGGCGCGGCTGGCCACACTCGGCACACACCTTCTCTTCATCCGACAGATCTGCCTCCTCCTTGCACACAACCTGTGACTACAGACAGGAGCGAGGAGGTGACACACACATTCACCATCAGGTGTAACACATTCACAGTCAAACACCAAGCATGTAGAGAGGAAGTAGTACAAAATTGAAAATCATAACTCTTTCTCATGCATGTGTGTACTGTACCGGAGAATCGCGGCTCAGCAGCTGTGACGGGAGGCGTTTCAGGAGCAGCGTTCTATAGGGTGTGGCAAAGAGGTCCCGGCTGATGTCTGCTAACTGCGATCTGACAGGTGAGCCTGACGCTGACAGACGTGAAGCGCTCGGAGTGAGTAGCACTAAGAGAAGGAATAAGGGATAAGAGAAGGGGAAAATTAAAAAGGACAGTCATTGAAGTGGCAGCTTAAAATTAAATTTACAAATAGTTCCAAACAATCGAGTGACAAATTATAACTTCTGCGTGCGTGCGTGTGTGTGTGTGTGTGTGTGTGTGTGTGTGTGTGTGTGTGTGTGTGTGTGTGTATGTTACCCCTGTTCTTGCGATGAACAGAGAGGGCAGCTTTGAGCCGACTCCAGGTGTGCATGTTCGGTGTGAAGTCAGCCAACAGAGACGAGAGGTTGAGCTGACTCGCTCTCACCGGGGTGGAGAAATTCACGGTGGTTCCCAACAACTCCTACACACAGGACGGATAGCACAGTTTGTCACAAACAATTAACATTTAATACATTCAATTACAGTTGGGTGGATTGTAGTAGAAGTAAAAAACAATACACTTTAAACCAAAATCAGTTTGTGTGCAGCGTTTAAGTTGGTCCAAAAACATGTATATAGAATATTTTCCCTTTAACTTTGCCATGCAGATCATTTGAGGTTTTATTTGCCCAGGTTAAGAATTATTTTTTGTGGTATTCACAGCAATAAAAAAAACACTGAAAAACCCAATAATATGTACTTGGTTGTTTGTCAAGAGTTAAGGAACTAATTTCCAATGAAGGTAAAAAGCTAACAAGGTCATGGTTAAGGTTGTTTTTATTAACAAAAACGTTCTGTGGGCTGTGGAGTAACCAGGACACTTTATCTGGAAAGTGTCCTTGTTGCTGCGGTAGTTTCTAAAATTAACTTCACAAACAAAATTCCATTCACCAGCCTTACTGTATATCAAGGAAGCAACGTGACTCTTGGACTTCATTAGAACCTGGCTTGTACAGCATCACGTAGCATCACATTTAATGCAGATATGTAAAATCACAGATATTTCCTGATCAGCCCAAAAGAATTATTTAACCTCACAGACTCTCTACATGTATGTACAATGAACCTTTCAGGTGAAAACTGTACTTAATGGATAGACACACATTGTCTCTGATAATAATACATATTTGACAAATTGGGTGATGTTTAAACATGTTCTTGTGTCATAAAACCTGCAGAGAGCCACAGGAAGAAACATGAAAGTGATGCTTAACGTCCTCTTAACCAGGAATATAAAAAAAATATTACCACTTGAAAATATCATTAATGGGGACCCCGCTGATGAACTTTGATTGAATTGAGGTATTAATAGACTCCAGTGCTACCTGCCTGCATGACTTAATTTGTCCTTGACAACCACATTGTTAAGTACCACCGGTGCACAGCAGCATCTGGTTGACAGGAGCTGACAAATACTTTGTCAGTTCAATTTTCTTTCATCAAACTATTAATTTAGTTGGAAGGTCCATCGTTAGTTCTGATAGCCCAAAATTAAGTCTCCACATTGCTTATTATGTCTGACAATGGCTAACCAACAATCAAATCTGTCAATAGATATTCAGTGAATGAACTAGGGCTGCACAATTAATCGAGTATTAATCGCAATCTCGAGTTTGGCTTCCCACAATTAAATGAACATTAAAATGTGTGTTCTGCTCGTAGAAAACTCTGCTGCATATCAAATTAAGCACTTCCTAAACTAACAGCTAACCACCAGCCGGCAATCAAGATGTTTTTTTTGTATTATTTATACAACCAATGTGTTTATGATTTAATTGAGAACATAAAATTGTTTATCTAGCCTCTTAATGTTCCCAATTTAGATCTCAAGTGCACCAGATTGATGCATTTAACTTAAAAAAAATGTAGCTAGTAAAAGGGTAGGGTGAATATTGCTGTATTTTTTCATATTGCAATATATTTAGCAGAAAAAATATATTGCCATGTCAGTTTTTTCCAACATCATGCAGCCCCGATTTGTACATTAGCAGGAATGTAGCACAGCATGGAAGTGAAAGCAGCGCTCTGTTTATTTCAATGTGAAAGTGCAATAAAAATGTGTTGCCGCTAAAATCAATGAATAGTCGTGATAAATAATCATGATCTCAATATTGATAAAAATAATTGTGATTATCATTTTGGCCATAATGGTGTAGCCCTTAGAATGAACATAATGTTTTCAGCAGTACTGTGCTGTGTTCGTGTTGTTCTCACCCTCGGCTGCTTGTGTTGTTTGGAGATCAGCTCGTCGATGCTGCAGTCCACAGCCTTAGTTCTGCTCCTGAACATGTGTGTGTTGGCGCTGCTTTTGTTTTTCCAGCGACTCACGCTCAGACCGCTCACGCACGCCTTCCTGGTCGTCCCAGGCCGGTCTGTAGACGTGCTCCTCCTCTTCTTCTCTTTAGGAGCCAGAGACGCCTTCTTTCCTTTGTGGGGAACGTTGTTCTTTACTCCTTCTTTGTCTGAAGCAATCTTGTCTTCAGAGCTGGTTGAGCCTCTCCCCCTTTTCATGTCGACTTTCACGGCAGAAACGTTACAGTGATTAGTGTCGCTCTCAGACTGGTGGCCGTGCTGTGTCTGGTCATCACTGGCCGAGTCTGAAACATCTGTGGGGGATTTCAGTTTTGCGTCTCTGTGCTGCAGAATTTCTTTCAGTTGTGATAAACTCACTCTCTCTATCTTAACAATGCTTTTGTCCGTTAGACATTTCTCCTTCAGCATCGTTGTGAGCACCGCTGCCTTCTCTTCCGTCTGAGCTACCGGGCTGCTCTTGTTTGTTGATTGTCTGACAGACGCCATCATTCTCTCCGTGATTTCTCCTGAACATGTGAGATCTTCTGGGTCCTCGATGTTACATGTATGCTCATTTTCAGAACTGTTTGCATCTGACAGTGAAGCCATTTTCTTTAGCTGAACGGTGCATTTCTTAGTAAGAGATTCGTCCTCTACTGCTACAGCGAACCGTGTTTGCACAGAGCTGCTACCTGGTAATAGCGTCTCCATGATAAACTTGACGCTGCTGTCTTTGTGGTGGGTAGATTCGACATAAAGTACCGATGCTGACTGCTCCATGGATTCCTGCGTGTGTTCAGCTGACGGTGAATTGTCAGTCACTGAAGCTGCATGTTCGGAAGACTCGAAACTATTTACTGACTGTAAATAATCGCTGGTTTTAATGTTCGTCACAGATAAATGAAGATGAAATGATGTTTCTGAAGACTGTGAAAGGTGGTCATCTGTTTGCCGGCTGTGGGCTGAGCTTGAGTGTCCCAAACAGGATGAGTATGTCGTTTGACTGCATAGCTCAGACACAGTGAGGTTGTTCACTCTTTCCAGCTGCACGGTGCAGTGCTCGGTCAAACATTTCTCCTTCAGAGCCTCTATCAGCCACTCTAACCCTCTTGCTGCTGACACAAAACGACTGCTGCTTTCACTGTCATCTGTAGAGAGCAGATTCACGCTTGGTACGTCCCCAACATTCTCGCTGGTTACGTCTTCACTGTGGCTTTTGGCTTCCTCGCTACAGCTGCTTCTCTTGGGCTCCACAAACAAATCACCAGAAGGGTCTTCATGGCGATGCAGGTCTGGTTCTTGCTCACCGAGGCTCGACTGCGGCTTCTCCTCAGAATGAAGCTCAATGGGTGTTGCAGAACGTTGCGCGGCGACGGGCTTCCCCAGTGAATCCATGTCTTCTTGGAATGTGCTCAAGACACCTATACAACTCTCCGACATGGACGGAGGGCTGGAGGATAGATCATTGATAGACGAGGGTTTAAGGCGTGGCCGTTTGCTGAAGGAGCCTGCCGAGGGTGTAGAGCAGAAGATGGGTTTCCTGGAGCAGGGTCCGAGGCTGTGATCTATCAGCTCATTGAGGGATATCTCTCGGAAGGAGTTGGTGGCAAAGCTGGCAGTCCCTGCGGCGTTCACCGAGTTCTCTGCGCTCGACAACACAAATGCTGGGACGACCCTCTTCCTAGCAGGCCGAAGAATCCTACTTGTACCAGAAGAAAAGTCATCTGAAGAGTTGAGCGTACTGAACGTCGCTTTAGGGAGTTTGGGTTTGGTGGCAGCAGCACGTCTGCGGCGGGTTACAAAGCGGCCCCCAGAAGGAAGATGAAAACTGAGAAAAAGAAGAAGACGAGGAGGGAGAAAGCTAATGGTTACAGCAATTACTGAGGACAATATAGCGGGCGTTCAGACTGAAAACAGCATTGCATTAAAACAGTGCAGGAGGCTGTTTTGGTGGGGGCGTTAGATTAATGCGTTTGAAGGCTTAATAGTAGGGCTGTCAAAGTTAACGTGATAACAGCACCTTAACTTTGTTTTAACGTCACTAATTTCTTTAATGCGTTAACGCAACATGTGATTTTTAGGTTGTAGCGTGCTCAGATTTATGCAATCATGCAATTAATCGCGATTAAATATTTTAATTGATTGACAGCCGTTCTTAATAGACACCAAAACACCGCAGAATGTTTATAATACTCAGATAAGATTTTACAACAAGGTAAACAGCGAAAATACCATCATGTTACAAATTAATCCACCATGAACGTACGCTTGCATGTATTTAATAAGCCAAAGCAGCATCTTGCCTGATGATGTTACATTGCGGCAACAGTTGAGCCAAATTAAACTTTTAAAGAAAAGTTTTTGCTGCTGCCCTCAGCATCTGCTTGAATGCACAAGTCCTCTGTTATTACCAGTAATGTCAACTGTTGTAGTAACATACCAAAATAGAAACCACAAAACTCCATAGATGCTGACAATCCTTTGTGTTTTCATAATGTGTTCTGCGTGTTTGTGCACAGACCTGGTCGTCTTGCTCTGCTGAGCGGGCTGAGGACCGGGAGGAGAGGGCCGGCGGATGTTCTCCTCATCGCTGCTGGAGTCTGTCAGACATGACATGGCTTTTCTCTTGGCAGGACGGACTGCTACACTAGTCTTCCTCACTCTAATAATAAAGAAAAGATTAAAACCAACTGATGAGCAAGGGAGGATATGGAGCATGAGCAAGTAGGTCAGGAAAAAAAACAACTTTAAGACATTAAATGATGCAAAGAAACTCAAGGATATTTTGTCTACGCTGCTGCGATGGACAAAATATCATAAAATCCGATTAGTAAAGGGTATTCTCCGTAAGTCATTTTGAGGTTGAGAATCTATAATTGTTTAATTAATAACAGTTTACTTATTACAAAATGGATATTAATGAAATCACTCAAAATATCCAGCTGCATGTTTATTCACAGACCTGGTTGTCTTGCTTTGCAGGGCAGGCTGAGGAGAAAAAAAAGATGTATCCTCCTCATCATCATAGTTCTTCTCAGCCAGACTTAGCATGGCCTTTTTCTTGGCAGCACGCCCCGCTCTACCACCAACAGCACAAGTCTTCTTCTCTCTGTGGCACGAAAAACAGATGAACACGTTAGTTAGGGGGCAGTCAGGATACGATATCGAACATGAGAGCAAGTCGGTCAGGAAATGCTTTAAACTGATTGGCTTAGAATGGTTGTCTTGGGTATTTTAGTAGCAAACTTACTTCTGTCAAATGAAATCAGCTGTCCACAGGGTGGCATTGTTTGTTGTGTATTTCTCTGTGTCTACAAACTGTGTACATACTGCTGCTTCAGAATAATTCAGATATATGTTTCTTTACACTTTTGGCACCGTGGCATTATACCCGCCAGGGGATTGTGTACTTGAAGAAGAGCCTGGCCAGTAATAGATTTTTGAGACTAGAAGGCGACCAATAGTGTACCCTTTGCACTCTGCACAACTGTTTTACTGTTTACAAATTTCAGTGTAGGCCTTTTAATGTATATATTTATATATGCACATAGATGTTTATAGTTGTCAAATAATTATGTTTACCTTTGTTCAGATTTGTTGTCCTTGTTTTTTATGTCTATTTCTGTGTAACTTGTGTACATTTAGAGCTACAAATTACTGTCAAATTCCTTGCATGTGTACTCGGTCATTAAAGCTGATGCTGGGTCTGATATCGGTCAGGTTAGTTAGGTCAACTCTAACTTAATGAAAACCATTAAAAATCCAAGTATATAGCCAAAACCTTGTGAAACCCTTTCTGACTAAAGTGGCTCTTGAACATACCTCATCTTTATCCTAGATTTTGCGGGTTCTATAAGCCAGATATACTTTACTACTATACTTTACACCTTTCTGAATACTTGTCAGTATAAGCCAAGTATATGTAGACTTTTCTGTATACCTGTCAGTATAAGCCAAGTATACTTAGACTTTTCTGTATACCTGTCAGTATAAGCCAAGTATACTTAGACTTTTCTGTATACTTGTCAGTATGAGCCAAGTGTAATTAGACTTTTAAGTATACTTGTCAGTATAAACCAAGTATATTTAGACTTTTAAGTCTACTTGTCAGTATGAGCCAAGTGTACTTAGACTTTTAAGTATACTTGTCAGTATAAACCAAGTATATTTAGACTTTTAAGTCTACTTGTCAGTATGAGCCAAGTGTACTTAGACTTTTAAGTATACTTGTCAGTATAAACCAAGTATATTTAGACTTTTAAGTCTACTTGTCAGTATGAGCCAAGTGTACTTAGACTTTTAAGTATACTTGTCAGTATAAACCAAGTATATTTAGACTTTTAAGTCTACTTGTCAGTATGAGCCAAGTATACTTAGACTTTTCTGAATACTTGTCAGTATAAGCCAAGTATACTTAGTCTTTTCTGTATACTTGTCAGTATAAGCGATGTATACTTAGACTTTTCTTTATACTTGTCAGTATGAGCCACGTATACGTAGACTTTTCTATATACTTGTCAGTATAAGCCATGTATACTTAGTCTTTTCTGTATACTTGTCAGTATAAGCGATGTATACTTAAACTTTTCTGTATACTTTTCAGTATAAGCCACGTATACGTAGACTTTTCTATATACTTGTCAGTATAAGCCATGTATACTTAAACTTTTCTGTATACTTTTCAGTATAAGCCATGTATACGTAGACTTTTCTGTATACTTGTCAGTATAAGCCATGTATAATTAGGCCTTTCTGTATACTTGTCAGTATAAGCGATGTATACTTAGACTTTTCTGAATATTTGTCAGTATAAACGATGTATACTTAGACTTTTCTTTATACTTGTCAGTATGAGCCACGTATACGTAGACTTTTCTATATACTTGTCAGTATATGCCATGTATACTTAAACTTTTCTGTATACTTGTCAGTATAAGCCATGTATACTTAGTCTTTTCTGTATACTTTTCAGTATAAGCCATGTATACGTAGTCTTTTCTGTATACTTGTCAGTATAAGCGATGTATACATAGACTTTTCTGTATACTTGTCAGTATAAGCGATGTATACTTAAACTTTTCTGTATACTTGTCAGTATAAGCGATGTATACTTAAACTTTTCTGTATACTTGTCAGTATAAGCCATGTATACTTAGTCTTTTCTGTATACTTTTCAGTATAAGCCATGTATACGTAGTCTTTTCTGTATACTTGTCAGTATAAGCGATGTATACATAGACTTTTCTGAATACTTGTCTTGATATTGGTCAGGTTAGTTAGGTCAAGTCTAACTTAATGAAAGCCATTAAAAATCCAAGTATTTAGCCAAAACCTTGTTAAAACCCTTTTTGACTATTTAATTTTATTGTCCTTTATTTAACCAGGTTAGTCCCATTGAGATCAAAGATCTCTTTTACAAGGGAGACCTGGTAAAACACATAGAGATGAGACAAATGAGACAACACATAAATTAACATTAAAACTTGCTCATACAAAACACTTGCACACAGACAACCTGGCCTGCAGCGATTTCACCAGAGCTGCAAGTGTCTCTTGAACATACCTGGTCTTCCTCTGGGGCTTAGCGGGTTCATAGACGGAGGTGTCTCCGTCTGTTGAGCGGTCGAAGGCCTGCTTGCGGTTGTCCGGTGAGATCCAGGCGGACACTTTACGCCTCTCCCGAACGTACGTCTTCAAAAACACCGGCTTTGATGGCTTCATAGTTGAAACTACCGATATAACCGTGCTAATAGTCCAAAGCGTATAGTTATATCAACGAGCAAAGGAGTGTTCAAAGCATCTAACGGTACTGACTCAGAGGAGACGTTAACACCCGTCAGTCAGATAGCTGCTAACTGTGCTAGTTCTATCACCACTTCAATCTGATCAACACTGATCAATGAAACTCATTTAATCAACGTTAAGCTGTTTCAACCCGTTTCCATGAAACGCGTTATCTATTCCCTATCTTTATATATTTATATCTCGGTCATTGTTTATCCGGATGAGATGACTCCGCTGCCCGTTTCTTGTTCAAACTGCTGGGCGGAGATGATTGGTCAACAACCGGTGACGGTGGTCGTCACAGCGCCACCTGGCGGACCGGAGGAGTTACAGCTGGGAGATGGAGATAGACTATTTTTATTTTTTATTTTTTTTTTGCCTTTATTTCACAAATCGGTCATACAGGTTCAATTACAAAATGTTTTACCAGTCTGTAGTAGCCAGTGTCCTTTTCTTTCCATGAAAGATGGTTGTGACATTCTCCAACAAGCAGAGAGATCTGGCTGCTGCAGTCACCACTACTATCCACGGGAAGCCTGTAGAGCAGGGGTGCCTACCGGTCGATCGCAAAGGTAGTGTGGGTAGATCGCATGGCTTTAAAAAAAAAAAAAAAAGTTCTGGAACTTACTCACAGAGGAAAAGTACCCCAACATGAGGAAATGTGCTACCTCCTTGACTGCATTATTCGGCTCCACTTATTTATGCGAGTCAGCCTTTTCCCACATGAAGATTATTAAGTCCAAATACCGTTCCACCTTGACTGATGATCATTTGGAAGTGTGCTTGAGGCTGGCTATCAGCAGCTACTGTCCGGACTATGCATCCCTGGCTGATTCCATTCAGTGTAAGTCATCAGAGTAAGGTAATGACAAAATGTACAGTTATATTGTACAATATGGGTTCATGCAGTTATGCAAGGTACACCAACATATATTGTACATATAAAGAATACTCAATATATTTATAAATAAATATATGTTTTGCATTTTTATAGTAGGTAGATCATTTTGACTTGGTCATTTTATAAGTAGCTCGCATGCTGAAAAAGTGTGTGCACCCCTGCTGTAGAGACTGTTGTGGAGTATAAGTACCTGGGCACAATTTTTGATAACATGCTGAAATTTGCCTCCAACACAGAGGAGATCCTTAGGAAATGCCAGCAGCGGCAATATCTCCTGAGGAAGCTCAACTCTTTTGGGGTCAGCAAGGAAATCCTCACAACCTTCTACTTCTCCTTCATTGAGAGCATCATGACATTCTCCATCACCTGCTGGTTCCACTCCATCAGCCTTTAGAACAGAAACCGCCTGCAGAGCACGGTCAAAGTCTGCTCCAAAATTATTGGACTTCCTGTTAGAGCTCTCTCCACCCTATGCGAGTAGCAGATGTTAAGGTCAGCCAGCAGGATCTTACAGGACCCCTCACACGTCCTGTTCCCTGCATTTGAGTGCCCTGCATTTGAGTTCCCTGCAGGACGCCGGCTTCGCTGCCCAGGCTGCAGGACACAGAGGAGAAGGGCAACCTTTGTCCCCAAGGCTGTCCTGCTCCTCAACTCTCAACCATCCCTGTCCCTCTACTCACCCAACTATAGTATTTTTAACTTTCAAGATGTTTCAAAATTTCCTGTATTGTGTTGTTAATTGTACTACTCTACGAGACTCTACAATTGCCCCTCGGGGACAAATAAAGTGATTTGAATTGAAATTGAATTGAATTGAATTCTTTGCCGTGGCATGTTGGGGGGGGTAACACCAACACCAACACAAGGGATGCCAACAAACTGAACAGGCTGGTGAGGAAGGCTATAGCTATGTGGTTGGATCTGAACTGGACGATCTGGAGGTGGTGGCAGAGGGGAGGATGAGGAGGAAGCTGGACATCCTGGAGAACCCCTCCCACCCCGTCCATGATGAGCTAGTCAAGATGAGGAGCACCTTCATCCACAGACTCATCCCCCCTCAGCACAACACAAAGCGCCTGGGTCAGTCCTTCATGCTGGTAGCCATCAGGCTCCACAACCAAGGATGACCCCCTTATAAGAACTATGAGGACTTTTAGAACTTTAAACACTCACTATCTGTCTTTAAACCTGCACTATCTGCAACCATCTTGGACTCTAACCACTGGCGCACTTTACACTATATATCACTTTACAGACTGCACATATGTACATATTACATTTATTTATTGTACATACTACATTTATTTATAAACGGACTTTATACACTATGTTCACCCATTCACTCTGTATCTTTTATATCTCTATTATTGTTTTTATAATTTTTGTATATCTTTACCTCTCCTGTGATTAACTCTGTTTGCTGATGTTGCTGCTTTGACGACTGAATTTCCCTCCGGGGATTAATAAAGGTTCATCTTATCTTATCTTATCTTAAAATAACAGATGCCAGGGGATAAACAGCTTACAAGTACAAAGCCAGGGAAAATAAACATTTAGATAAATATTTTATATATTATATTAAAGGAGGGGCATAAAGTTACCATCTTAATAGCCTTTTTTGTTTTCGAAGGAGAGAATCAAGTTAATGTATTGTTTGGTTTCATGTTCAAATACAAAAAAATGAATGTTTAGATTTACTAAATTTGGATTTATGTATATGAAATTTAGCTAAAAGAATAATCAGATTAATAATATAATGTTCTTTGATTTTAATGTTACCTTTATGGAAACCGACAAAACATTCTCTAGACAATAGAATAAAATCAGGGTCAATATTATAAATAATTCATCTACTCAATTCCTTCCAAAGCCTTTTGGTATGGTCACAGTGCCAGAATAAATGAAGAAGAGTTTCTGGGAGTACATCACAGAATGAACAGTTTACATTGATGTCCTGTCTGAACTTAACAAGAGAATGACTTGCTGGATAATATCTGTGAAGGATTTTAAAGGATACTTCTCTTATTTTGTTTGTCAAAAGACACTTATAGGGTAGAGTCCAGATGTTCTTCCACTTGAGGTCTTTTACAAGGTTGTTCCAATAATTGACAACATAAGGCGCACCAACAATATCATTCTGAAATAAATGACGTATACCTTTTCTTATTATTTTTGGTGGAGAAAAATATATCCTGCCCTGGGAGTGTCCGCTGGATTAGGAATCTGTGGTACAAATCCCTGTTCAGTTGCACCTTTTAATAACATGAAGATAGACTCTATGCAGTCTACAGGAGAGGAGGAAACAGCATCTCTTTTTAAGTGTACGTATGTTTATGAAGTTGCAATATTCAGTATCTTTATGGAGATGTATTCGTTGTAAAGTAAAACGTGGGGTTACTTAAACTTATACTACCTGCACATGTACTATATTGTTTAGCCAGTATTTGTCTTGTGTTTGGTTATTACACTACAATAGGGACTACAACTGAAACAAAGTGGATCCCGTTTATGTGGGTAATAGTATGAATAATAATGCCATCTTCTGACATACAGTATGACCATCCAGACAATGTAGTAAATAAGTCCAACCACCAGGTGTCACCATTTTATTAGAGTTTTATTAGACTGTACTGCCCTATACTGTATGAGTTGGGTACTATTTGCATCAGAAATCAGAAATGAAACGAGACTTCACGGTCATATGTATATATATTTATATACATATAAATATGTAATAAATATACTATATATATGTATTAAATATTATATATATATAAATGTAATATAATAAATACATTTTTTTATTTTATATATATATTTATTTATATATAAATTTAATATAATAAATTAATTAATTTATTTTATATATATTTATTTATATATACATTTAAAATAATAAATACATTTATTTATTTTAAATATATATTTATATAGTAATATTGACAAATATGTTTATTGAATTCATCACACGACATAAAAAGCATGCACTTCACATTGCACATAAAAAATGCACAAAAAAGGCAAACCTAAACACAACACATAAAGGCATTTTGAATATAATTTAAGTAAGGCACATTCTGCTGTCGTATACTTGCTGACAAGATACTAAGATCACTACTTGGTGGGAAAACAAATCTGACGCTTATTAATAATAAAACCAATCAGAATTCAAAAATGAAAAAATTAATAAATAAAACAACAGTTTCTCCATAGTCAGACAATGCAACAATCCATCAACCCAACTTTGTTTGCTTGTTCTATTTGTGGATTTCCACGACAGAGCAATTTTATGTTTGGCTTCAAGTAAACAGATTATAACCAGTACAATTATATTAGCATATATATAGCTATAGTCGTACAGCTAAGGGAAATGTGGTCTTTAACTTTGAATGTTGTCATAAGTGATCAACAAGTGGAAATTTTTGACCGCTTGATGACACTAGAGGACAAGTCAGGAGGTCACCAAAGCCACTATGATTCATCTTGGACGACAAATGTCTGTACCAAATTCCATGACATATGTTTTGACTAAAAATGTGATCAGTGATGTGTTTTTTTATGCACATGTTGGCTGCTTGTGTCTTGTGTATGTGCCCCACATATAGGCTACAACAGCTAGACCTCTTTACCTGCAGTCCAAACTGGACTCTGCCTATTCAGATTTCAACAAATTTAAACGGTAATTACTTTGTGGTTTTGCACTTTTAGACCATTAACTACAAAACATGTAACCTATACAATGTTACCAATTATTTTACAATTTGTTTCATCCCTTTCCTTCCTTCCAGGCTGCAATTGCTTCCCATTCATTTATGTATGCTATGAAAATCATCTTGCAGAGACTTGGAAGAAGCTCAAAGGTAGCCCTATAATCAATTATCCCACATGCAACTCCACAATGTACAATAATAAAATGCTCTAAGTCTTCTGGGACTGCGGCCTGATGAGATTTGATGCCACTCTGTTTTCAGCAAGGAGAGGGCAGGATAAATGAATGAAGTGCACACAATGCAAGTAGCCTTGTCAGTAGTATGAGCCAAGTGTACTTAGACTTTTAAGTATACTTGTCAGTATGAGCCAAGTATACTTAAGTATACTTTTGTTTAGTATATCTCTGATAAGTACATACAAAGTAAACTGAAAGTATACTTTCTTATTTTAAGTTCAAAAGAAGTATACTAATAGCACACACGAATAAACTTAATTTTGGTAAGGGATCTTTTTATTTTAATCATCAAGACATCAACCCCTGATGTATTGTAAAGAGGACATCCTAGGCTTTCCAGTGATATGGCATGTGTTTTTTTTTTTTTTTTAATCAATTTGAATGTATTCTTGGTTTAAAGGGACTGTTTGTAACTTTTTACAGGTATAAATCTACCGGGTCGGTGTCCCATGCGCGCTCGCGTGTGGCTACGCTGTTCAGACCGCTCCTCTGCTTGTCTTTGCTCACACAACGCGCACGTTCTCGCTCCACCTCACGTGCATGCGCTCACACTACACACCGCAGAAGAGTTAGTAGCTCTGAGAATATCTAGTGAATGTACAGTGGACGTTTGTGCAGAAATAAAAGCTGCAGCTCCTCCAGACCAACAGAGGTTTCCCGTGTCTTGTGAAGTGACGGGGCTCCGCAGCGAGAAACATTATCGTCTCCGACCGGGTGCCGGTGTCTCCCTGCGGCTGCGGTCGGGAGACGGTAACGTTTCTTTTCCTGCTTCAAGCCAACACTAGGATCAGATCTAAATCATGTTCATGGAGAGACCTTCGTCTGGTCAGCTAACATTACTCCCGGTGAATAAAGTGATATTGTGGTTTTAGCTGACGTGTGTCGCCTCACTGTTTTGAGCGATGCTCGTTCATGTCTACATAGAGCGAGCACAAGCGCCAGCCCGACGTTGACTTTCGTTGACTTAACGGCCACAGGTGTCGCTGTTAACAAGCATTTCTGAAAGTTACAAATAGTCCCTTTAATATCACTCTACAGCCATAATCTGTTCATTTTTTCAGTCTTTTCGCACTGAAATAGTCCTGTAGTCCACTACAGTGGTCAATAAAAATAAAGTTTAACAAGACTAAATTGTTAAGATTTTCTTTTAACCCTAAATAGGAAGGAAATCACAAAAAAGTAATTGGAAGACACTTTTTTTTTTAACTGTTGCCTGTAGGATATAGGATTAAGTAAAGAAAACAAATCACAGAGGAGCGTTTGCTTCCGGAGCAGCGTCTCCCGGTTCCCCCTGTCGGAGAGCAGCGGCATCTGGGAGGAGGGAGGAGAAAAAGGAACAAGCCGAGAGAGAAAACGGAGGGGAGGAGAGAAAAAAGACAGCAGCAGCAGCGAGGAGGACGTGAACACACTAGAGAGGAGGTGAGTGATGTGGTATGCCGAGAATCTTTCGCCTTGAATACGGAGAGTAGTGACCCGCTACAGCCTCGAATTAGAGCGGAAACGTGAGTTAACTTTCTATATTCTTCCAGGCGACAGACAGACACCATTGCTTTGGCATCTGAGGGGCCCGCTGTGTTGCAAACAAGTCCGGGATGGTGGGTGGAGAGAGAGGAGACTGGGGAGGTTGCGGCGGCGGTAGATGAGGGCATTTACATTGACCCAGTTGAGTTTATTGTTGGAGATGTTGTCGTGTCTGTTGTTGACCGTTGAATGAGTTCTAACGGTAGTAGTGTCACATGGAATGTAACGGTTGAGAACGGCCGTTACTGGAACGTTGGTTGTCGCGCGAGCAGCCAGTCGTTACTGGAACGTTGGTTGTCGCGCGAGCAGCCAGCCGTTAACTACCGCTACTATACAAGGTTAGCTAACTACAACAGTAAACGTGATGTTGGGGGGCTTTAATGAAGGAAAACATATTTATAGTAATATTGTGAAACCTCACCACCCTTTAACTTGTGCTCTCTTTATGTAGCAGGCCTATGAGCAGGTAAGTGGTTGGTAAACCCAACTACTAGTTGGTAATTTATTTATCAGAAGTTAACCAACCACCAGACAAAATGGTTAATTAACTAGCTAAACCTCACACCTCTAAACACCATCACATACAGTAGCTATCATAATATCTGCATTTCTAAGGGATTGAAGAGAGATTGACTGAGATTGACCTCCCTCTCCATCTCCACCAGTGAGTTGTGTGCTGTTTGTGACCATGAATAAGTAGTTTTTTTCCCATCATCCAATTATTAATGTATAAAAAGTCAGAAAAATAGTAAAATTGGTGGTTTTGTCTGACTGACAGACCAATACTCAAAGATATGTCAATTTCAGTTTTACATAGGGATGCACCGGTCCAACCTTTTCAGTGATACCGGCCGATACCGAGTACCGATCCAATACCAGTGTTTAATTAATAAGCTGTGTGCCTCACTGTGGAAGTGACAGGGATCATTTGATTATGTGTAAGGCAACATCAGGCTTGACTTAAATATTGCTTTCCTAACAAAGAAATACATACATATACAGAATTGTTATTTATTAATTAAAATAATAATACACCAGCAACTTGATAAGAAATCTTCAAAATGAACAGAAATTACAATTCCTACAAAAGTGTAAACCTTTTTAATGCAGCATCAAATTGGTCAAAACTTAAACAGGAATTAAAATTCCAGTATAAAATGAATATAGTATATTAAAGGGACTGTTTGTAAGAATCAGAAATGCTTGTTAACAGCGACACTTGTGGCCGTTAAGTCAACGAAAGTCAGCGTCGGGCTCGCGCTCGCTCTAAATAGACATGAATGAGCATCGCTCAAAACAGAGAGGCGACACACATCAGCTAAAACCACAATATCACTTTATATTTCACCTGCTTGGCAGTAATGTTAGCTGACCAGACGAAGGTCTCTCCATGAATCACTGCTGATCCTAGTGTTGGCTTTTCCAGCCTCAGCCTCCCGACCGCGGCCGGAGGGAGACACCGGCACCCGGTCAGAGATGATAATGTTTCCCGCTGCGGAGCCCCGTCACTTCACAAGACACGGAAAACCTCTGTTGGTCTGGAGGAGCTGCAGCATTTATTTCTGCACAAACGTCCACTGTACATTTACTAGATATTCTCAGAGCTACGAAGTCTTCTGTAGTGTGTAGTGTGCGCGCATGTACGTGAGGTGGAGCGAGCTGAGTGAAGGCAAGCAGGCAGGCAGAGGAGCGGAGTACAGCAGAGACTCCAGCCCTGGAGACCAAAGCTACGGTCTCCCCCGCGTCCCCTGACCGCAGCCAACACTGTTTTGCAAGACGGGCTACATTAGATACAACCAAGAGGTTTTGGTGCTTCCGTGTAGTTTGGGAGTCCTGTCTGAACAGCGTAGCCACACGCGAGCGCGCACATGCGAGCGCGCACATACGAGTGCGCACATGCGAGCGCGTGCATGGGACACCGACCCGGGTGATTTATACGTGTAAGAAGTTCTTTGTCTAAGAAATCTTCAAAATGAACAGGAATTACAATTCCTACAAAAGCGGAAACCTTTTTAATGCAGCAACAAATTGGTCAAAACTTAAACAGGAATTAAAATTCCAGTATAAAATGAATATAGTATATTAACATAGAATTTAATTGAACAGATTGGCTTCATTGTCATCTATACCCGATCCAGCTATTTGAGTCAGAATCGACCCAATATCCAATCCAATATCGGTGCATCCCTATTTATATATAAAATGTCGTCAAAACGCTCAAAATTTGAGAAGCTAGAATGAGAAGTTGTTTGGCTGCTTTGCTTCATCAATAACTTAAACAATTAATCTATTATCAAAATGGATTTTCCATTAATTTTCTGTTAACTGACTATTGGGGTCGACTAATTGTTTAGGCCTGACAGGTCAGTTGATCTTATTCTCCGGAGATGCTCCAGCTCCCGAGCAGGTCTCTGTGCTGAGCAACAATTTAAGTAACAAAGAGGTTCATTGTGACACAAACAAGCATAAAGGAGAGTATTCTCTTGACTTGCTCACATTATGTGGAGTAGTCTGGGGCTATAGGCCATGCAGGCCCCCGGGGTTGAGGCTGAGACTTGTGTCGGTGCATGGTGCTGACTGGACGAGGTTGGCTAATCGTTTCCAGCTCTGGTAGTTTCTACCAGACCCTTGAGATAATGCGCCTGTTTGTTTTATAAAAACATGGAGCCACTTAATGGCTTGTTTATGTCGTGTGATCTAGAGAATGATTTGAATAGCTTTCCCGTGTTATTTTCTTGGAGGTAGGGGAGGGCAGAGATAGAGTTCTGACTGCATGAAGATGCAAAGGAAGAATTATTGTTGACTTTTACTTTCACAAACTCTTCACTTCAGGTGAGCGCTGATCAACTTTCACAAGGACTGGATATAGAGTGCTACAGGAATGAGTCCTAAAATGCGGAAATTAGTTAGCAGTTTAGCACTTCTGGTTCCTTCGTCTGGAATTCAATGGTTTTTTTGATTGGGTTTTTAGTTAAATGCCTGAAATAAGGTCTGTGGTTAACACAAGCTGAAGACATTTTAATGTTTTGTTCTATGATATAAAATACATCAGTAAATATCCCACTCATGAATTAGAAGCTTTTATGTGTCTTAAAGAAGGAGGTTGCTAACAAGTGGCTAAATGAGACTAATAAATATCATCACGCCGTCTTGTCTGCCTTTACAGCCTCATTGTATATACTCACGCTCATGCGACTGTGGTGTAGTTCGTTTATAGCCTAACGTTAGCTTTTTACTTCTGGCGATTGCATTCACACTTCAAAAGTCATAAAAGTGGTGTTCAATTGTGGAGATTATCTTACTGATCAAAATGTGCAAGTATCATAAATACTTGTTGTTTGCCACAGAGATTCTCTGCTATAATCCAAAACCCAATGGAAAAATCCCATTGGCTTTTTGTCGAGGGAACCCAGGGGGATGCTAACTTCCCGGTTGGCCTACAAAAATACGTCATCCCTGCAGTACTCTATATTGTTGTGTAGTAAGAGTGTAAGAACTTGTGACACCGCTAACATAGTATACTACATGTGTTTCTGTGGAGGGAGTAGGAAACATTGAAGTTGTTGACAATAACATGAATTAGCAAAGGACCTGTCTGCTGTTTTTAGAGTGCACCAGTGAGGTTTCTCCCCTTGTGACACCGGCTCTTGTGCATTTGTTTTGCATGTGCTTTCTTGTGTGTACAATTAGGAGTGGTGTTCATAAAGCCAAAAGCGTACTTGTCAAAAAGCAGAATGAATGTCATTTATCTATTTAGTGTACACACTTTACTGATGGTAAACAGCCGGTACTCACTATTTTAGGCAGCGGTTGTGGTGATTCTATAACGTTCACACTGCGGCATTGGTTTGCTGAAAGTAATAGTGTGAACCACAAGAATGAATGTGTCACTGACTGTTACTGTACCACCAGAGTTGAAATGGTGCACTGTCATCCTCTCTCTTTCTCCAACGTCACTGCCAGCCTTCCTCCCTCTCTATCCTTCCAGCCTCCTCCTCGCCCTGCTGGCTTGCTCTTCATCCAGACCTGGCCTCGGTCTGCAGTGTGTGTGTGTGTCTGTGTGTAGAAACATGATGTCATTGCTAATTGCTTAGGGCTCCTGGGCTGTTAAGTTAAGCTTTATATTCTGCCCCTCTCCCCCCCTTTCTGCTCTTTTTTTCCACATCATTACTCGGTCCCTCTTTATTTACTCTCCCTCCCTCTGTAGCATTTCTATACAGGAGTTGCTGAGTGTGGAAAAAGTGACTTGGACATTTATGGGCCGGGTTTTGGGCCAAGCACTGCAGTTCTAGTGTGTGTGTGCGTGTTTGTTTAGCTTTGGTGTTATGAAAGTGCCTCGGTTTCAAGATGGCCCTCTTCTGCTGATGTAGCTTCTCTCACAGAGGCAAAATAAAGGAGAGACTAAGGCTGGGACGATACACCTATCTCCTGATTCGATACTATCACAATATTTGGGTGCCGATTCGATATGTATTGGGATTCTACAAGTATTGCAATTTGATATTATGATTTTTGTTAACTTTTTTTAACACTAGACCATGGGGAAAAAGTTGAATCATACACTTTAGGGACTTTAATTTTAAAAATATCTAAATTAATAAATTAAAATGTTTGACTTTCAGCAAATATTTAGTCAGAGATGTCCGGAATTCAAATATATCAGTCATTGTCAGGCATTATTTATTAATTTTTTTCCAGCAACCCCAAAATCAAAGAATAATTTCTTTTACCTCACAAATTAGCAGTATTTTCTTTTTAATTTATAAGGGACATGTAATGTTTTTTACTGGTGAATACAACCCAATCAATCGTATTTCTATATATGTATTTTGTATCCAGTTCCCTTTGTTAACACCTTATTTTGAAAACCAGACTTAGTCACATGTTTATACTTCCGCTAACTAGGCCTATGTCCGTTGCTAGCTCTTCCATCTGCTCCGTTCTCTTTATACATCCATGGTCAACTTTGTTTGAATGCATTTAACATAAATGTCAGTATATGGGTGCTCTACAGTTGTAGCGTCGGCCGATTTGACCACGGAGATGGGAGTGGCGGCTGGCTTGACCATACGATAACATTTCCTGTCCATGTCAGAGTTAGCATGTAGCTTTAGCCATGATGTCTAGCTCTGCTTTTCCTGGCAATGTGTGAAACCCAAAGTGTTTCCATACTTTACTGTATGTACACTTTGGATTTAATATGTGACGGTTCAAGTCGTATCCACGCGGACCTTCCGCCGTTTTGTACTTCCTTGTTGCGGCCAGCCGCGGTTTGTTTTGGTTGACAGATATGGAACGGATATGACGTCACGTTACTCAGACTACAACAATAAAAGCGGTAACTTCCTTATACCCCCACATAGACTCAAATGAAGCAAATATATCGATTCTGGCAATACATTTTTTCCCACCCTTAGGAGAGACACACATGCATTTACCCATACTTTACACAGTGCATATGGACATGGACAGAAATAGAAATTCAGTAATGTAAGCCGTCACCTTGTGAAGCTGTGAGCATGTCAGACACCCAAAAATACCCCAGGATATCTCAGCGAGCCCCAAAGTGCTCTGCAGATTGGATGTAATTATGTTGTCCAGACTATAAATGTGTGTGTAGGGACTTTCTGGCCTTGCAGCGCCAACCTGTTAGTCTGTGTGTGGTCGAAGTCATGCACAACAGCTGATGAGAAAGGATGGTGAAAATGTGCATGTGCGTACAGGCTTCTGTGACTGTGTGTGTGTGCGTTTCGATGTGGGTGTGTGTGTGTGTGTGTGTGTGTGTGTGTGTGTGTGTGTGTGAGCAATCGGATAAAGAGTATGGAGATCCGTTATCACCACCCTGCTTCCCCTGTGAAACAAAACCACTGGTCCGCCCCTGACCAAACTACTGTGTGTGGGTGTAGGCATGTGCATGTTTGTGTGTAGAGTGACCAGATTGGACAGATGAATGATGAATTAAGGACAGCAGAGAGTAGACTCATGCCAGGCTGTCAAGTTGGCAAGATAACCAGTTTGTTTGTGTGTATTTATGTGTATGTTGCCAATCTTTTTCTCTAGCTCACTCTCTTCACTTTCAGCCCCCTATCGATGCCTCTCAATAGGGTTATTGTGCCCACTGTCAGGCAGGCTGCAGTGTGTGTGTGTGTGTGTGTGTGTGTGTGTATCTGTGCATTGTTGTTGCAGGGAGCAGACAGCCGTGAGGTGTGTTTGAACAGAGAAGGAGCACAGAGGCCCCGTTCATCCTGCAGGGTGTGAAACTGAATGATAGGGCCCCTTTTCTCTCTTTCCATCTGTCGCTCCGTCTATCTGTCTGTCTCACTCTCTCTCCCTTTTTTTGACAGTTTTCCACCCACATGCTCGATCCGATCCACCCGTCTTTTTGCTCACATTGTTTTCTTTCTTTGCGCGCATGCGTGCGTGTGTGTGTGTGCCGTGTAATGTGTCAGCTCCTGGCAGCCCTCGCTGATCGGCTGTCTTCTCGCTGTCAAGTCTGCCTTGTGATTGGATCGTCAGTATGCATGTTATTCTGCCTACAAATTACCTGTGGAAGCATGCGAGGACAGACAAGTTTTCCACCCACACACACACACATGCTCACACATACACACACTTTCCCACTCTTTTGTTTATATGTTTCTGTTTCTGATGTTGTCTTTTCCACTTCGCTGCACTTTCACACGTACAGCATATACCCCCATCACTCCCAGTTCAGCTGCATAAGGGTTTTCTGCCCCTCTCTCTCTGACCGTCCTCTCTTACTCTCTGACTTTCAAACACATCGTCACGCACTATGAAAGCCTGAATGTGATGAAAGAGGCTGTAAAGGCCAGAGGCCCAGGTGCTTCTGTAAATTGGCCCACTACAGCGAGTTCAAGGATTTCTGCTGCGCTGTCTCAAAACACGGATTGACTCAGACTTGGTAGTCTTCTCTTATCCTCCATCCTTGCTGCATTCACCAGGAACACTTAAGTAGATAGACAGATGTTCAGCTCATAGCAGGCAACTCTAATGCATGAGGAATATGCAGGAGCAAGAAGCCAATGGCTACAATAGCAGGGTATGCAAAGTGAAATATTTGCAGCAATTAGAAAGCATGCTGTATGCTATTCAAAACATCTCACATGCATGCAATCACTGTAATGATGTCAATGATTAGTGACTGGCCAGTATAATGTTTTTGCATATTCCACTGATAAAGGATAGTAATCAGTACCAGAACATATTAGGCTGGGTTTGCATAAACCCTCATTGTGTTGCATGTCTCACAATTATCTTGGGACTGGGAGTGTTAGGTTGTGTTACTTTGTAGATTGAAAAAGGCTGTAATGCTTTGTTTACAACTTCTTTCATCAGCTTTCATTTGAGATTTTGTGATTTTTTTGTGAAGCTAGTTCACTTTTTTCTAAGGTTTCATTAGATGCTTTTGACATTGGTGCATTTAGCTGTCCAGTGGTGATGGTATCAACATTATCAAGAGACCATGGCACTAATGCAGATTGCAGCTTGCTTTACTGCATACATTTAAACTCTGGAGCTTTCTGCAAGGTCAGCCTTTCTGCCTCAGTACATGCATGGTGTTTTATGTGTGTTAGAAAGGCTCAGACTATATGCATTCCTACTTAATTGTTTGATCTCAGTTGTGTACAACTGAAAGCATTTCGTATGGCAGTCGATGAAGTATGCAACAAATACATGCATATTGTTTGTATAGTACAAGGTGACTGTGTTGCAATAAATCCAAATGCAAAATGTGCAGTACGGTGGCACCATCGTTATCAGGCAATATATGGTGATAGGCTTGTACCGGAGCTACGGTGTTAACCCTTTGATTCCTGGTCATATGTTTAAACTATTAACTGATCAACAGAAAATTAATCTGGGACTATTTTGATAATCAATTAATAATTTCAGTCAATTTTTAAGCAATTTTCAAGAAAGCTTTTCTCTGTTTTACATCATTGCAAACTGAATATATTTAGACATTTCTACTAGGGCTGACCCAAATGCCTCAAAGCTTTGACCGTTGCCATGGTAATCGACCTCCAAATCAGTATTCAAATGTTTCTTTTTTTAAATCCCAAATTAGCCCATGAAATAATGAATAATTCCACAACATTATTCATGATCAATATTCAACATTAATTATTATTAGTTATTCTCAGACAGATATCGCTGTTTGTTATGTGTAGAGGTGGGTGTGTGCAGTGCGGCAGCGGCCCTGTTACAAAGCTTTGAATACCTTTGAATATTTCTCGCAGAAGCTTCGAAGCCCAAAAAATTATATTCAGGAAAGCCCTAATTTCTACATTGAATGATAAATTGATTAATCCAAAATATAATCGTCAGTTTAATTGATAATCCTTATTCGCAGCCCTGCATATGTTCAGGCACTTAACTTTTCCTGTCATGGTAAAACTGAGCAGGGTTTCCCCCAACAGAGGTGGTAAACCACCCAGATCCTGACACTTCTCGTCTTGTGATCGATTTAGTTAGTAGATTACAGCCTAACAGTTGACACACTCTTGACATATAAAGTATGAAATTTGCTGAGTGAAAAGAGTGAAAATAGTACCCCTGCTACGTTTCCTGGGGCTGCCCCCTTTTCGATTAGTCAACTAATATGTAATTTTGGTCTTAGTCGACTAAGATTTCTAGTCAATTAGTAATTTTTTATGCTTTTTTCATGCTAAATGACAAAAAAACTTATGAGCCCATCTCTGGTAAACACAAGATTTATAGTGGTGCTTTTGTGGGATTCTTTGTGGAGAAACTGTCAGATCTGTCGATTAAATCAACTAATCGATTTGTCGATAAAATCATACGAGTGTTTGGTCGAGGACAGCCCAAATAAAGTGTATTAATTTGTTCGTATTAGCGGAGGTGGTCTTCTTTTCTGGTGAGGTAGCCCTCCTCCTCTATCAAACACTGCAGCAAGCCTTGCTCACTATAGCTTTTACAGACTTCCCCACCCTGTCTTCGGTAACAATTAACCTACGTCGACCAGAGTCTGTGAATCGTATGAAAGTCATTCCTGTGTGATAGGAATGTTGAATCAGGATCATTGTGGTGATTCGGGCTCCTGACCAGATACGTTCCTTGCGTTTACATCATATCCTGTGGTGGGAGTAATAACAAGTTAACATCTGTGGTTAAGGATGTGATGCAGTGATTCATACAACTGCAATAACAATAAAAAAAAAGTTTTTATTAGTAGACTAGAAATTAATTAAACGGTGTAACTTTGATAAACCGCACAGTGCTGGAATTTGCCTCTTGGCTTTGCACTGACTTGGCAAGACAAGTGGAGAGAGGCAGTCTTGGCCCTGTGTGTGTGTTTGCTCCAAACATTGGCGGTGCAGTGCTGGTCCACCAGCCGTGGTCAGCTCGCTGTATCATCCCCATCCAAAACCAATGCCCTGTCAGAGAAGAATGCTCCGCTAATGTCGGGAAACAACAGTGATAACTTCTATTGGTTGGATGGGAGAGAGGCGGAGGGAGAAAGAGACAGCCATTGTGTGAGAGGAAGAGACGACGAGAGCGAGGGAGGGGATGATTTAAAGTATTGGAGAGGGAGCGATCATTGCAGTGGTGTCTGTGGTTCCTTTGGCAGAGACGGGACATTCCTTTTCTGATGAGTCACTCTCTCTCTCTGATATGTTTTCTTTCCTCACATCTCTCCTTACGCTACCCTTTCCCCCCCTTCCCTCATTTTCTCCTTCTTACTGTCTTCCTCTCCTTGACATAGTCGACTCGTTTGGCTGATAAGTCAAAACTTCCATCCAATCATATCTGTGATATCAATGCAATCTTGTGACATTATTATAGAACAGCTTGCCACAGGCTTTCTAATGAAATGTGAGATAACAAGGCCATGTTGAACTCACAGACACATACACACACACAATGTGAGTAAGAGCTGTGTCGTTTGTGTCTAGACTTCCCTGTCCTCTCGGATGTCCTGTCACATCTCAGCTATATATAGGAACCACAGTCTCTTCACTGCTTCTGCCCTCGCCTTGGATCCGACAGGCCTTTTGTGCAAGTGCTTGTCTGTCTGTCTGCCTGTCTGTGTGTCTTCACTGAGAAAGGGAGAAGGGTTTTTAATAAACATGGCTCAGGCTGGCCTCCATCGCTACTGAAAAAGACGAAAAGAGAGCTGTAACGCTTGCAATCAAGCAGAAGAGAGGCAGAATAAGAATCACTATGAATCCTGTTAAGAGAATTATCTTTGCTGATGGAAGAAACGGTAATAGCTTGCAAAATAGAACCCTAAACATATACAAAGATATGGCAAACAAGTGAAGACATATTTGGGTATTCAGTGCATTAAAAGAGGATGTGTGCACATGTGTGTTTGAAATTTGAAAGAGCAGTTTTTGAGTCCCTATTTTAATTACAACTTGTAGGATTGTGTATGATGTCTTACCAAGCTGTAAGAGGTTAAAGTTTTGTTTGGAAACCATTAAATGACAAATGTTTTCAACAAATTTGCTCAGCTATAGCCAATTAGTGGTGCTGTGAGTTGGTGAAATTACGAAATGCAACTCTTGGCTGTTGTCTGGTTAATGTGCTCCCTGCATGCATGTGTTTGATGTATTTACACACACATCACTGTGTATAATTTCGGTGTTTGAAAAGATGGAGAGTGGACTGTTGGTGCCTTCAAATGGGGTCGTGTTTACCGTGTTCACAAGTTGAGCCCATATGAACGTCCCCCTCTTGTTGATTCACGACCTCGTACGTGGAACATTACTGAAAGTACCGAATTCACGAGTTGTGACGTGTTAGCTGACATTATCAGAAATGACGGAGGCCATGGAAGTTAATTTTTTGGTGCACAATGAGTGAATATATTGTAATTTTAAAGTTTTTTTTTTTTTGGGGGGCATTTTCCATTTTATTGAGAGGCTGGCTGGAGTTTAGTGTGAGGTGGCTGCTCTGCAAGGTTCACTGAACTGTATTGTAACTGAATGGAGGCTGTGAATAATACATTTGTCATAATTGTAGATGAGGTGTATTGAAAAGGAACATCAGTAATAATATTGAGTCATTATAAAAATGGCAGGGACCAAAAGCAAATGACAAATTAAAATACAGACGTGGCGGTACTTGTTGTTCTCTGACTCTCCTCCTGGCACAGCTTGTTGCCTTCAAAATTGCGTCCAGGAAAGAGCTGTGGTCTCATTACGGCGAAGTCGCGCTGGCTGCACGACTGGCTCATGTGTGTCCCACAGAGGGAGGAGCTTCCCTCCTCTCAGTGTGTTTTGCTGGGTGTCAGTGTGTTCTCGGTGTACTCTTTCTCCCCTCCCTCGACCTCCCCTCACCCACAGGAAAGAGGGGCTGGGTGAAGCAGAGAGGCAGAGATGAGAGGGGGGGTTATCTGGGAACGGGGGAGGGGTTAAATCGCTCCCAAGTTTCCCAAATACAGGAAGTCGTCTCTTGGCTTCTATTTCTGAAATGTTTCTGTTCCACGTCACGGGATTTCAAAGACTGTGACAGTGTGTATGGTGAGATTTCTCAGTGTGTTACAAAACCCTTTAACCCCTGTCACCTCAGTAGTATTTTGGCTCTGTTAGCTGGAGTTAATTCCTCAGGAAAAATCAAAGCCTGTCATAACTGCTCTGCCTTTTTACGCTGTAATGTCCTGTGTCACAATCAGAAGTGTTGAGATTGTTGCAGGTAAATAAGTAACTTGATATGTGTCACAGGTGACACATTTTTATTTAAATATATTCAGTAAATATGTACAGGCCACTCACTCTCACCTTGTTTGTCTTTCATTGTTGTACTGTTGCCCTTAGTTTGCTCAGGGTCAGTGAATTGAACATGTACACACATGCACTCACAAATGGTCATCACTCACCTTAATTCCTGAGCTCTGTGTGTGTGTGTGTGTGTGTGTTTTGTCTGCTACCTTTGTTGCCCCCAGTCGCCCCGGAACCCAACCACCCACCCAAAAAAGAGAAATGCCTGAGATTCTTTGGCACACCCTGAAAATTCCTCACCGCTTTCCTTTCTTTTGTGGTCATTTTGTCTCTCGCTCTCCCGCCCTCGGAAACCACGCCAGCGGTAAATTATACCTTTAGCTGTATGTGTACAGTACATTGAGACATTCATAAATTCACACTCACACACACATAACCAGGGAGACTCTGTTAGTCTCCGAGTGTAGTTTAAACTACACAAGTGGAATTATAGTGGAGCTATTTCTGTCTGTCCTTCACACTCACTGTACATTGCTGCTGCAAGGACGACGTATGGCATTGGGAGCACGCTCAAACCACAGAGCTCTCTTTGCAAGTAATGCCCGAGTGTGTGTGCGTGCGTGTTTGTTTGTCTGTACACAAGATTGTTTGTTTAGGCTGCAGCCTCAGTCAGAGTTGTCTCTGTTATTTCCCGTTATTGACAATAAAAGGATGCACACACACACACACACACACACACACACTGGGCCTCTTTGCTGTTCTACCCTTCCGCTGTTAGGAACCAGATTCTGTAGATGGCTATTGTTATCTTCCCTGTTTCTTCCTTTTCGTGGACACACACTCACTGAGCTTGGGGAAATATATCCTCCAATCTGTAGTGCACCAGAATGGACCAGTCACCAGCCATCTGGTAGCTTTGTGTAGAGCTGATTGATGTGTCTTTAGCCTCTTTTATTCATCATGAGTTTGGTAATGGCTGCAAAATATTTAGCTCTTCATATTCAATCAGTGTGACTGTGAAATGAGTAGTTGGATACTGGACAGTGGAGGTCAGGATTCCTCAAAGTTTTTCTTGTAAGGGAATCAGGGATAAATTAATTATGGATATAAACAAGTAAAAACAACGATTAATGGCAAATACATACACCTTTTATTTGAAAATAATAAAAAGTGCAACTTTAGGACCCGCTGTTTCAGTTCACAAGATTCAAGACAGTGCAATATTTAACAAAAAATAAAATAAACCAACTTCTATTCAAGTTAAATGAACAGTGGTCTAACCTGCTGCTTCTGTTCTCATTTTCAAAGCAAAAAAGTAGAACAATAATATTTTACAAAACAATAAAGTGTAAATGGCGTCTCCGTAGCTGCGTGGAAAGATTGATCGTGTTTTGCCGTTGTATTTTATCTGGCCTTTGCATATTCTGCAAACAGCGAGCGATTTATCAAGGACATCTCCCTTTTTGCAAAAGACTAAATGTTTCCTCACGCTGGACCTCAAACACGGCTTGACAATCTCTCACTCCTCTGACTATTCCTCGCTATCATGCTTCGTTGTCGTCTTTCTGAGATGCGCTGCTGGCTCATGTTGATGACGTCATACACAGGGAGCGTGAACCGGAGTAATGTTTAACATTTCTTTACTATTAAAAGTACTAAAAAAGACATCCATGTAACTACTGTTGTGCTTAAATACAAGGTGCAAATTCTTAGTATTGATACAATCAATTATTTACTTTGCAAATGGATTTTAGATCGATATACGTCCCCCTGAAGGACAACTTGCCGAGTATCTATCTATGTAGTTGAATCGTACGAATAATAGACCTCCGTCGGTCAGGGTATGACCATGGTAGTAGATAAATCGTTACAACCCTATTAGATTACTTAGAATAACCTTAATAAACATACCCTATATAAGAATATTTGAATGAATGTAGCTCTAATTGAAAATGCTGCATCACCACTTTTTTATGTGGTTCTGATCGTAAAACAAACCTGCAGTTGGGGATCTGAGGGAACAAATAGGCACATAAAACAACAGGGAGTCTGCAATGCAGGCTGGTCCTGAGCCATTTAGAGCTTTATATACAGTCAAAATGGCTTAAAAATCAATTGTGATTAATAGAGGGTGTTAAATATGCTCCGCTTTTAGTTTGGTCAGGAGTCTAGCAGCAGAATTTTGAAAAAAAGTGCATTAGTATGGATTATATAATAGGCTGCAGAGACATAGTGGTTGTAATGTGAAGAGCTATCCGGCTATGGTAATATATATCTTTGGTTAGCAGTGTTGCTAAACTCTCAGCCTTGTAGTGGATGTAGTTTGAAGCTAAATGAGGATCCGGCCCACTCTGCAGCCAATGAAAATAAAGCCATGAAAGATCTGGGAAGATTGCCTGCTAGTTCACAGCTGGCTTACACGTTCATGTCCTGATCCAAAAGTTAGGAAAACACCCCGTTGCGTTTTCTATTCTGCACGCCTTGCCTTGATAACATGAATCCATCCATTTTGTTTTTTGATGGCCCGGCCTCTAACAACGACAGTTTTGCTTTCTTGTCAGTCTTTTTTGGTAACAGATGGGGTTTTCTCACGAGCAGAGGGGGAGACGAGAACAGGACGGGGATGAGTGGCTGTAAATCAGGGTTGTAGAGAGAAACGGGTGGTTTTATGAGAGTTTACAGACCTTCTTCACTTTTAATGAGAAAAGACAGCAATTCTCTTCTAGACAAAGGAAACGGTGGGGGTAGAGGGGCAGAGGTAGAAGATGAATATAGTGGAGGCTAGGAGAGGAAGAGGAAGGGGAGAGGAAATGGGCAAGAAAATGGGATAAAGGAAAGAGGTAAAAGTCAAGTGGGATTAGCAGAGGAACTGCGAATGGCGAGAAACGTTGAGAGGGAAGGGCAGGAAGGAGGGATGAGAGGCCTATCAAACTGTTGGCAGGCATCCACTTGGCATATGAATTTAAAAGCAATCCGTCTCGGCCTCGCTCAGTCCAGAGTCTGGTAAACGGCGGTGGTTACACACAGTACACACGTAAAAAAGAAAGCGAGAGAGGTGGAGTGTTTGCAGCTGCTCCCTTCATTCTCGGTGGAGCCAGACCCCCCAACATACCTAACACTATGCCACACTAACAACACACACATGCAACAACACACATTCGGTGGGTTGGCCAGTGGGTCAGGAGTCAAAGGTCACTGTCGTGCTGTGACACATCCTAGATCTGATTACCCACCGTCCCCATGTATGTTTTTTTCTGTCTGTGTTGCTCTAAGTGTCTTTAACATAGTGGGTCAGTCTGTCTGTGCATTTAACTGTTTACATGCGAGTCCATGTGGAAGATTCACCACCCTCATATTTACTATTGATGTGTGTGTGTGTTTGTGAATGAGTGTTTGTCTATGTGTTTTGTCAGTGCCAATGCTGCCCTGCCCACAGAGGGGCCCTGTAATTATGCCCAGTAGACCCCCTCGTCCGCCGCAGAGGACTGCAGGGAGCCCTTCATGACTGCTGAGGCCCAAAACCAGCACTACGATCACTGTCATCCCATCCAATTTGAGGCCATATCCAGATGGTGTCGGTATTGAAAGTTAGTTTTAGTGCATACTTGCTGCTGGGGAGACTGTAGCTCCACCCTAGTGTAAAAACTTTACATTTTACATGTGTCCGTAGGAAGAAGAAATGTCATGGCAACTTCAGAGCAGTCAGTAGTTAGTGTTTGGACGGCGACATATTTTTGTTGTTTTGGCTCTACTCCAGCACACTGGACTTGCAATGAAACAATCACTATGAGGTTAAAGTGGTAACTTTAAAGGGCTCTACTACTGCATATGTGAAAAAAGTTGTTTAAAAGACTGTTGTGACTTCAGTGGGAGCTAAACAAAGTCTGAACTGCCTCGGTTGGCGTTGCATAACACACCCAAATATCTTACCGAACTGTCGGTGGTCAAGTTACATTTTGGGTAAGGTAGTTGCCCGTTGAATAATGTAGGCCCATTCACTCTGTATATCACTCACAATATAACTTGAAATTAGGGCGGGGCAATATATCGATACCGTAATACGAGACTAGATATCATCTTAGATTTTGGATATCGTAATACGGCTTAAGTGTTGTCTTTTCCTGGTTTTCAAGGCTGCATTACAGTAATGTGATGTAAATTTCTGAACATACCAGGCTGTTCTAGCCATAGATATAAAACAGTAGATGTGACATTATGTCATAACTAATGGGGCTTTTTTTTTTTTACATATTAAGTTCAGGCAAAATTGAAAAAATAAAATCATTGTCTGCAGTATAAATGCACACAAGATTATATTTTTTGATTGAAAGCATGATTTGTTCTCTTGGAGCTATAATAACCAAAATTCTACCAAAATCTTAGTTTTATTGGTTTTATTTTAGACTGACACAGTTGTCTTACATTCATTACTTTGAATAAAAAAACAGTATTGGTAGAAAAATACAAGGATTATAAGGACAACATAAGCCTCTTTCAACATAGGTTCTAATTACAGCAAGTTTAAAAGTGGACCCAGGTAAGATGGCCGCCATATGGTTTCATCCTGGATTGACTAGTCATTACAACATGTCACATCTACTATTTTATATCTATGGTTTCTAGCTGTTCTATTATTTGCCTTTATCCACTTAGTCATTATATCCACATTACTGATGATTATTTATCAAAAATCTCACTGTTTAAATATTTTGTGAAAGCACCAATAGTCAACCGTACAATATCATCGCAATATTGATATCGCGGTATTAGGTCGAAAATATTGTGATATCTGATTTTCTTCATATCGCCCAGCCCTGCTTAAAGTAAACAGTATTTTTTTTTTCTTCTAGTTATGCTCTGCCAGGCTTGTACTGAAGCCATTGCCACCTACTGCATGTTTTAGGGGTCTTTTTGCTTTCAGTTTGGACCTCAGTGAGTGCAACACATGCTTAGATAAATTGAGGACTGTGTGACTTGTGACTTACTTGACCAATCACCTGATGTTAATGTCTGCCCTCCCAAAAACCCTCTTCATTAGCTTTATCTACTGTATATGTTTGGTATCAATGGGATGTATAAAAAGCGCTACGATTCCATATATGGTTTACTTAATATGGCTGTGAACATCCTTAAACACCCTTATCACTTGCAATGACTCTTGTTCTAAGGAAAAGGTGGTAGACCTCGATTACACATACCACATCCAGCCTGTATGCCAAGTCAGCAGACACATTTCATGGGAAATGATTCATAAGTTTATAGTGTAGACACCCCTTCATACAGATAGTCTCGCACACACACACACACACGTTCCAAGGTATGCAGACTTGTTGTAGCAGGATTCAAGGAACCGAGCAGCATGCCTTGTAATTTTAATGCAACATTTGTATTGCTATTTTGTGAATCACTTTATACATCATCCCTCTTTCCTCGCCTCAGTCCTTAGCAGTTTTTGTACTTGAACGCTTTAGGTTTTTATTTCTTTTTTTATATTTGTCTTTTTTGTGTGTTCCTTTGTCACTTGTGCTTTTTCACAACATCAGTGATTCCTTAAGACTGACAGACTGACAGACTGACATGATATCTCTCTCTTGTAGCCACTGCTTAAAGTATTAGAGAAAATACATTACAGTACACACAGCTGGTTTGAGGTCAAAATTATACAGCTGCTCTTCAGATGGTTTACCTTTTTTACGACAGTCAGTGTAACACCTAGTGTTGCCAGACAAACCAGATGTCGTTGGTCTATTATGTCAGTAAACAGTATTGGCTCAGTGTAACTGACTGTTGTTGTCGCAGATCAAGTGTTCTTCAATATGTTGGATAGACTTGCCACCAGAACTATGCACTATTGATAACTTTGAGTCGTTACATAAACCTGTAAAAAATATAAAGGTTATGTAAGCCTGGAGATTCATTGTTATTTATTGTATCTTAAGTGGACATTTTTGCAAGTTGGGAAGAAAAACACTATGTTTGTTGTTTCTTTTGTTCCTTTTAAAGGGCCAGTGTGTAGCATTTTGTGGGATCTATTAGCAGAAATGGAATATAATATTCATAGCTATGTTTTCATTAGTGTATAATCACCCGAAACTAAGAGTCGCTGTGTTTTTGTTAGCTTAGAATGAGCCCTTCATATCTACAGTGATATGTAGATATGAAGCCTTCATATCAGCCATATGATTTGTGAGCAGATCCTCTTCACAGAGTACGCCATGTTGCTCCGCCATGTTTCTACAGTAGCCCAGAATGGACAAACCAAACACTGGCTCTAGAGAGAGAGAGCATTTCACATTTTTATGTTACCTGAAGGCCATTGTAGTTCTCCGACACACTTGTCAAACTGTGATAACGTGAACCACAGAGTGCAAAACCGTGAGTCGCCGTCTGACTGCAACCAATCCTACACATTTGGTGGCATCCTGTCCCTTTAAATATCATCATCTCTAAATGTCCACATCTTGAGCGCAAAACACATGGCCTGATGTTGCCGTTTGCGCACAGGCTTGAAAATGTTTTCTTAGAGTTTCTGACCTGATAATATTTACTTTCAATGGCATTTATAGTGATCAACAATAGCTTATACTATGTTTGCTCATTTTATGCAACAGATTGATTAACTGCATTCAATTTTGTGATAAAGCATGCAAAATGCCCAAAAATATAGAGCTAGGCTAATTACATAGCAACATTATTGCTGCCTTATTTATTGAGGGTGACAAACTATAAATCACTAACTCTCCTTCAGACAGTCCGGAAAGCAACAGCTGACACAAAGTACTACAGTTAGCATGATAGATTAGGGATTAAAAGGCTTTTCTTTGCCGTTCTGTCCACTGACTAGAACTCCATTCTCAGTTCATGCGTTTAATTTCTTCTCCTTTTTTTTTTTTTTTTACATGAATCACAACACACACCACAACTGCTGCAAGCCCTATGGTAATATATATATATATATATATATATATATATATATATATATATGAAGGCCAAATCATGTGGAAAGCACGTGCTGTGTTTGTCAAAGACAGCTGCTGTATTGTATGCACCAGCACAAGACGCCTCTGAAAATTTGCAGAAGTCAGTTGTTATTTGTGTGCTGATCAGTCTGTTCATTGACATTTAAGACTGAAAAATAATGAAATATGTCTTAGGGTCATTAAAGGAAATGCTGAGAAGATAAAGATAAAAGGAAAAGTAGCAGTGGTTTAGTCCTTATGCTGGGAGTTGAGGACTTTTTTTGTAGAATCTGCAATGAATTCTGTCATTATGCAGCCAAATGATGGGATTTAGTGGAGGGTAAATCTCCAAATGGCTGCATTTAAAACAACACCCTGATCAGTTTCAGTGTCTGGGCCAAAAACACTGACTGCTATTGCCATTTGAGGATTTGCCTGATTACAAACCCTGATGACAGTTTGATCATCAAGCACTTTAATGTCTGAATGTTCTTGCAATCATCAGCACACTTTTGCCTTCGCAGCTGCAGCTGTGGTGCAAGGGATTGTATGATTGTAATTGATTAGATCTTAAAATGAGGTGGATTAATTACTAGTAATTTGGAATGATCTCTTTTCTATGTTGTCGGCTGATACTTAAGCTATTTGAGCTAAAAGATCCATGTGATGGGATAACATTTCTTTCAGCAAGAAGTTACAATTTTATTCCTCAAAATCTTTCCAGGTGTTTTTCCAGCCCCTCGGCCAGGGATAAGTGGAATTTTATGGTTTATTCTATAACTATGCTTATTATCATTTCTCCACTACTCATAGCGGTTGTGTGTTGGTGAGAACTGTCCACAAGTCTTGACTGCATTATGCAGTAATGTGTGTGTGTGTGTGTTGGTTGTTGGAGTGTAGGGGGGGTTTACAAGTCTCCTGTGGCATTAAGTTTATGATGGTTCCAGTCAGCGAAGGGTTGGCAAGACTGCACCAAAGAAAGAAATATGAGCTCTATACAAAATGAGCCTTATGTTCACTCACACACACACACACACACACACACACACACACACACACACACACACACACACACACACACACACATATACACACACCTTGCGTATTAATGTTTGATCGAGGTCATGAATAATAGATGTGTCTTTATTATTTGTCCCTCTGGTGTCCTGCAGTCCTCTTTCTCTCTCTGTTCACCCCTCCCTCTTTCTCGCTCTCATTAATCCTGTTTTATGTTTGTCTCTCCCTCAGGACACCGCTGCTTCAGTGAAGCCCTCGTGATTGGATGAAGAGAGAACCACTGACTACCAGTATGGACGCGCTACATCCTGGACTTTCCCACAATCCTTAGTTCTCTGGTAAGTAGCAACTGTAAAAGGGCTTCTTTCAAGTTGGCATGTTTTTAACATAAAAATAGACTCTTGTAAACCCTCCGAGCTTTCAGAAATTGTTGTTCTTCCTGTCATAACTGAACATATAGCTGCTTTCATTACAAGCATTGCTATTGGTGTTGTCCATAAATATGGGATGGTATTCAGACATGGTAATGGTGTGGTATTTAGATCATTTTAGAGCATTTTTAAAAAAAAAATTAAGCTTTCTGAGGATGCTAAGCTAACCCCAGTGAATATAGCTCAATAGCACTTCCTGTAAATCCTTCACAGTAAAAGCCATTATAAATTCTCCTTTACTTTGAAACAACTAAAGCAGAGCATATCTAAATCTAAGGTGGACCACTTCCGCGCCAAATTGGAGCCTTATTGTTGTTTTACTATACACAGAGTTTGCGTCCGAAATTCCATACTAACATGTTATTTAGTATGCTAACACAGTATGTGAGATTTTTTAGTTTGTCTGACACCTTAGTATGAAACCAATAGTACGTGAATTGCATACTATTTGCGGTGAAATATTACAGTATGCAACGCTGGACACTACGGTGGCATAAATATTCCAAAATGCAATGTGGTAGTGACGACAAAATTCATAACAGACGTTGACGGACAGCTCTGTAACATCAATAAAGTTCAATTTAACTCTAAGCATAATATTTCACTTTGCTATGCGTATTATATATGTTTTAAATTAGATCAGACTTTGATTCTCACAAACCGTTGTTTTGGTCTCATGAGGTTGGCAGGGGTTACCATGTTTACACGTCTCCTACCGGCTAGAAGGCTCCCAGAAAGTGATGACATAAATTACTACTCAGTGCATCCGAAGATATAAATACTACTGTTTATTCACACAAAAGAAGTTGAACGATAGTACGAAGCCATAATATCATATCCAGGTAGGCAACACCTTTCTATGTGTCGTGACCCCTCCATTTGTTTTATATATATATACCGTATACTGTATGTAGTATATACAGTATATTTTGATTGAATTGAATTGATTACTTCTCTGTATATGATTCTTGAAAGCCTCTTTACTATGGTGTTTGGAGTCCCTTCACTGCCATACAGTGTTATGTTGTCTCCATAGAAACCAGCTGTAGTTGGGTTCTTCATGGATGAATGTGGTCTCCGAGGGCAGCCCGAGAAGAACTCAGGATTCTTTGCATTCTTCTTCTTCTGATCATTATTTCACTTTTTTTCTCCTCTGTGGTGTTCAGATCTGCAGCTGAGTCTACTGAACCCTGAACCGTGACCAGCGCCGGTCTATGACTGACCTCCTGTCAGGTACAACACACACACACAAACACACACGCATGCTGTGTTCAGCGTTCAGTTGGAATGAAAGCCTCCATACTCACACCTACTCATGCTGAGTGGTTCCCCATCCCCACTCTGCAGTAAAATCTCTCAGGAATGTAAAATATAAGCCTTTCAGTAGTCTGTATTTTTGTTATTGTCAACAAATGAAAAGGCCAAAATCAACCCTGCACTAGTTCTTCTCTCAATACATTTTAGCTTCCCTACCCTGTGTGTGGTTCTCCTAAAACAACTGGGCACTGTAGTTTTTAGCAAGCATTACTCAAACAGGATAAATCGTGTATTTGTTGGGTACTATTTCCAGCTGTGCTCTAGTAAGTATTTGCAGAACCAGGAGGAAAACACGACTATATACGGCATCAGGCTTTGGCTACACAGCTAATACTTGTTAGTAATTGTTTTCTTTTTGGTCTTTTCATGGGATTTGTTGACAGTAGGAAAACTACAGAATATCACCAGACCTTTTAAGGATGTTTTAATGCATTCAGTAGACTTGAGTGTCCAATTAAAGCTCTGGTATGATTAATTACATTTCTATGATTATGCAAACCAAAAGAAAAACAGCCCCAGCCCCATCATTGTTAATCTACTATTGAAGCATTTTTTTCAATTCAGTTTAAATATTTATAATAAACACTTATTTTGCATGCCTGGATGTTTCTTTCCTTAGGCTTTTGCACCTTTTAATGATTGTAAACTTGTACATCTGTTCTGTAATTCTCCTCATGTAGTGAGCCACTAATGAATATTTGCACACATGTACAGTATTTGTAAAAAAATCTGTCTTTATTGGTTATATTTTTAACTTAACATAATATTGTATTTATGTTTTCAAGTGAATATGGTCTGTTCTCTTTTACACTGTTTGCTAATGCAAGAATGTTATTTGTTTATTGGAACCACAATATACAGCACCTGTCTTTACATAGCTGTTAAAAAGCAAATCGCAGTAGTAACTAAGCAATGAGAAACCCTCTCTGAAAGCTAATTCCTACAGTATATTATGTTCATGTTAACACATGTGTGGATTTAAATGTATTCATTTCCTGTTCCCCCACTCTTCCTCTTTCAGGTGATCTGTCTTGTGCCACGATGATGTCAGTAGATGTGACCAATCGTAACGGCCCCGCTGCCACGCCCCCCACCTCACTCAGCCTACGCTCCTCACACAACCAGCTGCTGAGCAGTGATGTCATCAAGCAGGGCTCCGCCACGCCTCCCAAGTGTCGCAAAAAGTATGCTCTCACCAATATCCAGACTGCCATGGGCCTCGGAGAAGCAGCGCCATCTTCATCATCCCCATCATCCCCATCACAGTCTTCTACCCCCAACAATCCCAAACTAGCCAAGAACGGAATGAACCAGCTTCGTAAAGCCGGTCAGGATCACAACAAAAACACAACAGGCCCTGAATCGACGGACTTGGAGTCCCAAACTACAGCAGATGACCTCAACGTCAACACAGCTGAGGACGACGACAGTCACACTAATAATGACCGAGAGGATGATGTCATTGAGCTAGACGTTGAACTGCAATCAGACACTAACAGTGACGCAGAGCCCGAGCAGAAAACTGAATCAGACATGGACTGCAACATTAACACGACTGTGGAGCTCAAACTGAACGGCAACACAACAGATTCGGGCTTTGACTTGAACATTGATGCGGAGGAGAGCGATGACATCAGCATTCTGTCTGAGAAGGAAATGTTGTCAAAGATGAAGATTGAGGAAGATGGAGATGAGGTGGCTTTGGATGAGCAGGAAGACGAGGAGAAGAAGCCTTTACTGATGATACAAAGTGAGTCTCCTTTGAAGAACCACAAAGTTTCTTCAGGCCTGGAACTCATCTCTGACCTCCACTCCAACCTCAAGCTCCTCAAATCAGGCAAGGACTCTCCGGTGCCTCCTCCTCCCTCCCCACCTAAGCAAGCCAGCCCAGAGGACACGCCCCTGCTCTCTGTGGCCTCCGGCTCCTCCTCTTCCTCCTCCTCCCCAGAGACGAAGAAGGACAGAAGGACTGGGGCAAAGACAGACTGTGCTTTGAACCGCATCCAGAATCTGAACCCCAGTGACGAAGAGTTGAGTTGGACCACACTGTCCCAGGAGAGCAACTCCCCCGAGGAGACAGGTACTAACACACTCAAAACATGCTGCAAAAAGTAAACTTCACACAGCCACTGACATTTACTGATGTTTGGCATAGTTTTCATGTGAGTGTGTGTGCCAGCTACTCTGGTGTGTGTGTTTGTTTTTCTCCTGTGTGCTATGTGGTGGTTTCACCATCCCTTTCTGCTGATGACATGTTTCCATTTATGGTGAGCAAGTATGTGTGTGTACGTGTGTGTATGCAGAACTCAGACATTGCTGGAACACAATAACAAACACTCCAGCCTCCAGTTAATCTCCCAGAATCCCTCTGGCTGGGACAGGAAGTGCCCTTGTAACCTCATGGGTAGTTTATGGCTATATCAGCTGCATCCTATGCATGTGTGTGTGTGAGAAGGGCTTGCAGGCTATTCATGAGTTAATACAAAATCTGTATTAACAGATTTTGTTAATACACTGCTAGCAGTTTGGACACACACATACAGTATACAGACAGTATTACAGCTGAGCATTTCCATGTGTACCTGTAGCTGTGGGTGCCATCAGAAAAGCTTTAGTTTTTATCCCACTTCGACCCACAGGTCTGTTGGTGCAACATGTCATGTAGACTTAGATTCTTAGATGATCAGTTCGTTCAGGGTTACATGTTAAAAGTCAGTTTGTATGAATTCTTACCAAACCATTGATGGGCATGCTATGTGTCTAGACAGTCAGAAAAACTGTCCCTATACCTATATTTGTATAGATGTAAAATAGGGCTGCAACTAACGATTATTTTCATTCTCAATTAATCTGAAGTCACTTGATCCATAAAATGTAAGAAAATACTGAAAAATGTGATGTCTTCAAATTGCTTGACAGAACCTCGATATATTCTGTTCACTATCACATAAATCAAAGAAAAGCAGTCCTACTCATAAATCAGAATGTGATAGAAGTTTGTGGTTGCCATTCCCATGCTCTATTATGTCTCATAAATTGTTGCAGCAATTTTTGGGTTGATACCATTTGTTACACAGATTTGTTGCTAATTTTTTACCACTCCAGAATTGATAAAAATGATCAATAATCGATTAAGATACCAAGACCTTGAGGAACACCATAGAAAAAGCCATGCTGTGATTTGGTTTCAAAAACTTTTGACATTTTGAGATTTCTGCAAGAATTGCATTTTTTGGCTGTTTTTTTGGATGGCGAGAACTTCTGTTCTGGAAACTGCTCAGAAAACCCCTTATTGTCAGTAATGTCAAGTTTCAAAAGATGGTCTCACTACAATGAAATGGCTTCTATGGGGACTAACATCATCACACATGAATACACATTGGGCTCATTGGATCCACAAGCGTCTCAGATTTCCAGTCATATCCAATTTATGTCATTCCAAGACTGTTGAGGGACCCCAGTATGCAGAAATATTCATCATCAAAATCATCATCACATCATTTTTAGAATAGGTCAAAATAATACATTTATACTGCATGCAAAAAACTGCATGGTTTTTGCCCCAAACTGCATTTGATTATCATAAAGTGGGCACGTCTGTAAAGGGGAGACTCGTGGGTACCCATAGAACCCATTTTCATTCACATATCTTGAGGTCAGAGGTCAAGACACCCCTGTGAAAATGGCCATGCCAGTTTTTCCTCGCTAAAATTTAGCCTAACTTTGGTGCGTTATTTAGCCCCCTTCCCGACAAGCTGGCATGACATGGTTGGTACCAATGGATTCCTCGGGTTTTTGTAGTTTCATTCACTCCTTCACTTCACACTAGCTATACAAGTGAACCTCCTACAGCCTCTGAAAGACAGTAAAGTCAGTCGGGATCACCTGCGATCATAGGCCTCAGGGGGTTAATGTAAAATTTGGTCATTGTACAGTTATTTGAAATCTGTTCATTTCTGAGAACACAAATATGCTCTATCTTGATTACGTGTCTAATTATTCATCATTACCTTGCATTGTGGATGAATATATTTATTGTTTTTTTCTACTGTGTGATGTTACAGTGCATACAGTAAGGCAGATCTTTGGGGTGAATTTTGTAACTAAAGTGTAGTTAATTCCTCTGAGTCATCGCCTCCTGTTGTGGGCCTCTACTTTCTTAAACTAGCTTGTTGGCTACTTCTGCAGAAGGTCTGTTAAAGTCGTTGTACTTCCTTGTCAGCGTTATGTAAAGGTCTGGACGTTTAGTTTAATTGGGTCCTTAAAACTCTCTGCCTCGCGCTTTTGTTGTAAGACATATGAAACGCATCCATCTCCTCCAGAGCAGCAGCCCCCGACCTCTGAGCTGTAGCTCGGCTGTAAACCATCCTCTCACTCTCTGAGCTGTTGAGCCTCATCGCTGCTTTTTTTCTCCCAGAATGCTTCTCTTCTAGCTCTCTGATGACTCACTGTCCCTTTTGGATCTAAGGCTTCGAGCATCTGTGCATTTCATTTCCCTTCAAGTATGCTGAGGAGCAGCTTGTCCAGAATTTGTCAGAATTTATTTTCCATTATGTGTGTTCTTTGTCCTGATTTCCTCTTGCTCGTCTTCGTCTAAAATATTATTCAAAAGTGATACTTCTCTCATGGGATAGTCTCATGTTTTGTGTGGATCAATGTGCGTGTATTGATAAGCCAAGGAAGGGGGACAAAAAAGTAGACGTTAGCGGTACTGCAGCTTCTAGTTAAGACGTATTGTCCTCTGAGGATTTGCTGAAAAGTCGCTAATCGTGATTCTGGCATCACTCATGTTGAATTTGTCGATATCTAACACATAGTCGTTCGTACTGCTCTGCCTGTCCCCCTCTTTCTCTCTCTCTCTCATTGACAAAGCTGTGTTGTTTTCCCAGGTGTGTGTCAGATTCCTCTGTGGATGTTGCGGGTTAGAGGGCCAATACGACACTGCTTTCACACTGAGAAGCCAAAACACACAAAATCACACACACACACACACACACACACACACACACACACACACGCTGAGTGGAGGAAGGTCATTTAAAGCCGCAGTGACTAGAATTGGAGCAAATATGATTAAAAGTTATTTTTACGAAACGGTCACAATATCCAAGTAGTTAATCTGAAAAAAAAAAGTCATGTGCCTCTGTGTCCTCCGGTGCTCGTAACGGCATCTGCAAGATTTCACAGACCGAAGGAAAACAACCAATCAGAGCCGAGCTGGAGTCTGTCGTCTCTGAGCAGCTCTCAATCATTCGCGAACTCTGATCAAATGGTCAAACTAGGCAGCGCTGATCAAATGTAAATCAATATTCTGTTACTGTAATGCCTATTTCTTGCCTCAAATGTTTTCAGAAACATCTCTTAGTGTACTGTTTAGCTGTAAAATGAGAACATTTGTGACCCGGCAGCCATGTTGAGATAAGTTGAAGAAATACCAAGCACCGCCCTCCAACTGGAGCAAACTTTCTCATTTTACAGCTAAACAGTCCACTACAAGATGTTTCTGAAAACATTTTAGGCAAGAAATAGGCATTACAACTAAATATTGAGTCATATTTGATCAGCGCTCCCTAGTTTGACCGTTTGGTCAGAGTTTGCGAATGATTCGCAGCTGCCTCCGTTGAATGAACAGCCAATAGGAACGCTCTCTCTCTCTGAAATGACCTGTGATTGGCCAAAGTCTCCCGTCACGGGCTAGATTTATTAAAACCTGAAAACAGAGCAATGAAGAGGTGCAGAAGTCTAGTTTTCTCTCAAAACACTTGAATTACGTTGAAAGGTTATTATGGACTTTTTGCCCAGTGATGCCCAAAACTTTCTGCCTACTGAAGCTTTAAAGAGGTCCTTCACATTCTCATCTCACACAACAACGTGCATTGTAACACTTGCAAGGAAACATGAATTGAATGTGGATGAGCACATACAGCAACATGCGAGATTCAGTGTTTTTTTGTCAGTCAGATGTTTAACTACTTTTTCTCTCTTTCCTTCTATCACCCACTTACTCAAATCTTTCCACCCTCAGTTTATCAAGGTCCTCCTCTTTGCTGTTTTTTCTCCCTTCATCAGCCATACTGTATGTCTCCCTTCCTCTCTGCTCCTCCTCTTCCTCGTTGCACCTCCACTGGGTATGATACTGAATGAAAGATGTGGGGGTTGCCAGGACAACCAAGAGAGGCTAGAGGGAAGGTGGGAAAGAAGGGTGATAAACATAGACATTTGATAACGATGTCTTGTCTGTCTTTCCATGTGCCTATATGTGAGTTTTTGTCTGAGGAACAGGAAAGTGAGGGGCAGGCTAATTTGAGTTGTTGATGTTGTTGATGCTTCAGACAGAGGAGGGAGAGACAACAACAGCAAACACAGCTCAGCTGCAGGCGATACACAACCTCCATCTATCCCACTCTCTCTCTCTCTCTCTTTCTCTCTCTCTCTCTCTCTCTCTCTCTCTGCTCTTGCTTGCACTCCCCCTTCATTCACTATTTTCTCCCTCTCTTCTCTGCCTCCCTTTTCACGTCATGGTCTCTCAGCCTCCCCTCTCTTGCAGTGTCCCCTCTCTCTCATCTGTCCTCTCTCTCCCTCTCTTTCTATCTCTGTCTGGGATTCTCTGTTTGGTTACAGCACTGGGCTTTGCTGTATGAGAGGCAGCTAGCTAACTATGATGCTGGGGAAAGACTACATGTTGGCCATTGTGATTGTCAATTATGAGGGTAGGTGCATCTGTCGGGAGTTGGCTGTAAACTACAGTGTGGGTTTATAGTTTGAACGCTGTCTGAGTGTATGTGTGTGTGTGCGTGCACAAGCATGGGTATATGTGTGCGTGTATCTCTTCCAACACAGGGATGAAGTTTGTCTCTGTGTCGTTCTCTAAATATCTGCCACAGGAGACTGTGCTCTGTGCATGCTGTATCAGTGTGGTCGTGGTGGTGTTTGTGTTTGTGTGGTGTCGTTTGACAGAGAGAACATGTGTGTGTTTTGCTCCAGAAGCTCACTGCTCTCCCCTCCCCCCTCTGCTCAACTCTGCTCTGGCATGGAGCTGCATGCTAACCGAGGCGTTCGTAGGCTAACTGCTACGTAGCTCCACTGTGGCACATTTCCACGAGCTGCATAGGTTCACGCCAGTTCCCAGCCTAAGTGTGTTTTTCCTTCTTATTCAACACTTGCCACGGTGCTTGCAGAGGGTGACACTGCTAACTTGGGAGGCATTATATATCTCGCTCTCTTCTTGTGTACGTACATAATTTAATCTACATCCAGTAGTCTGTTCATCTCATACTGGCACCTATTCTCTGATTCACCATCTTTCCTCTCACTCAGCAGCACATAGAGACTCTCAGGTTCTCTCTGTTGTAGTTTTATTTGCTCTGACCTATTTCTTTTGCTCATTAAAAGACTGCAACTCCCAGAAGGCATTGCTTCACAGCTCCTTGCTCTAAAGCACAGTCTTAAGCCCAAAGGGTTGTCTGCCAAGAATGTATGGGCACATTTGGTTCCATTAAATAAGCCAAAGTCTTAATACTTGCAACTGTGCGTGTCTGAATTCCACTTTCAAATCTAGACAAAGTGTTAGTATTTAAAATGTATGTTAACTGTCTGCTTAGTGTCTGGGCCCCTATTCTCAAGCTTCAGATAGCTCATCAGGGTGTCCCATTTGACATATCTCCATCATGTCTTAAGATTGTTCTTGTATCTTAACTGTTGTGAATAAACTCAACTGAATTCCTTCTCAATCTGGACCAACCACGTCGTCATGATGACATATGGCCTGCTGTCGTAGCGACAGGCCCGTGGGCTGTGTTTTATCAGCATGGTCAGCAGTTTGAGAACTCTTTGTGCAATCACACGCACACACACACACACACACACACACACACACACACACACACACACACACAGCACCAGCTGACCAGTCCCTCGGAGCTTATATCACCTTTATGAGTTGCTACACCACCTCATGCAGTTTCGTATCATCTTTACTACCTCTGCCACTACATCAACTTCACGCACACAAAGATGCTATATATATTCTGTGTCTCTGTGTGTGTGTGTGTGTGTGTGTGTGTGCGTGCGTGTTTCAGATGAGATGCCATGTAGTGAAAGAGTGAGGGAAGAAACTAGGATATAAGTAATCTGTGTGTGTGTGTTTTCAAGGTAAATGCTGTCTTTCCCCTACATTCAATCACTGTCAAATAAATTATGGTAACAGCCATCTGCTCTATATGCTGCTGTTGTATTCTGTTAGGAAAGGGAATACATACATAAATTTTATGTGAATCCATACGTAATGAGCCAGTACGTCTAAATTAATCAAGCCTTAGTGGTTTTCTGGTTTTTGAATTACAATAAGTGCTGCGTGCCTTTTAGGCCAGACCTAATAGTTTGTGCAGGTATTTATTAATTTGATTTTAAGATTATTATTCATTGTCCTTCCCCTTCATCTAGTTGTAGATGGAGTTGTGTAATGTTTTTTGTATAAATTGTGTTAATTCCACATGTATATAGTAAGTAAATATGAAAAATAAACAACTGAACATTTCATCACCCACTCTGCTAGAAGTTTAGTTTCACTTTGTCAAAGTGAGTCATACAGTTTAAATTCAGTTTGCAATGTGAATGCTTTCATTGCCATCACTGGCAATACTGTATGCACTTTGTAATGTACAGAAAAAGAAGACTTGGAGTCAAATTCAGGGCGGCGGCTGAATTATTGGAAGAAAAAATGTACCACTGCAGACCTTTTACATATTGATCTTGAAAAAGAAATGGTACAAATGATGCGGCCGCTAATTTTTCTGGTTTTGATGCCTCCTGAAATACTTTCCGTCTCCACTGTTTCGATTTCAGTGTTAGTGTTAGAGAAGTCTCTTTGACCTCTATCTAACTTGAAATACAACGACAGCGCTTAACAGGTTTTACCCAGTTGTTGTCTGAGGAAAGACACGGCGTGTTAAGTGACAGCTGCAGCAGATGCTGGTAATCCCAGTCAGCTGTTGATATCGTTCTGTATGAGAGTGTGAGAGGGTTAACTTCCATTTAACAGAGGCCAATTTGATCATATGGAAGAAAAATCTATATTATATGTTTGTGTGCAGTCACAGAGGTGTGTTTATACATAAGTTAAGTATATAAGAGGTCTGTCAGTTAAATGAATTTGCACTTTTCCCCATTGATATCAATAAACCATCCAAATGTGTGTGTGTTTTTTCACCAGATATCTGGAGTGAGCAGTCATTCCAGACAGACCCTGACTTGCCTCCAGGATGGAAGAAGATCACAGACATGGCCGGTATCTACTACTGGCACATTCCTACAGGCACCACCCAGTGGGAGAGACCTGCCACCCGCCCCGCACCGCCTGGACAGACCGAGACCCAGGCATTGGGCGACCACACAGCCTCCACACCACGTAAACACTCCCTGGGCTCACTCAGCCCCTCACCCACTCCCGACCACGAGGTGAGAGACACATACATTTTGCCTTTTTTTTTTTTGTCGTCTCATCTGCAATTGTTCTGTTTAACTGTGAGCACCCAAGATGTATTAAGTGATGACAAACAGTTTGTTGGTTTTTCTGGCAGTGGTCAGGGTCAAACTGTAGTTGTATAGTCTGAAGACGATCTGTCCACAGTGTATAGGGGGGATGAGGAACAATGGGAAAATAATGAAGTCACAGATTTTAATTAACACAAAAATACTTACGTCAAACTTACCTATGCCGTAAAATAGGCAAATATGATTAACTAATTTTGTCTCAAGACTGGAGTGCAATTTAGTTGAAAATTAAAATCCTCATTATTAGTCTAAATTGTATTTTTGGAACGGTTCATCATTATGATCAGCATTATTACAACTGGAAATGCCTTGCTTGTAAAAATGAAAATGTTTATTTGAAGCTTCCGATGAGAGTAAATCAACAAAATTGCACAGAGCAGAAAATGAATATGAGAGTGCTATGAACACGTGTTCACCTAGCTAAAACTAATGCAGTCTAAGGGCGCTTTCACAAGCCAACATTTAGTCCCTTTTAATCAAACCTTCTGCAGAAGTCCAATTTTTGCTTGACATCTGGGCCGAAGAGAACATAATGAATATGCGAAATAAAGTCCACAAAAACAGAGACGTTTATAAAGTCATTCTAGATAAACTGGGGGAGAAGGAATTAGTACGCACAGTAGATCAGTGCCGAGTCAAAATGAAAAAACTTGCACACTAGTATATCAAAGTCCAGGATTCCTTGCCTACTAGTGGCAGCTCTCGAGATGAAAAAGATAAATTCGTGCTTTCGTACACGCCCCTCAGCAACTTATTTCTTTTATTTGGTCCGCTTTAATTTTGCACTGTGAAACCGAACCAGACTGAATAGAAAATGAACCAAAAGTATCAATTTATCTCTGATTCATACTCACCAAATGGACTATGGCTTGTGAAAGCACCCTAATACAATAGTCCTACAATAGATCCTACCTTCCTGAATCTGATGTGTGTGTGTGTGTGTGTGTGTGTGTGTGTGTGTGTGTGTGTGTGTGTGTGTGTGTGTGTGTGTGTGTGTGTGTGTGTGTGTGTGTGTGTGTGTGTGTGTGTGTGTATGCACGCACGTAGGCGTGCCAGGCGGAGGTTTTCTTCAGGGCGTCAACTCGTTCGGGCAGCACCACCTCTGACAGCTCAGTGGAGCCACTTCCCACTCACGAGCCCACCGTCACCACATGTGGATTTGTCAACAGCTGCTACTTTGTAAGTAACCAACGCAAAGTTGTTTTTCTGTTTCATTGTACCTCCTGTGGTATTCTGTACATTTTGTAAGAAGCCTCCATGTGGTCATTTTAGACAGAACAATGTATTTGTCTGATTGTATATCTGTGTTTCTGTAGTCCTGACTGAGATTAGAGGAGGACTGGCAGAAATATGCAACAAGGACAGTGAGACAGAGAAAAGGGGACCGTCAATACTGCAGTCGAGCAGCAGAATACAGGAACACTGAGTCAATCAATCAGTCAATCATGCAGAATGATGGCGGATACGGAGAGAGGAAAAGAGATTGATAGAGAGGAGCATGGTGTAGATAAAATATTGATCCAGTGAGAATGGACTGATGTTGACAGATAGATGTGCCAGAATCTCATTGTGGCACATTTATCTGGAGTGACCGACCTGAAGACTACGCGACTGTTAGCCGGTCACACAAGAGCCAAAATGGCAGACAGACTAAGGATGTCTTCTGGATTCTCACTATGGAAATCTAGTCATTTTTTTAATACACCCTCTCTTCCTCTCCTCAGCCTCGTTCCACATCTCTACAGGGGATGCCTGATCCGGAGTGTCGCTCTCAGCATCTCGAAGATGAGGACAAGGTAGGATACTTAAAAACTCTCTCACGTTCTGTTCCCTTCTGCTCTATTACCAGCCAGTCTTCTGGTTCTCTTTAAGCTCCGAAGCCCAATTGAGTTGCGCTTGATATCTTTCTCTCTGTGTGTAAATGTGTGTGTTGCACAGATAGAAAGAAATGATACTTACAGCATATGTATGTTTGTGTAAATTACTGTATAGTATACTGTATATCTACTTGTGTCGCACACAGTGCAGCCAGCAAGTGTTTGGACAGTGACATGTTTTCATTTGGTTTGGTCTCTGTCCTCACTACAGATTGTGTGTATTCATGGACAAAGACAGTTTTTGTGCAATAATTCTGTGTGCATTGTGCAACATAACAAACACTGAGGCTAAAGTGCAATACATTAATAACATCACACTAAGGGTGCTTTCATACCTGACTGTAGTTTGGTTCATTTGGTCTGGACCAAGGGGAAAAAATAATTTTCGTTCTGGTCCGGTTCCTGTTCGCACTGATTTTTTTTTACAAACGAACCAGAGGCGTGAACATGAAGTTATACAGACTGACAGATAACTCGTTGATCGGACAGTTTTGGCGATGGTCATCCTGAATCATTAGGACCCACATGGGGTGATCAAATTCCGTTGACTGACAGAAGTTTATGAAGCACTTTAACACCCCTAGATGACTGGTGCGAATGCATAGTCCAAATGTCAGGGAGCGCACACACGCGCTTGATCGGCGAATAGTGGGATCACGGTCACACACTGACAAAGCACACAGAGTCGGCTACAAGCACAGCAGGTTTAACAGCCTCTGACCTATTAATCAGGGAAAATCCACGCACTGACGTGCTTATATATATGGCCTTAAATAGAGATCGCTTCCTGAACAGATTTCACGATCAGCAGATGTGTTTATTAGTAGTTTTAGCTTTTGAAATCATGCTAAAGTCACATATCTGCTCTCATAAAATCCTGCGGTTTGTTCGTTTGCTTTCACACCACAAACGAACTGCACCAGAGTCAGGCGGTCTCAGTTCGGTCGTTTGGTTCACACCGGGATTCAATTGACAGCTTTCACACCAGCCCAAATGAACCGTTACTAACGGGGAAAACAGACCTGAGTTAATTTTAAACGAACCAAACAGGTGTGAAAGCACCCAAAGTCTACTTACATGTTTATCTTTAAAACTTAAAATTGACATACTTTAGTATTTTTTATTATTGACTTTTTTATTGATATTTTGTCTTAACTGGTACTTCTTTTTTAGTAGCTTTCTATTTTGGTTATAATGGTGCTCTTATATTTTTCTCATCTTTTTGCTGACTTGGCACGTAACTGGATTGGACTTTTGTCGTCAAAATTAAAGTTGAACGTCAGATCCATTTCAGAGCCATCATCCAGAAAAGGTGTTACTGTCCAAATGACTGTACTGTGTGTCTGTATTGTTCATATTCTACTAATCAAGAATCAATAGATTCTCATTAGCCAGGTGAATGTTCAATAGGAGCAAGAAACATTTGAGAAAAGATTTGGATTGACAGCTTTTAAGAAATGTTTTGCCGAGCTGCTCCTTATTGCAACAGGAACTCTGTGTGGAGTGAGCTAGTTAGCTAACAGCCTTCTTCTGTCTTTCTTCCCTCGCTCCCCTCCTCTACCTTTGACCCCCAATCTTTGCCCCACCACAATGTGTGTACCTGTGTGTTTTAACACTGTACATAGAAACAGGTGTGGAGTGAATTTGGCGGAAAGATTGATAGTGAAGTGTGGAAGGCAAGTATAATGCACTCAACGTCAATGAGTCTTGTTCTTGCTCTGTCCTCACCCACTCTTTGAGAGTGTGCATTTATGCATTATGTGCTAGAAATTCACCGCCTGGGCAAAAGCATGTGTGGCTGATGCTTCAACATAAATGTAACTGCACCAACCACAGCATTTTGATATGCACAACATCTCTGTTATTTAGCTGCAACAACACACTCAACAGGTTGTTTCTTTCTTTACTTATGTGGCTAAAATATTGTCATCTTTCCTTCCTGCTGGCACAGATCTGAAAAGTTTGTGTACATGCTACATGTTAACTTTCTTTCCTTGATGCAGCATGCCCCATTACACATAACACACCAACGCCATTTCTCCATCCAGCACTTGGATGCATGCTGGCATATACTGTGTGGGGTTGAAATATTTACTGCTAGCTTTGTGTCTTTTTAGCCCCTCTCTCACATGACCTGTAACCCGTGAAATGTTATGGCAGTTGCGTAATACATATCGGGGTTAGAACAGGAGCCAATGTGATTTTTTGTTGCTCAGGCAGTGTGTTGGTAAAACTTATGGCTGGACAAGTGATTGAAATTTTATCGAAATCGCAATATGGCCTACTGCAATTTTCAAATCATAGGATGAGGAGGAGATCGCAATATTTGTTAAAAGTGAAATGTGTGTCAAAATACCATTTTGAATCAAATATTGTGCTGCAGAAATGTCCTGGCCTGCACATCATATTCTACAGACTTAAGAAAACATCTTTAATTGGTACAGATCCCCTAAAGAATCAATTAATTTAATATATTTTTCAATGAAAATTAGAATAATGATGTAAAATGATCATTCCCTCTAATATCACTAATCATATCTCCATTGCAATATCAGTCAAAATAATTACACTTAGATATTTTTTCAAAAAAATCGTGCCGCCCTAGTAAGATTTCTGCCACAGCTCTAGTAGGACCAAAAGCACAGAACTGCATTCACAAGCTATGCAGTCAGAAAATGAAACCTAAAAGGCAAACGATAGGTGAACACGAGGTCTGTTATTAGAATATTCTGACATTCTCTTGCATTCATGAAAGGTTTTCAGAAAACATCTGGATCATTTTCAACTACATTACCTCGCAACTATAAAGTACTTAAAAATAAAACAACGACGAGGCTCGTATCTGTCTGGAGGTGTTATGTCCTGTGGGATCACACTTGACTGAGTTTTTCTTCATATAGGAGACAATTCTAGCAGACAATGTTACAGGTTACATGTGTGAATGGGGCTTTTGGCCAAAGATGGGTTTTATTTTGCACTCTCTTATAATGTCACCTCTTTGCACCAGGACCTGCAGGCAGCCACGATGAACCCTGACCCCAGTCTGAAGGACTTTGAAGGCGCTACGCTTCGCTACGCATCACTCAAGCTAAGGTGAAATACCTGTACAGAGACACACACACACAAGCAGATACAAAAATCAAACATTTCCTTTCTTTGTCTTACTACATCTCTCGACTAGTTTTGTCTAGTTAGTTTCTCTAATCTTGTATTTAATCAGTGTTAAATGAGGTCAGACAAAGCAGGATGTTAGTCCTTCTACTCAGGAAATGGCTCCATGTTCTCTATTAGTGTAATGACTGCCTGTAGCCTTCACAAGCAGGGCAGGAACCTTATTGGTAAAGCAGCTAATGGTAGCAATGGTAATAATAGCTCACTGCTGCTAATCGTGTAACTACATCCTACATTTTTTAACATTTTTTAGGAACCGTCCAACAGTGGAAGACGAGCAGTGCAACGGTGTCAACGGTGACTCAGAAACAAAGGTGAGGAGCCTCTGCCTTAACTTGATATCAGTGCAAATCCTGCATGATGCATGTCTATCTTCATAATCTAAATACAGATTAAGTCGTAATTCACATTGTTCTGCAGCTATTGTAATGTATTCGTGTGTCCGTAGTTAATCGTGATTATTCACAAATTATTCACACATTTTTTTATCTGTTCAAAATGTACTTTAAAGGGAGATTTGTCAAGTGTTTAATACTCTTATCAACATGGGAGTGGGCAAATATGCTTGCTTTATGAAAATATATGTATATATTTATTATAGAAAATCAATTAACAACACAAAACCATGACAAATATTGCCCAGAAACCCTCACAGTACCTTTTTTAAAGTTCTAAATGCTAGATAAAGGTTAATTATAGATTTTTTTGTGTCAAACAAGTAGCCTTTTGCATTGTGATTTCTTTGTGTTGTCTTTATGTTAACTTTAAAAAACTATAAATATGTTAGTGTGGCTGGCAGAATACCTCCACCTGTGTAATGTCATCTTTTTCAGATTCTAAAGTTACTTATATTTATGAGTTATCTAATCCTAGTGTTAAACACTGTAGAATATAATCAACATTCCCAGCACACATGGCTTCCTACCTTGAAATGATTCTGTTTGTATGTTTTCAGTCTGTTTATGTCCTGAGCCTGTTTGTTTACCGCTGGTTGTGGTGTTTATGTTGATCATGGTGGCGGCTCTTTTCTCATCTGAGTGAAGATATCTAAACAATACTGCCTCCAGGTGGTGAAATCGAGAATTACAGATCAATGCTGCACATTGGTGCATCAATTACCAAGGCCTCTTTAACATTCACAGCTGAGATTCAAATGAGACATTTGCAGTTTTTAATCAAGGAGTTGGGCTCAATAAAACATATTAGTCAGTAGAATGCCATGCCCATTCAGCTGATACCAGAAAATGTCAGTGCAATGTATAAATTAATTAAGAATCCAACTAATTAAACAGAAAAATTGATTAATTATTTATCTGATCTGCTACAGAGTTATTGTCACAAACTGCAGCAGATTGCAGGAAGGCTAGAATACATCCCACGGTGTGTGTGTGTGTGTGTGTGTGTGTGTGTGTGTGTGTGTGTGTGTGTGTGTGTGTGTGTGTGTGTGTGGCTGAATAGATCAAAAGCATTACAGATTAGAGTTTAAAGCCAACATTCAGCCCGATGACGTGCTGCTGATTTGGCTGTCGAGTGTCTGTTTCCTTCTGTGTGTTGGTCTGGCAGAAATTCACAATCCTTAGCAACAGTGACATTGTGATGAATGCCAGACACAAACACAGACCTACAGTCAGGGCATCTGGTCTGTAGCGCACCCTGACACACACACACTTCCAGCAAATAGCCAACACTGCAGTATCAAGATTGGAATGGGCCCTTTTCTACCTCTTAAAGGAGTTAAAAACAAACAAGATCTCACTCAAAAACAACTTTTATCTATCAAAGTCTAGAAAACCGACTAGTTAACTGCAGTACATAGGGCCGGGCGATATGTCCAAAAACCTCTATCCTGATATACAATACGTATTTCCTATCTCGATAATGATATATATCAGGATACAGCATGTTTTCTGGTAATTCAATAAATAAATAGTCATAAAGCCTATCTTTGTTTACTCCTGTGTGAATTAAGTACTTGATAGTTTTAAGTGAAAGTGAAAATAAATAAATATAAGTCCAGCCTATATCGCAATAGAAACAATATAGAAAAATATATACAATAGACATTTTTATATCATTTCGACAGTATATATTGTCATATTGCCCAGCCCTAGCAGTACACAAACAGTACATAAACATATTAGTATAACAACCTACCACTCCTTATAAATTGGTTGGCGTCATGTAGCTGCTACCACCTGCTGGTCTGGATCTGTGACACAACTTTCATCAGACTTCCTGCAAAGCAGAGGGAGGCATTCTGGGACTTTTATTTTTATCTAGCCTGTATTTTACCAGGATATTATATCCAGGATATATCTTGAGATTCAAAATCTCTTTTGCAAGGGAGTCCTGGCCAAGATGGCAGCATAAAAAGTTTCACACAAAACAAATTAACAGAAAACTGTGTGTTGGCTGTGTGTGTGTCCATGTTTGCATATGTGTATGAATCCTTGTACATTGCCTGTGTGAGTGAGTGAATGAGACGGCAACTATTTTGATAAATTCGATTAATCGGTTTGAGTGAATTTTTTTTAGGGGAAAAAAAGTCAAGATATTCTGATTCCAGCTTCTTAAATGTGAATATTTTCTTCAATAAACTGAATATCTTTGAGTTGTGGACAAAACATCACATTTGAGGACATCATCTTGGGCTTTTGGAAACACTGATCAACATTTTTCACCATTTTCTGACACTTTAAAGACCAAACGACTAATCAATAAATCAAGAAAATAATCAACAGATTAATCGAGAAATAAAATAAAATAACGGTTTAGTTTCAGCCTTAAATGAGACACAGTCATCTGCCCCACTCAGCTTCAAATCAGCAGTATAAACATCCCCACACTGATGACACGATGTTACTGTATGTCCTGCTGAAAGTCTGTGTGTTCAAAAAGAACAGTAGGTACTGTAGATGTCCTACTATTACTCACACAAGACAAACATACTTCATGCATGTACATGTGCATCTATTTGATAAGAGCATTTGATCCACACATGTACATGTTCCCACAACAAACCATGATACCATTGGTTAGAGTGATAGTGACTCACCTTATCTGCTGTCTGTCTCTCCCTCTTTGACCTCTTTCATCACGGGTTTCTGTCGTCTGCAAAGTACTTTCTGAATGGACTGCTGAAATCAAATGAATACTTGATGAGGGCAGATGGATGGGTCTCTCTACTCTCTCAGTCTCTTCTTGTCTGCCAACATGCTTTGATGTCCTCGTCTGTTTATCTATGTTTTTGTATTTGTGGAGTTCAAATTGCTTGGCTTTACCCTCAGGATCCTGCCAGTTGATGGTGTTAAAGTCCGGCAAAAATTACCGTTAAGCCTTATTTAAGCCTAGAGCAAAAACCTGCTGGTCAGTATGAAAAAGTCATGATATGTCTGTAGGTACTATACAGTATATGTAACATGTACTGTATAAGTATCATGGCTATAGGCCTGTCACGATAATTACGTTATCGACTTATCGTACGATATACGGGCATGATCTTGATCATTTTTGTTGACCTCTATATTGCCCTTTGTGTTTACATGTGTTTGTTTACATAAGAATGTCACCAACATTTTAGCCAACATGATGCCAGAATAAACTCCAGGGTTTTCCTTACCATTATAAGACTTGGGCATTGTGCAGACATTGCACATTTTTGTTACCAGAGTCTGAGCGTCTATTTTAATTATTGTTTTGGTTGTGTGATTTTATTTTATTCTGTTTTTTAATTTAGAATATTTTAATATATTAATATTTTTTTTCACATTCCAGTTCCAATGTCTGAATATTCTTAAGAATTAAAAGTTCATTGCTCTTTGAAAGGGTGTACTTGCATTATTATGCTATTATATTATCATTATATCAGTGGCATAAAATGGGCTTAAAATGACAATAATATTCTCACAATTATTTCTGGGACAGTATATCGTCCAACAAAAGTAGTTATCGTGACCTAATCATGTCTCGGTGTGTCTCTCAGTGTTTTGCAGTGCGCTCTCTGGGATGGGTGGAAATGGCTGAGGAGGACTTGGCTCCTGGGAAGAGCAGTGTCGCCGTTAACAACTGTATCCGACAGCTGTCCTACTGCAAGAATGACATCCGAGACACCGTGGGCATCTGGGGAGAGGTGAGGAAAAGAGTGTAGTCACACAGTATGTTTGTTTATGTTTGTTTGTTCCTGCACAATAGCAAACATTTCATATTTCATGTGCAATAATGTCTGTCTACTACCATATTTTTGACTACTATATTTGTAGTCGCGTTGTGTATTGTTTTGGCTGTAAAATAAACTGTGACAAGTTTCTAGAAGAGGAGGAGTGCTTGTAGAAAGCCAGGAAGATGACTTAAAAGGCAAAGGGTGAGCGACCTAAAGAGCGCAGAAGTTAGCCAGGGCAACAGTCTCCTGAAATGTGTGTCAAAAGATGAAGGGAGAATGAAGAGAGGAAAGGGGAGCAATGTTACGAAGTCTTTCCCTCTCTCTACGGTGGTTGTGTTTAATGTGAAGCGACAGAACAGAGAGAGAGAGAGAGAGAGAGCTTCATCCTTCTTTCAATAACCTTTCATCTCCCGTCCCCCTCTTTTTAAGGTCTGATCATTTATTTAGAGACACGAACACGCACACATTCCACACCACAGAGGCAAATATACTTTTTTAGTCAAGTAAAAGAAAGCACCTGACCTTTAAATTACTACTTTTTTTGAAATACCTTGAGCTGCAGGAAATAAGGATTGCATTTTTTTTGTGATGAGCTCTGAAGAATGTGTGTGTGTGTGTGTTTGTTCAGGGGAAGGACATGTACCTGGTGCTGGAGAACAATATGTTGAACCTGGTCGACCCCATGGACCGCAGTGTGCTTCACTCTCAGCCAATCGCAAGTATCCGGGTCTGGGGCGTTGGCCGGGACAATGGCAGGTTAGTCACCGTGGCAACCACTTTTTTTCTTTTTTTCTTTAGATATTGATTAATCCCCTTCTGCTTGTCGTCATGATTAATCACGAGTGTGTAAGATGTCACAGTCTAAATCATCTTTAACATTTCTGTAGTGTAAGTATCCTGAGTGTTATTATTAACCAGTCATCTGGGTCATGACTCATTGAGGCTTTTGTTGCTTAAGTTTAAGTTTTCAAGTACTTCAATTGATAGATTAGTCACTAATTCAAATGAAGTCAACGGTACATCACACACGCTCAGTAAAAAAGGTCAGGGTGGCAACTGAGGGCAGCGCACGGGCGGCGTGGTGACAGGCAGAAGAGAGGACTTAATGATTGATGATGAAGGGATGCTAATGAAAGATTAATTCATCAGTACAAAGGAGAGGATGAGAGGGAGAATGGCCTTTTATTCCGTTTCACCACAAATCCCCACCTGACTCATCCGTCCCTCGCTCGCTTTCACCTCCGCTTAGCTCAAAGACAAATTCACTAACACAGTGTGGTGGTGCTGCTGCTGGGCGACCAGTAAAGGGCGCTCTGCGCTGCTGCTGAACGCACGAGAAGAAACCAAATGTAGGTTATCAGGCACGGCCAAGTGATGTGGACTGGAGAGGTCGGTAGCTGCTGTATAATTGGAGCTGGCATGAGCCTGCACATGTATGCACACACACAAACACAAACACACACCGTATAAGCGGGAGTGCACTCAGGGAAAGAGGCTAAAAGCTCTTGGCATATGCAGAACTGCAGATTTCTGTTGCTTCGGGGATCTCTCTCTTCTCTCATTCACACACACACACACACACACACACACACACATGCAGCAGTGTATGTTACTGTATATAAGATCACCCTGTCAGATAAAAGGAACGTGTGTTTTCCGAGTTTATTTCTACCATCCACATCTACATATAGCAGGAGAATCGGAGCAGTGGGAATACCTCAGCTGCAGCAGAGAATGGAGGAGGAGGAGGAGGAGGAGGAGGAGGTGGTTGGAGGGAGGGGAGGGTGAGTGGGAGGAGAGGGGGGTTTTGGCAGGGAGAGAGAGGGAGACAGGGGGATGAAGCTGCCAGAGGGGGACGTATGGTTAGTGCTCACTGGGTGTGGAGCGGACAGGTTGAGGAGTGTGTGCACGCCTGCAGTATCACCAGGAATAGATGGTGTGAGTGTCTACAGACGCTCCCGTACGCAGGACTACCTGCTAAAAACAGGAAAACAAACAGCTGTGAGTATGTTTATATACCTTTTTTTACTTAATTACTTAACTTCGGCTGTTTTGTTTTATTATAAAGTAGCATAAAAAGAAAGAGAAGCTGAATGATCAGGCCTCAGTCTGTCGGGGATGTGGCTGAGCAGGTAGTTGGTGGGATCGATTTTTACAGCCAGTGTGAGGTGTGCATGTTGCAATTTTACAGGAAATCAGTTGTAAAAATCAGAGGTGGGTGAGCGTGCATGTGGTAGTTGCTTGTGTGCAGTTAAATGAGAGTGGCTTATTACAAATAGACTGTGTGATAAAGGAGATCATCTGAATCGGGTGTTTCAAAACAGTATTTAACAATTAAACAATGAAATTTACAGCAGTTCATGACTGAAACAATTTCAATCATTGTAGGAAATGTGCTTCCAAAATTCACTCCACAGTTTATATTTCAGATACTTGAGATGTAGGAATACAAAAATAGTAGGGCTGCACAATATATCGTTTTTTTATCGTCATCGCGATGTCAACTTGCGCGATAAATACATTGGGAAAGACTGCAATATATTGCACTCAAGGATTTTTTGAGTTAGTGGAAAGAGAGTATCAGTAGAAAACTGCACTTTAAAATGTAATTATCATTTTTTATTGGTGCCTTTTGTGTTAAATTTGTTCAATAATTTGTTGTTTTTTAACATTATACTGAAAGAGGCGGAACTGAGTACACTTTAATATCTGTTTATTTATCGCAAGTAATATCGTTATCGCGATATTCAACAATGTTATCAAATATCTCATATTTTCCTTACATCGTGCAGCCCTTAAAGAATAGCAGTTTGCAGTAATTTTCTGCACATCTTTGCTCCTTTTATATTTAGTTTTTATTTATGTATGGGTTGTTGGACTGTTTGGTTTAAAGATATGAGATACGATGGCATTTGAAGCCTGGTTAGAGTAAAGAGTTCCACTCTATCGCTCTCCCTCTCTGTCACACTCACTCTTACAGTATACCCTTGTGAAAGTGGTTGTGTCAGTAAAGGAGCGGTACCACGGTGCTTCCCCCTCTCCCCATGTGCCATGAAACTCATTATCGCCATACAGATTCACACAGCAACCTTGACATTTTCAGGGGCGTCGGCATGATGATGAGATTATATTCTAAATGAGATATCACCACCTTTTCCCCCCCTCTCTCTCTCTTTCTCTCTCTCTCTCTCTCTCTCTCTCTCTCCCTCTCTTTCCCTCTGACTTTTATCTTCTCTCTTCATCTGGGTGTTTTATTCTGCCCTCGTCTTTACGCTTTTTATCTTTATCGTGTACATTGTTGCAGTTCACTTCCAATTTCCTCTCCCGGTTTTTCACTTTTCTCTCGTTATATTCCTCACCCTTACTCACTCCCCCTCTCACTAACTTCTTTTTTTTTATGTGGCTTTTAGAAGCTCCCAGTCTATTTCCTTTTATTTCTTTTAGGAAACACAAACCATCCACAGCCAATTAAAGCTAATTGCGCCCATCCAGAACATCTCTCTGTCCTGCTAGTCCTCTTTATTCCTTCAGATCTTATTCAAATTCTGTCAACTGTTGGTAAAATATTAAGTATGCATAAAAATTACCTTCATCGCTGCTTTGACCTGTGCTACACCTCTTCATTTTCTGCAGCTGTTTTTTGGGGAAATAGTTCTGTTAGAAGAAAGAAGATGACAGAATATGTGACTCATAGTGTTGGTGTGTGTATGAGTGCCTCGTCCCCCAGTAGGGGGCTGCTATCTTTTATTGCTAATAACTGGCTTCCTTTCCTCCCTTGCTTCCTCGGACACAGAGAGAGGTAAACACATTCCTTCCTTTCATCCCTCCTACAGTTATCTCTCCATCATCTCCGTCATTCCTTATTGTTTAATTTCCTCCGCGTCTCGTTTTTTCTCGTCTTCAAAGTGATGTACCGTAGCGTTGTACACGCACGCTCACAGGTGTAGGAAGTGAAAGGTGACCTCCTCTGTCCTTGTCTGTCTACAAGCATTACAAGCATACTTTTTTAAGTGTGCACACACACGCAAACACACTCAAGTGGGAGTCTTTTCAGGAGACTTTCCCCTGAGGTGCAGGGCTCAGAAATCTTGTTAACCCTCCGGCCCGTGTTTCCTATTGCATGCCTTATTGAAGGACACAGTCTGAAGGAAGTTATTTAGATTGGTTTTATGTGCGTTTCTGAATGACGTAACTCAATACATGTGTGTGTGTGTGTCCTGTACCGGTTTAATCTGTTGCAACTACATCTTCATTCCTCTCCCACTCCGTCTCCTTCTCCTTCTTCTTTTCATTCCCTCTATTCAGCGGACTTTAATAGTTTTCGGCTCCACTGGGCCCAGGGGAAAGTTCTTCCCTGCTGTCACTCATTCAACTCCCTCTTGCATCCCGCTGCTCTATTGATCTCTAGGGTCCATCGACCTGCATGTATGTGTGTGTGTGTGTGTCCTGTTGTATTCATCAGACTGATAAAGGTCAGTTCATCTCTCATCTGTCTCCAAGAGCTGTCAGTCTCAAAACTGGACACGCACACACACACACACACACACACACACACACACACACACACACACACACACACACACACACACACACACACACACACACACACACACACGCACACACACACACACACACACACACACACACACACTGTATAATTCTTCTAGTCTCTGAGTAGTACTGAAACTAGTCCCTTTGCTCATCTTCATCCCCCTGGTGTTTTGTCTCCTTCTGTGTGTCTTTATTGACCCTGTGTTTTTCCTCTCTCCCAGGGATTTTGCATATGTGGCGCGGGATAAAAACACCAGGATCCTGAAATGTCATGTGTTCCGTTGTGACACGCCAGCCAAAGCCATCGCCACCAGCCTGCATGAGATCTGCTCCCGGGTAAGCGGTTCAGGCTGAAGGAGGGGGCTGGATTTGGCATTTAGACTCAGATGAAGGTCCAACTTGTCTAAAGACTGTTTCCACTCAACAGGGACGTTGATGGTCATTATCACAATTCATTTTTACAAACAAACTGAACTGAAACACGCCAGAAAAATAAGAAAGTGGCACCCATCAGTGGTGGAAGAAGTACTCAGATCCTTTACTTAAGTAAGACTAATAATACCACACTGCAGAAATACTCTGTTACAAGTAAAAGTCCTGCGTTCAAAATTCTACTTGAGTAAAAGTTTGAGTATTACCAGCAAAAGAAAAAGTCCTCAATATGCAAAATTACGCCTATCAGAGTGTTTAATTATGGAAACTTCAAGGTCCCAAAAGATTATATATATATATATTTTTATCTTAAGTATATCAAGATAATAAGTTATAATCGTGCTACAAGATAAAAAAATATTTTTGAGGGGGACTTCAGGAGATCTCCCAGGGATGTGGGCCTTTAATATATAACAATACATCATATTTAATAAGTCGATCATATGTTTTGTTTGTAAAATCAAAGTCACTACAGCTGTCAAATAAATGTAGTGAAGTAAAAAGTGCAATATTTCCCTCTGAGGTGTAGTGGAGTGTAAGTATGAAGTAGCATAAAATGGAAATAAAGTACAAGTACCTCAAAATTGTACAGTACTTAGTTACTTTCCACCACTGGCACCTGTAATATTTCATAACATTTACTCAAGCACCAGTAGTTGAGTTACCTGAGAAAGAATACGCAGCCTCAAGAGTTCTTGTATTGTTTTATCATATTTACTATTCTACAATCGAGGCTCATATTTTAATCTTTGCACAGAGTTATCTGCAGTCCTCAAAGTGGACTAAAACTAGATTAAACTCATCTAAAATTCTCCCTAAACACAGTTATCAGAGAGCTTCCTCTCCACTGCATGACCACTCTTAGATGAATACAGATGAATGCAAACAGTGTTAGAAAGAACAGTATTCAAACCATGTCTTTTATTGTGTCTGGCTTTATTCACTGAACTCGCTTGGAATTAATGGACTTTCCTTTTTTTCCCCAATAAAACACATTTATAGCTTTAGAAATCTGATGTTGGAGAAGATCTTTAAATTCTTTCTTTGTTTATGTAGGCTCATAATTTGGTGTTGAATTCAATTCTATTTAGCATTAAAAAAAGGGTTTTTATAACCCACAGACACCTTATTGTGACCATTGACTTGAACAAAACGTGTCCCTGAAATGTCATTTGTTATAGAGGAAAAGGGTGGAGAAAGAGCCATTTGTCCTTCTTCCCATCCTTCATGCTGATACTAACTCTCCCACATTTGAACATATATTATAGAGTCTGTTTAATACTGAATTTTCACACAAAAAAGGAGAAATAAGGAGAGGCGTAGAGTTGGGCACAGCAGGGGTTGCTGAGATGCAGATTTGCTGTGACAAACTCTTATTAAGGACATGTTTAATTTATTTGTGGCGTATTTCCAGGCGTGTGTGTGCGAGAATGATTCTGGCTGTTTTTGTCGGTCTGGTTCTGCGTTTGTACTTTTGTTTCTCCCTGTGAGTTGCACTGCAGGAAAAGCTTTTACCGTGCTTTGGAAAGACGAGTGTGACCTGGTTAGTGTGTGTGTTTGTGTGTGTGTGTGTGTGTGTGTGTGTGTGTGTGTGTGTGTGTGTGGCTCCCCAGGTGAAATGAATAGACAGCATGACAGTATCAGGGGTGAAACTGCTCGAGGTTTTCGTGAGCTTTTTCGTGTTGACTCTTTCATCTTTTTTTCCTCCCTCATCCTCTTTCTCTTTCACACATTTTTCTCTGTCTCTTCACCCTCCTCCTCCCCTGTGTCTCTGCCACGGTGTACCGATTCTGTTCTGTTTTTACACGCCATTTCCTCATATTTCTGTATCTGCTTTTGCTCCTCACTCTCCTCCAGATAATGACAGAGCGAAAGCATGCCAAAGCGATGGCAGGCTCTCTCCAGGACAGGATGCAGGCAGGACTAGATCTCCCTTTACAAGGTAGGCTTCACACATACTGTACCTCCCTCAGCGCGCGTTTGTGTGTGTGTGTGTGTGAGATCGTGAGTGCGACAAGCGACATGCATCAATAGACGCATGGCAGTCATCACTACTTTGGCACACTGCATGCATTTAAACTGGCCATTTGTCAGAGCAGAAAGTCTCAAATACATTGCTGTGTCACCACAATGTCCTCTGGTAGTGCTCCAAAGTCAAGACAAGTTAGGAACATAGGCAGCAAGGCAGCTTGATTCATAAATAATTCAAACCATTCAGTGTATTTCAAAAGATCCACAACCATCCCTGTGAGTAAGTTTGGGCCTTATAGGTGCCCTGGGGAGTTTTTTTGTAAACAAAGTTAGGTTTTCATTTGGTGTTACTCACCAAAACCCACTGAGTGTCCTTGGAGCCAGACAAATGTGTTGAATGCTTTTCCTTCCTCATTATTTATTTATTTTACTTTTTTAAATCCTGCATTGTTTACATCCATATGTACTCGCTTACAGTCTTTTTGTTTCTTGGCTTCGGTTCATCGCTACTTTTCTTTGTGCGTTATCGCTGCCAACTGTTGGCCAGTAAAATAGTGTGAAACAAAACGGGTATCCGCTTGTAAAAACATTGGGACTACATTCAAGAACATTTTCGGATTCTTGTCTTAACTTTCTCCTACTTTTTTTCGTCCCGCGGGTTTGTCACGTCAGATTCAGCAAACGCTCCTAAATTCAGATAAGTGTGTTCATGGCCTGCGTAAACATGGTGAATGCCATCTGTGTGTTAGCAAATTAGCATAATTAACGCCCCAATGATACCATATAAGGCTACGCGTCCTGCCCCATTCATCTGTCTCTGCCAATATATCAGCACGCTGTCTAAAGACACACACTCTTCCAACGGCCTAAAACGCTAATGCATTCAAAAGAAGTAAGTCAGCCGTGACGCGCCTGGTTGAACTTCCTGTTGACCTTATTACTGTAAATACAGAGACATATTAACCTTCAATTAGTGCATAATTTAGGTCGTTTTGCAGTTTGAGATGTCCATGTTGATATTGTAGTGTCATACATTAGCATCAATGGCCGATTTGAATTCATGATGATATTGTTATATTAGATATCGACTATACATTTAGAACTTATCAGTCAAACAGGATAATGCCAACATAATTATGAAGTTTAATTTATATAGGATTTTCAAACTCAAAATTGGTGAAAAACTTAGGTTTGGATAACTGCAGACTAACTGCACATGACTTCTACAACAGGTCAACAAATTAGCAAATGCGGCAAGTTCTCCTAAATCTCTCGTACAAGCCACTTAAGAGCAAATCTGTTTGTACGAGTGGTTTTTGCGTGAGGCCAATTGCTTCTTAGCGCCTCTACTAGTGGTCAAAACTGCCACAGGGTACCTTTTTAACAGCTGTTTGCAGTTTACAGATCTAGGTGTTAATGGTCCAGAACACCAGCATAATGTGCCAGTGTTATTTCAAATTAACAGAGAAGATATGGAGGGAGCTCCTCACATTTTTAATAGGACGACAGATGGGAAAAGTAGCCAGCCGAGAGATGCTGGTGGCAGCGAGACAAGATTTCTTGTACTTGCAGGAGTACAATGCAGGAGAGCAGTGTTGAAGAGACAAGTAGGCTAAAACATATACATACATATACCTGTATATATTTACACAAATAGCTGTTTCTTTTTAAGAAAAAAGGACTTGCTGCATATTTTGGTCTAAGACTGGTTCTCTCATTCAGTCATAAACATGAGAACAGCGAGTCTTTTCTGTCATCACTAGCTGTTTTCTCTCCCGTCGGCTCTCTGTCACTCTGTCAGAGAGAAAAAAAGATCGGCTGTGCTGCACTCATTTATATACACTCATGATTGGACAAGACGCAGCAACAGTCCAGCCTGCTGCTGACAGCTTGTCAAATCAAACGGCTGCGGTGTCTGTCTCTGCTTTAAACTAAACTTAGAATAAACTTGCTTTTCAAACGTGAGAACCAGGATGTGCAGCTGGTGAGAATATGTCTTTTATAGTCCACTGTGACAGTAGGGGGCAGTGGCCCCTTCCCCACTTCCTCACCTCCTACTTCTGGTGCCCTTGCTCAGACCACACACATCTTTGAGCTCAGCCTTCATTTTGATCTCAACTACACATCTGTAAAGTTCCAAATAGAAGAAAGGTCCAAGGCACTCTTCTGGCAAAAAGTTAAAAAGCCTTTAATCAGTTATGTCATGGTGAAATTCTAAAAACATAGACGATGTTTGTAAATGTTAAGATAGAGCTGAGTTACAACTCACACGTTGACAAAATCTGTCCACAGACAGACAGACACTATAAACACAAAGTACTCAAAACCGCTCACAAGGTGAAAACAATACCAGCCACATGCTGTCACGGCTGATAATTAACGAAAAGGTATGAAAGGGATTCATCTTGAAGTCATTTTTCAAAAAGCAGAATTAAAGAATATAACGTATACTTCCTTTGTAGTGCATGGAGCGCTGCCCTACAACAGTAGGTAAAAGAGTAAATTATGCTGCTGTCAGCATCTGTTAAACTTGGGTAAACTAAACAAACTCAAGGACCAGAATGACTTGACATCACATTCATCACATTGTTCACTCAAATAGGGCTGTAACTAATGATTTTTTTTATTGTTGATTAATCTGTTGATTATTTTCTCGATTAATCGATTAGTTGTTTGGTCTATAAAATGTCAGAAAATGGTAAAAAAAAATGTCGATCAGTGTTTCCCAAAGCCCAAGATGACGTCCTCAAATGTCTTGTTTTGTCCACAACTCAAAGATATTCAGTTTACTGTCATAGAGGAGTAAAGAAACCAGAAAATAATCACATTTAAGAAGCTAAAATCAGAGAATTTTGACCTTTTTTTTTAAAGAAAACACTCAAACTGATTAATCGATTATCATATTCGTTGGCGATTCATTTAATAGTTGACAACTAATCGATTAATCGTAGCAGCTCTTCACTTTAGAGCCTTGTTAAAATCTTTCACAGTGACATTTAGGTAGAAATATAAAGCCATCAAGAAGGTGGTCAGTGTCCCGATATTTATAAATGTGCATTGTTGGTTGTTTACATGTAGTTGAGTATTTATTCTTTCGAGCACCTACAGTATTAAATGTGTGTGTGGCTTCTCCCCAGCAGAGTTCCCCACACCAAAGACAGAGCTGGTTCAGAAGTTTCAGGTGCTCTACCTCGGGATGCTGCCTGTTGCCAGACCAATAGGTTAGTCTGACACACAATACTGATGCAAACTTTAACGAGATGCAAAGCACACGGTTGGTGTTGATGAACTTGTGATGGTATGATTTTAATGTTTATATTTGTTTTTGTTTAACATGCTCTGCTCCAGGCATGGACATACTGAACGGAGCTATAGACAGTCTAATTGGCTCGTCCAACAGAGAGGACTGGACTCCGGTAGCCCTCAATGTGGCAGATGCTACTGTCACCATCAGCAAAGACGAGGTGAGGCACACATCTGCTTTAACTACCCCCAACTTTCCCTGTTTTTCTTCACTCTGTTCTTTCTAGTTGTCTCATGGGACAATAAGATATGATAAAACAAACTCCATATACAAGACAAAAAGTGGGAGAGGTTTGGCTTCATGGGAAAACAACCACCATTTTCTGAAAGCTAATGATGCTAAACATTCCTGCACTTTATGGCAGTGGGATGTAATTGACAACAATGATGACGGAGCATCCAATGGCTGGTTGGTGAGGTTGTCTTACCCCCTCTGTGTAGACAACCTTCCTTTACCTTTCAATACAATGATCAAGATAGATTTGACTGATAAAAGGCCTGTAGTGCAGATTCTGACTTTATTACAGACTAACATCAGTATTATCCCAACAAAATTTACGCAATATATGCTAGTGAGTTTTGGTCATCTTTGAGCGATTAGTGTCTTCCTCCATTTAGCTTTACTCTCCTCAGATACAGACTTTCTTTATTATGTCTGGTACAGAACATTTTGTCGAGTCTGCTCTTTATTTCCCTCAGCAGTCACCATAGTTTAAAGTTTATCCGCTACTCGCACTTTACTGTAGATTCCAATGTGTGAAGCGACAAAAGTGGTGGAAAACGCTCACAAGCGTCACTCATGCTCCTGATTGAACAGACTTTACTGGCATTGTCAACCGGAAAGGTAGCAGGTGACCACCCAGAGAAATGAGACAAAGACAAAGAGCGACTACCACTCACATTAAATCTGCATGTTAAAGTCTTAACAGTGTTCGACCATTTAGATGACATAAAATGTCCTTTATTTCATTTAAATAAGTTATAGATCTCAGCTGTAACATCAAGGCACTTAAAGCCCAGCTGCTCCAGTGGACCTGTTTATGAGAGGGCTACAGTTTTACTGGGCTGCTCCTCTCTATGAACATGTGAAACTATATGATCCCACAAGTGAAGAAAAAAAATATGGGATTGTAAATTCCTTCAATAATGTGTTTTTATGACGTCTTTCCTTCCCTGTTTAAGAAGGACAGTTAAATCCTAAAAAAAGAATACCGGTATGTTTCTGAGCAGGACGAAGAGGAAGTGCTGGTGGAGTGTCGTGTTCGATTCCTGTCTTTCATGGGCGTCGGGCGCAACGTGCACACGTTCGCCTTCGTCATGGACGCTGGCGGCCATCGTTTTGACTGTCACGTCTTCTGGTGTGAGCCCAACGCTGGGAACGTGTCGGAGGCCGTACAGGCAGCTTGTATGGTGAGTCACACGGAGCTGACAACACGACTCGAACACACTGAGCCAACTCTGACTAGAGTTAGTTAAGAAATAAAGGAATCTCTCCCACAGCACGTACATGCATCAAACGTCAAATTACAACAGTGAAGTCAGGAGTTGGTAGTTAGATTGTAGAAAATAGAGTGTGTGTAATTAAACACAAATGCAACCGGCCCCTTTACATTAACTCTGTGAAGACCTTTTCATGGTAGAAACAACACTTTTTCTTCACCTAAACTTATGAACTGCTTGATTTCCAATTTGTTTGCTAACAGAAAATCCTCAGAACATACAAGCATAAAACACAAGATGGCACATAAATGACCTTACACTATATGCATAACCTTATTAAAACCAGCTGGTCTCGAGCCTCTCGCTCTCTCTCTCTCTGAGAGTGAATGTCCTCGCCTGTAGTTTAGTTTGATGGTTGTTTTACTGCCCAATCCATATGCTCTGTTCAGGTTGTAATGGGGCCCTGTGTCAAATCACTGTTGCTGTAAAACATGCATTCAAGTGTGTGTTCAGCATCAGTTGTCTCTGAGAGAGGACGTCCTTGCAAGTTTTCTAGTATAGATTTTCTGTTTAAAGTTGTTTTCCACGTTGTTTACTGCTTCACAGGAAAAGTTTTAAAGAGGAAACATGTGCATTGAATTAATAACCACTTTAATGAACTCATAATACCTTTTATTTTATCATTATAATGTCCGTAATCACAACCCGGAACGTCCTCTGTGGTGTTTCTGCTATAATGCAGCCCATCAGTGGAGATTACTCATCTTCCTCTGCCCTCTCTGCTGTGGGTGAGTCACAAGATTAGTCGACTGCTGGCTGGGCTATTGATCACACATCACAACTTGGGATATATGGACACACACACACACATTCACACTCACACACACACACGCACACACTAAAAATGATTCACGGTGACAAGAATCATCAGTCATTACTATTGATCACAGCTGCACCAGTCCAGCTTTCCCTCTTCTCTCTCTCTCTCTCTCACGGGCGCCTCCACAGTCGTATACTCAGCAGCTGTAACTCTCTATTATTTACAATATGTCTCTCTCTTTCTTCTTCTTCTCTCTCTCTTTCAGCTGCGGTATCAGAAGTGTTTGGTGGCTCGACCCCCCTCCCAGAAGGCCTGCGGCTCGTCACCCCCCGGTGACTCTGTGTCCCGTCGGGTATCGACCAGCGTGAAGAGAGGCGTCCTGTCTCTCATCGACACTCTCAAACAAAAGAGACCCGTCACCGAGTTGCCGCAGTAACCGCGGTTAACCGCCAACCGACTCCCTGCCACAACTCCCAATCACCATGGTAACTTGCCACATCGCTGCCAAAAAAAAACGTCACCACCACAGAACCCTGTAACCATGGAAACACAGCAGAGCTGTCCCAATTCCTTCGCTTTTCTGGACTAATAATTGTAATTTCACCTCAAGAGTTCATCAGCTCTTGAGCTGAAATTCAAATCCGTTTCCTCAAAATAACTGAGATGAACAAAGACTCTAATCAAGAAGGAACAACCACAGTGAAACACCTGATCGTAAAGGTGATCGTGTACATAGAAGTAACTCTCATCCCCCTCGGCACAGAGAAGGAGTGAGGAGAAGAGAGCAAAAACTGAAGAAGTAGGAAGTGCTCCTTCCAGCACAGGACGTGTGATGAGCGAGCTCATTGCTGATCTCTCCATGCTCTAATTGTATTTGTGTCTGTGCCTGTGCTGCCAGCATGACCTTGCACACCTGGCCACACCCCCCCCCCCCCCATGTCATTCACCTGGTTGTCCTGTTAGTCTGTAGTGGCTTTTCCCCGTCTGCCCCTCCCTCTCATCGTCCTCTGTAAACCGTAACGTGAAGTGGAAAGAAGGAATCGTGAAAGCCATCGCGTCTGATTTCCGAATCAGTATGTAATGAATGAAAGAAGGACGCTGCTACAGACTAAAGAGATTTGGCCGTCAGTCTACACACCTGTTCAACTGATCCTGCATGAACTTTTTATATAAAATAGACGATATCAATACACTGCTGCTGCTTACAGGAGGGGTGAGAAATCCGAAGCCACATTGTTTTTCCCGTCTTCTTACGTCTTTGTTTCTCGTCAGCTGCGCAAGAATCAGTCTGGAGGGTCTAAACGAGCGGTGACTTTTCACCCGAAACATCCCTCACATACTTCCTGTTTGCTTGTTTTTATCCTTTCGTTATCCCTCAGAAAACGACAGATGATAGCCATAACGAAGGAAAGAGACACAGGGAGTGTTACCCCTCCTCTGCTCCCCTGCTCTCTGGTAAACAGCTCCAGACTCCAGGAAACGTCGGCATGCTGCCGCTGCTCTTCGATACATGCTGGAGGAAATTTGACAGATTATTCCTTTAAATCCCACCACTAATACATTGGGGTTGGCAACACAAGAAAGGCCGGAGGAATCGTACAAAGAAGACGACTGTAGGAATGTGTTTTTGAACCCGGGTATGGCGGCAGCTGAGATCCGACCTGTGAGAAGGAGACGGGTTTCATCTCCAGCCTCGGCGAGAGAGAGAGACATGTTGACTCAAACTAACAGGACCTTCCTGGGCTGCTATCTATCTGTCTCCAGGGTTTTCTGTACACTTGAATGCGCCTTCTCTGTTTTTTCATCGCCTCCTTCCCTACTGTTTTCTTCGGTGCCACGAGATCACTTGCTTTTTGGTTTGTTTTCTGTAGTTTTTTCTCACACAAATCTCAATTCGACACTGCTAGCTCCTTATTATCACATATCTGACAGGCTTGGATGTGTGGTAATAACTAATGAAGTCTTGAAGTTTATTGCAACTAAAATCATGAACACATTTTCCCCTCTGGCAGATCTCTTGGATGTGGAGCAGCAGATTAATACTGAACCTCTACAATTGACCGTTTGCTAAACCCCTCCACCGGACAACGACTGTCTAATCACAGTTTAAGAACCATAACAAAGCATAGCAACCTGTCAAGCCACATGTTGAAGCAGTGTGTACGGGGCGGTAGGAAGACCAATACTCTGTGAATAGTTTGGATGGTTGTGTCTTTTTATTAATATCTTAATATCTTTGTGTAGAATTCCCCACGGTAAGATGGTCCTGGGCTCTACTTACACAGCCCTACTCCAGACATTAGTTTTATTTTTGGCCCGAAAAATGGCTCTTTTGCTAGTACAGGTTGCTGATCCCTGATCTAGAAGAAGACATTATAAAGTCAGCCAGAGACGGTATTTTCAACCAACTCCTGGAGCTATCATTAGCTTGATTTGCTAGCTACCAAGCTGATGAAATCTGCTTGGGATTATTGTCATTTCAGCCACCAGACTTGACAGTTGGTGGTTAAAATGAGAAGCTGCTTTTATTTACTGTGTGAAATCAAAGAACCACTACTTTTATTTGAGTGGTAAATCTGCCACCTTTTATTGTGAACTGCATATATGTGAGAAAGTAGCAACAGCATCCAAAGGCGGGGTGGGGGGGCGCTTAGCGAACGGTCACATTGTCACATCTGTAGGTGCGTCTTGTTGTCTCCACGTCTTGCGGAGCCAGGAACCAGGAGTGTAATTGAGATTCTGATGAGAAAAAATTCAACCGCATCACCTTCGTTTGTCACAAAGGATGTTGAAATGTGAATGAGATGACAAAATGTGCGTGTACATAAGATAAATTTAATGTAACATTTGGCATTAATCATTGTTATAAGCTATCTTTTCATGTAGTTTCCTGTTGTTTTCTTGTAATGAAATGCCTTTTTTTGAGAACTCACCAAATGGCCAAAGTGTAAAATACTGATATACGTTGTTGTAGATAAGAAAAATACGAGAGCAAATAATGAAAGGAGGAGAGGCGATTGGAAAATTTCACGGTTGTCAATTACGTTGATACTGAATTTAACTGAGCAATTATCTATGCATTCTTTTGATCTCCAGGAAAGTCGTGAAAAGCCTTGCATGCCCTTGGACGGTTGAAAGAGCGACTGTATGTACTGAACAGAAATATTTTTTATTTTATTTATTCTATTTTATAAAGGTATATACTGATTTTATTAGTTGGGGCGAGTAAAGTCTCTTGACTCGGTGTCATTGTCTCAGTCCCTGGTTAACTCACAATGCTACAACAAGCTCCGCTTTGCAGAAAAAAGGCAGATACAGGAATATATCTTCACCTTGTACAGTGCACTGAGAGCTGGGAGTCCGCTGTTGATGTGTTTAACAGGAGTGAAGAGGAAGATGAAGATGGTGGTAACAGCAGCAGACTCCCAGCATCTCTGTCAAGCTCACACACATAAACAACAAGAAAACACACACCTTTCCCACAGATGGATGTGTTGGCTTCCGTTTGCTGCTCACTGATTTGTACACTTTATCAATGTAATCAATTGTGAGAATAAACAGCATTATAAAACCGAACTTCTGTGTGTCTGTGTGCGCATTAAGGCTGCAACTCATTTTTGCTTTCATTATTATCGATTATTCACCTCTGTGCCACCAGGATGCCCCGTTCCCGATGTTTAACCCCTCACCACAGGCTTAGGTCCGTTCAAAAGAGTGATTGTTCCTTCTCAGATTGTTTTATTTGAGGTCTGAGCAGATGAAAGTATGCATCATTTCAGAAAAAAAAGTGCAAAATGAGAGATCAATTTTAAATGGTCGGCGGTTCGATCCTCGAAGTGTCCTTGGGCGAGACACTTAACCCCAAAAATTGCTCCCTAAGGCTGTGCCATCGGTGTGTGAATGAGTATTTAGATTAGATCCTGACAACAGTTACTGTAGTTAAATTATTGGAGTAGGGAGGGGGTTTAAAGACCCTCCCAGGAGTTATTAATATTTTCTTTGGACCCTCCTCTTGACTATAATAAAAAATGCTAAATCCTCCCCCCAATATCTCAAAATACTACAAGGCGATGTCGCAACCCAACGTGGAGCGGAGGGGTCTCTCATCGCCCTGAAGGGGTTTCTTTCACAACAATGACCCGCTAGCTGTACATTATCCCGCGTATTACACGGCTACTAAAACAAAAATGGTGCGCCAGAAAAGGAATTAACAGACCGCAGAACGCCGTGATTGACCAATCAGAATCGAGTATTCAACAACACCGTGTTATAAAATAATATAAGTCAATATGTCTCACAGGGGAAGTAGCCGATATGTCTCATATAATATTATGAATTAATTTAGATTACCCTTCCCACAGCAAAAAGAGAAAAAAAATAAAACTCGAATAATTTACATACAGTCCCTAAATAGTCAATAAACTAAATGGGGTTAAACTTACAATTATATAAAAAATTTTTGGCATTTGGCTAAAACCACAATATCACTCTATATTTCAACTGCTTGGCAGTAATGTTAGCTGACCAGACGAAAGTCTCTCCATGAATCACTGCTGATCCTAGTGTTGGCTTTTCCTGCTTCAGCGCAGGCTGAGGCAGCGGGGCTCTGCAAAGAGTAACGTTGTCGTCTCCGCCTGCAGCCGGAGTGAGTAGGGAGACTCCGGCACCCGGTCGGTAACGAGACGATAACGTTTCTCTCTGCGGAGCCCCGTCACTTCACAAGACACGGAAAACCTCTGTTGGTCTGGAGGAGCTGCAGCATTTATTTCTGCACAAACATCCACTGAACATTCACTAGATATTCTCAGAGCTACTAACTCTTCTGCAGTGTGGAGTGAGCGTGCGTTCACGTCTAGTGGAGCGAGTACGCGAGAACGCGCGCTGTGTGAGTGAAGCCAAGCAGAGAAGGAGAAGCTCCGACCACACGCGAACGCGCATATGCGAGTGCACATATGCGAGCGCGCATGTATCCCGACCCGGTACATTTATACGCTTAAAAAGTTACATCAGTCCCTTTAACCCGTGCATTGTGAACACGAAGGGCTCCAGGTTTGCTTTAGGGATTTCACGAGAACCGATACTTCGGTACCAAGTCGATTCAAAAATTCTGAAGACGTGACGGTACTCGTTTTTCTACAGTACCGCAGGTACCGTTGAGGCTCGAGACTAATGGCATCCTGGGGACAAAAGAAAATGTGTTTGGATTTTGGCGAGAAACTTGAATAAAAAAAGTTGTTTGAAGAGACACTATGCATGTACATTTTACGACCACCACTTGAGGATAGAGAAACGTGCCTTAATGTCTATATCAGTCCCTAGTGCTAGTTATGGTTGTTATAATTGATGACAAAACACATTCATAATTGCGTTGCACAGGCAGGACATCATAAAACACTGTAAAACACCGGTGGCAGCAACTTGACAAAAGCGAGTGAATTTTCCATATACACCACTCAGATGTGTATCGGCTTAATTAATTAATTTTGTTAGGACTATGTGGGTCTGCGCTCCAGTGAAACTATAGCGTGAACAGAAAGAGGACTGATGCCCAATTAGAGCTGAAGTGGACTAGAAAAAGAACTAAGTTCCTTTTCTGTTGGTCCACTTTTTGGAGTTTGGTTCGTTTAAAATGGACTATATGTGAAAACATCCTAATTGACTAGTCATTTCAGTAGCAATGTACTGTTTATACAGTATATATGTGTGTGTGTGCTGAAGTCACACCAGAGAAATGAGTAAAACAGCTAAATTCCTTTTCATACTGTATATTTTTATTTCTCAAACTTAACTTACAATACAATCATTTAATATTTTTGGTAATACTTGCAAATAATTTACTCGGTAGTCCTTTATGATTGTCAGAACACGCTGATGATTTAATTCACCACAACATCAGTGATCTTTTCTATAATCCAGGCAGAGAGACGGAGGAGGAGGAGGAGGCAGATATTTGAGCGAGCTGAAAGAGGGAGGTCCGGGACGGACGCTGACGGGGAGAACTCCTGCTGCTGACGGAGCTGGAGGACGGGGAGGAAATGGGTGGCAGGATAAAACCTGCAGGTTTCAACACGTCCTCTGTCACCACCTCTTTCTTTGGTCTGACCACCTTTCCTCTGGCCTTAAACAGGCCTTCTGGTCCAGCTGCGTTCTTCAGTGTTTTCTCTGCTCTGTCAGGCTCTGTCTTGAATCTCTGCACCTGCTTGGAGGCAGCAGGACGGACAGGAGACGGGCTGCTCGAGACAGTCTGCTGTGATTTCATCGTTATATTGTTACTTAGCTTGTGAGCGAGGGCTGTGATTGGAGACAAGTGGTTGGAGGGGTTTGCGGAGGACATTAACGTCAGTGTCAGACGAGGTATTCTTCTCGGTTTAGTTTTTGTGAAGCGCCTCTTGTGATGTGACTGGTTGACTTTTCTCTTTGATGATTTCTTCTTGTGGCCTTTAGGGTGCAGCTTTGAGATTGTGGTTTGCTTTGGTCGACGTTTGACCTTTTGCTTACTCCCTTTAAGCCCCCTCCTCTTCTTTCCCTCCTTATCTTCGTCCTTTTCCTCGTCCTCACCACATTCACCTTTCTTCTCCTCATGTTCTGAAGGTGCGACAGGATCTTCTCCGTTCACATCCTCCCTTCCTGTCGGCCTCTCTAGGCTCGAGGGGGATGGAGGTTTGCTGCCGGCTGACGCGACGCGATTCTTCTTGCTCTTCCCCTTTTTACTGGTTTTTGATTGTTCAGGAATTATTCCACCCAGGAGGCCCTTTGCCGCTGCCCTCGCAAGCACATCGTGGACTGTTTCTACCTTAGTGGGATCCGCCTGAAAAAGCAAGGGCAGCTTAAGATTTGATGTGAAAACACACAACACATTAAAACTACGGGTCTCTAGGGCTACATAGCACCAAGGAGATCTATACAACAAAACACAACACTGTAGAGATGAGCCATAAAGTGAACCTGCAGAGGAGGAAGAGGAGAGATAGCAGGATTTATATCCCAACAGAGAAGGAATAGAATTTGAAAGACAACATGATAGTTACTGTCACAACACTTATCTTTTTTCGCCAACAACTCTAAATTTCGTGGCAATCCATCCAACAGTTCTCAAGACATTTTACTAAAATTAGCAAATGTCACCCTCATGGTGGCGCTAGAGGAAAAGTCACCAAAATCAGTAGTCTATCTCCTCTGGGGGCCGTGAAGGTCTGTCCAAAATGTCATGTCACTCCATCAAATGGATGCTGATGCATTTAAGTCTGTACCATCATGGTGGACCCACTAACATTGTCATCCCTATAGTTGCTAGAGTGTGGCTTAAAAAAAACAAATGTTGTCTGTAGCTAATAAGCTGATATACCCGTGGTCGTCAAACTACGGTAACACTTCAATTTACAGGTCCGCAAATTTCATGGTGATTAGGTGACAATTAGCAAGTAACCTATTTGAAATTCCTTTGGAATTACTGCCAAATTACCCCAATATTTACCTCAAAATGTATCGAAAATGACTTTATTATAAACATGATTTAATAATTATATTAGCTGGTAATTAATTTAATATATTTCCAAGAAAAAAATACAAAGTTAATTGATATGCTTTATTTCCATGTCTGCTGATAAATAGATAATAATTAGCAAACAACTAATTTGAAATTTCTTTAAAAAACTCCCTGAATTATTACATTAGCTACCAGGTTACATCTGTGTAGACAATAAGTCGCACAATGGTGAGATTTGTGCCTGATCAGAAGTGTCTTCTATTAGTTCTGGTTTACCACCTCCGATGAAGAGCAGCCGCTTCTCAAGCCTAAGGGCCCTATTCTAACGATTATATGCTATTTTAGCATATAATTATTAAATAATGTTTATAATAAAGTGATTTTGAGGTAAATATTGGGGTAATTTGGCAGTAATTCCAAAGAAATTTCAAATAGGTTACTTGATAATTATCACCTAATTACCATAAAATTTGCGGACCCGTAAAATGAAGTGTTACCCAAACTACTCCAGTGTTTCATTCTGGACCAAAGTGGTGGACTGGAGGTCAATGTGAGCACATAGTCTATAGACCTTTTCAAACTTTGCAAATGGGCCCGTTTGAATTTCCTGTTTCAATGTTGGTTAATGAAGTATAGCTGACAGGAAATAAACTTGGACCAAAGCTGTTGCCCTAGCAACAGAATGGCAGGTATTCTGTTGCTAGGGCCATTTAGAATGTTTATGTTGCCAAGTCTGACGGCCTCTTCACATATTTTATTCAATCACAAGTGTTTAATCCGTCACTATTTTTCTTGCTTTGACAGCATTATATGCTTTGTGTCATTTATAAGCCTCAAAACTTTAATTATGCTGCAAAATGAGTTGTTTGTAATAAAATGGAGAAGACTGTATTATACTGGAGAGAAGCATGAATGATGGCATCCTGTCAGATGTGTTTTACAGACAAGACGTGTCAGGCTTGTCTTGTTTTTCAGAGAGTTTTTGGACACATCTGTTTCTGATGTCTGTTTTTCTTGTGTCTTGAGATTTCAAGGAGACTTCTTGTTGCCTTACCCCCCCTCTCTCTCTCTTTCTGTGCCTCTATGCTGCCATGTTGTCTATTTCAGATCCCTTTAAATCGTCCTGTAGCACAGCTTGACTGGTGTGGAGTCGTTCATCTTTCATCTGAGCAGCAGTGAAACAACGCTGAATTGTCGGTGTAAATAAATCTGCAGCTCTGGTGTCTGATGTCGATTTAATTAGACGTGATGATCATTAGATTTTAAATTACTGCCACTGGACAGGTGAGCAAAGACCTGCCCCCATGTATCTGTATGTGTGTGTTTGTATTGGAAAAATATAAACACACACACACACACATACAAGCACAGTCACCTCCCTGCACCATTTTTTGAGCTGCAGGGGATCAAAGGAGCAGCATCTCATTTCCTCCTGTATGTAGGTTTTATGAGTGGAACAAGATGAAGAAAAGGAGAGGGGGAAAGGGGGGGGGGGGCAAATAGATGGAGCAACGAGGTGATGCAACAAGAACCGGAGGGCTGGAAGAACGATACAGAGAATTATCCATTCATCTTCGCTGTAAAGCATTGAAATGTTTCAGCAACTCGGGCGTATTTCATCTTTAACTTGTCTCTCCTTTTTTTATGGAGTATTGGAATTATACTGCAGTGTTTCAGGGAGAGATAGTCAATGTGTGTGTGTGTGTGTGCAGACAAGCAGAGCCGACCGACCTCCCAGCAGACAGACAGTAAAAGAGTGCAGCCTCAGCACTACTGCAAGGTCTCGTCGCAAAGCAATCACACACACACACATACACACATACACACACATGCTTCTGTTCCCGCTCAATCTCCAAGCACAACCTTGCCCTCTACATGTCTCTCACTTATTTTTTCCCTGTCAATCTCCACGTCTCACACGTTTTCCTTCCCCCTCTCTCACCTGTCGGGACAGCCGTGCGATGAAGCAGCCGTTGGTGAACGGAGATGTATCGAGCCTGAAGAACTTGGAGTCCGTCGCGTCTCCTGACTGGGAGTCGTCGGGGAAAATCGGACCGTTCACCCTGAGACAGAAAACATGTTGTTATTAGATTAGATGTAATTTAGCATTTTAACATTCTCTTTAATCGGTTATTCTTCTGCTATTGTTCTACTTGTTGTTACTGTGTTTTAGTACTTCATAACTTCGTCATTTTTACTGTATCAACTGTGTTTTCATTTATTTATACCTTCTATATACTAAATACTTCTCTTGCTTCTTATGTCTTTGTAAAGTAGACAGGAATCTGGAGTATAAGGAAATTATACTCAGGTACCATAAATTATTTTGACAAGCAAATACAGGAAATTTACTACTTAAACTCTGCTGTATATGTGGCACCTTTTAACATTTTGTTGTTGAGTGTTTTCCAGGTGACTTCCGCTGGGTCTGAAAAGTGAAGCCAAAGCTGAAGTGCCTTAAATTTGCATTCTTTCTGATATCCAGCAGGGGGCGACTCCTCTGGTTGCAAATAGATTTCAGATTGTATAGAAGTCTATGAGAAAATGACTCTACTTCTCACTTGATTTATTACATCAGTAAACATTGTAAACACAAGTTCATGATCTCAGTAGCTAGTTTCAAGTCTTCTTCGATACAGCATGATGTTCATTTAGTAAATTATGGTCCCATTTAGAGTCAAATAAACCATAAAGCAGGGGATGCTTTAGGGCGTGGCTACCTTGTGATAGACAGGTCGCTACCACGGCGTTGTCCGGTCTGGGAGTTGTAAGTGCTTTCGTCTTACAGCTTTAACCGTTTCACAGTGTTTTTTCTGTTCATGAAAGTGAATTGTATCATTTTGGTCGCCTAAAAATGTCTTATTCAGCGTTCGGTTCTTCTTAGCTCCACCCTCTCGTGTCACTTCTGGTTGCAAAAAACAAAGATGGCGGCGGCCAAAATGCCTAACTTGAAGCCTCAAAACCGTAGTCCACAAACCAATGGGTGACGTCATGGTGACTACGTACACTTATACAGTCTACTGTGTTTTCAGGCAGATTTGAGAATTTTTTGCAACTTTTGTAACTCATAAACTGATGCACACTTCTTGAAAAAGCTACAAATCAACAGTTTATACAGTCGACACAATAATCATTCATAACAGTATTTGGACAGCAGTTCGTGCAATATTATATATGCACAACTGTTTGCTGTAGATGAAAGCTCAGAGCCTCGAGACATGCATGTTAATGTTGATCACTGCCAGCTGTCACTGCTGGTTCCTGTATATTGTACATCTGGTGTAAGAGCCCTCAGTGTTAGATATGTTGGCAAATGCTGGTTAACAACTCTCAGCGGACCAAACATTGTCTAAATCCTGTTAAATTATGGAGATGATGTGCTGATGTGACCTTCATTCACATTAAAATTCTCAATGAAAAGCTCTTAGTTGTACACATTCATTGAGAGAGTGTAAATTTGCACTCACTACCATTCTTCAACAGCTGGATGGAAATCAAAAAAACTATTTAAAAACTGAGGCCCAGAGCATTATTCTTTCCAGGGGTCAAGAATTTGTACTTGTGGGACTATTGATGAGTTTGTAAGCTTAAACTTTTATCGTTTTAAACAGATCTGAAAAGCAGCGTTGCCTGGCCCTCTCTGGTCCAAGCTCCACCTGTAACCAAACCCAACAGTGATGTCACAGTGTACTGACAAACCCTGGAGTACATTTCTACATCACCGCAGAAAGGTGAGAAGAGAGAATTAGAAACTTCAGTTGCAGGCACAAATGGGTTAGAGACATACATAATGTTTGTTTTACTGCTAGTTCCCCCCCCCCCCCCCATGCCAGTCTTATAAAGATCTGTATTCAAGAATGAACAAATTACTTCTCTTTTATGTTTTGTTTGATTAAAAGCAACGCTTTTTTTTTTTACAAGGAAAGCAGTTTAGAAGATTAGCATGTATAAGTTGTTACAGATTGTAAAGTTCTTTTGTTCAAAGTACTGCCAAAAACAACAGCATGGTGCTACAGTAGATGTGAGAACCGTAAAAAAAAGAGGTGAAACAGCTGCTGCTGATCGTCTCATTGCACATCGGTACGTTGATAAAGGAGCTCATGTGACCGAATATAATAACATTTGGGTTTTTCTGAGAGGATGGATGGTAAAAAATGAGTTGTGTGGAGCAGCAGGCGTGAAACAGACTGAAATATTCTCCACCCCATTCACCCCGACTGTAGGATTAACTACCGTCCCCACGGCAACCGCAGATGATCCTTTATACTGCCGACAACCTCACACACACTGACACACTTGTACATAGAGTAGATCATGTGAAGATATGAGATAGCCTGTCATATTTACACTAGACAGACATTATTTACTCACTCTATCTCTCTTCTGCAATCTGTTACTCTGAGATGAAGCTCACTGCTCACTATAACTGGGTATTGCAGTCAGATCCGCATGCAGATGTTACATGAGCTGAGCTGTTTTTTTTATGAGATTGTGAATTTATCTCACATATACTCACTTTATACTCTATGCTTATTTTTTTTGCTTTCAGTGTCTGCATTATGCAAGCATATGTTTTGCAGTCATTACTCATGCTTACAATGAAAGGACTGTAATTTTCCCCCTCAAACTAATCTCAATTTGAGGCAAGCCGATAAGAAAGGCTTCTGCAAAAGCAACTTGCTAAACCACTATACCTGTTTTTATTACTACGTTTACAAGAAAAGGTGTTTATTTCCTGTAGCTTGTCGGTGAAGAACGCTAAATAACGCTCCAAAGTTACGCTAAATTTTGGGGAGGAAAAAGTGGCATGGCCATTTTCAAAGGGGTCCCTTGACCTCTGACCTCAAGATATGTGAATGAAAACTCTGAGTAAAAACTGTATCATCCTAGATAAAAAAAGATGTTGACAAACTGCATAATTTGCAGTTGAAAAAAGGTAATATATCACAATATATCTTATCACAATTCCCTAGTGTATCGCAAAACGTTTAAAATCACAATAAGCTTGTCTAGTTAAGTAAGTAAGTTAAGTCACTTAAGTATCGTGATAATTCCCACCCTGAGCAAATAGACTCAGATGAAGGTTCAACGTGTTTAAAGACAGTTTCCTTTCAACAGGGAGGTCGATGGTTATTATCACAATTCATTTTACAAACAAACTAAACTGAAACACCTCGGACAAATAAGAAAGTGGCACCCGTAGTCAGAGCTTTTAGCCATGCTGTTGGTCTGTTGGTCGGTCCACCACTTTGGCTGCATGATCGCCATATTGGGGTTTATTTCACAACAATGACCGGCTCGCTGTACATTATCCCTTACTGAACATCAGCATGTTAGCATTGTCATTGTGAGCATGTTACCATGCTGACGTTAGTACAGCCTCACAGATTCGCTAGCGAGCCTGTTGACTCTTAGTGTTGTTTATATTAAAGACATGCAGTTTGGTTTTATAGTCGACATCTTGTTTGATCTCAGTGAAAGTAAAAGCCTTGATGGATGGGCATGAATTCAATAATCTGACAGAATCTCAGCGACAGCAAGAGCACAATCAGCTTCAAAGTAAATTTTATGTTAAAGCAGGTGAGCTTCACTGTGAGCTGCCAAACTCCTGTCACTCTCTGTCACAGGCGGGTTGGGTACAAACTGTCTAAATGCATTCAGCTCCGTGTCTTCCTTTAAACGCACCTAGAATTACTTTTTCTTAAAAAAAACAAAAAACACGTATTGCTTTATGTTTGGCCTGTAGTAGAAACAGTAGGTGACTCAGGTTTCTCATTACATTTGTGGTTTGGGCCTGTAGACGAGTAATGAAACGTCTGATTGCATAGTTAAATAGTTAATAGACAGAGAGCTAATACCTGCGCAAAGACAGAACAGGTGTGTGTGTTTGTGTTTACCTGAAGGGCAGCAGTTTGGGGTGAGTGTGTGTTTTCTCTAACACTCTTTTCACCAGCTGCTCATTTTCCTCTGGATACACTGAGCGTGTGCAGTACACCAACGTCTGAACCTTTGGGACTGACAGAGAATACAAATAATAATAATAATAATAATAATAATCCTCTATTCTGTTCTGATAGTGCTGAAATCTTATCAACAGTATGCACAGAACAAGTTACGGTACAGACAACGTTCTAGCAGTGTTTATGTGTGTTGCCCTTACATAACTGTTCTCAGCTTTAACTCTGTTTATTGAAATGTTCCATATATTTCATTGCTTGAAAAGTTGCATAATAGGTTTATATATCTCTCTCTGTGTGTGTGTGTGCTTTCAATATCTACTCACAGGAGAGAGCGTGTTCCAGTAGTCGAGCCTGCTGGCTGGCCATTGTGTGTATTTTGCTCCGGGATACAGAGCCTTGACACAAGTCTGGCAGTAGATCCCAGTCTGACAACAGAAGGAAACTTATTTTGCATTTTTATCATATTTGAGAAATTGAATGGAAAGATCAGGCAGTAATCTCCGGGTCCTAGAAGTGAAGTCAATGAGGAAGTGCCTTAAACTTGCATTCTCTCTAATAGCCAGCAGGGGGCGACTCCTCTGGTTACAAAAAGAAGTCTGATTGTATAGAAGTCAATGAGAAAATGAGCCTACTTCTCACTTGATTTATTACCTCAGTAAACATTGTAAACATGAGTTTATGGTCTCAATCGCTAGTTTCAAGTCTTCTTCAATACAGCATGATGTTCATTTAGTAAATTATGCTCCCATTTAGAGTCAAATAGACCATAAAGCAGGGGATGCTTTAGGGCGTGGCTACCTTGTGATTGACAGGTTGCTACCGCGGAGTTGTCCGTGTTTTCACCGCACAATTGTTCTGCAGGAGTTTGTAGGCATTCATAAGAACCCACAAAATCTGTTCTTATAAATTTCTGTTTCTTCTGACGAAGATCTGTGCTTGGTGTGAAACGGCTTTAAAACATCTTATTCAGCATTCGGTTGTCCTTAGCTCCACCCTCTCGCGTCACTTCTGGTTGCAAATAACCAAGATGACGACGGCCAAAAAGCTGAACTTGAGGCTTTAAAACAGCAGTCCACAAACCAATGGGTGACGTCATGGTGACTATGTCCACTTCTCATAGTTTATGGGAAATACACTACCTCTATCATTATATGTATATATTTCTTTTTTCTATTTTACATACCTCCGTGTTCACTGTGGATGGTGGGCACAGGGTCGTTGAGCGCGGAAGACGAACACTGAGGCAGCACGATGATGACCTTTAACCGCTGGACGGTGGCATCCCACTCATCCAGACCACAGAAGGCTTCTGACAGAACTCGCACATCTACATTGGACATGAACTTGCATCAGGAAAGTCACGCGCATGTACAGGAGGTGGGCATATAGCTTGAAATGGAAATAATCTCTAAAGGCTCATACAATGTCCATTACACTTGCGTGAAATACTTATTGAATATTGTTTTTTCCTCTCATCACTCACTCTTGATGTCCATTCGTGTGAGTAGTCCTTGCATCTCCTCTATCTGTAAAGGTGTGTGATCGGCACCGCACACCAGCACTCGGCCAGAGCGGGCAGCGGCCGCCACAGCTATGTGAGCCACGGTCACGGCTGAGAAAGACCCCGCCACCAGGACGTCACCGTTATCAAACAGCAGGGGGCGTAACGCGCTCACTGCCACACACACACTCCTGTCCTGCAAAAAGAGACACACAGATTCACGCACTTTATTCACACATGCACATGGAGGATTTTCTTCTTTTTCTGGACAGAACTGTTCCCTCCAGTGTTATAGACTGCTGTGTTGCTAATCAAGATTAACAGCAAACTCAGTTACACAGATTACACAACTTTATACTTCTACAGGAAATCCAACTGTAAAGGCCCTTTTGTGAAGAGATAAACTTTTAATGTGTCTCACAGCAGTAAGGTGAAGCTGTAGGCTATTCATGTGAAGAACAATTAGTCATCGACTGAAGTAATTTATTACATTTCCTCCTGTTTATTTAATTGGGCAACTTCCAGTGAGTATTTTGGGGACTTTTAATTCATTAATTGACAATCATAATATTTTTTTCCAGGAAAAGCCGTACTTTTATTCGGTACCTTTCTAAAGAATCTGTGGATGTTTTTTTTAATTTATTTTTTAATATTAGTCTACATAGAAATGTTATCAATAAGACCTTTAACTTCATCTCTGGTTATGAGTAAATTTATAAACCAGCCCTTCTACTTGAGTAAGTAAAGAACCAGTAAAGTCAAAGTACTTCTACTTCAGTTGGACATGTACTCTATTCTTTCCACCAGTCTTGTACCTGTCTTCTAAAATTATCGTCAAAAGCTCCTGAAAGGAAGAAATCATATTTCCCATTAGTGAGGGTTACCTATATTTAGCTCAATTACACCCTTCATTACACACACAAATGCATAGGTACCTGTGTGTTAAGTGCATGTGTAGTCGCGAGGCTGCTGTGCTGCAGCAGAGCGTGAAGCTGTCGGGAGAAGACGAGTGTGTCTGGACAGAGAGGGTCTCTGCAGAACGTCGCCTCTCTGAGGTCAGCCATGATCTTCACTTCGCACAAGCCGGCGCTTCGTATTGCTTCACACACATCCTCGACACTACAGTGGAGATATTTAGATTAAAAGCTTTTATTTGAGGCAGAAACATCAGTAGAGGATATTTACAACACATATTGTGACTCAAATGCACTTCAGGGTTGTCTGGCGTTGCAGCATTTTTAGCTTTACATCAATAACCACCAGAGTACTTTTTTACCCTCAAGCTGTAAGAAAGCTCAACCTTCCTTTCTCAGATACGCTCCGTTGAACTTCACTCACCATTAAACTCATACTGCAATCCCCCCCACACAGAGCCTGTCACTTTATAAACGGCCACTGTGTTAAAGTTTAACCCTTGTCTTTATACTGACATCATGTGCTCCTATAGATCTGCTGGTTTATACTCAAATAGACTGATGTGTGCAGTCTGGATTGTGCCACAAAGAAGAAAGAGAAGAAGAGCCATTGAATGCAGAGAAGTCAGATAATTGAATGTGTTCTTAAATGCATGCACTTTTAAACAAAACGTTGTTTTTTTTTTTTTTTTTTTTTACAAATGGCTGCATGGCCTTCTTTCTGTGTGTTTGTGAGAGCGTACCTGATCTTGAGAGTATTGACCCAGGCATAAAGTGGCAGATGTTTTGCTCTGTGCTGTTTGGTCCTGACAGGATCAGACAGAAAACAGGAGACGCTCTGCAGACTCTGTTTCACTCTGCAGCGAGCTAGAGATGCTGCCAGCTTGGTCTTACACCTGTAATAAACACACACACATACACCAGCGTCATAAACATACTGCAGATTTCATGTCTCCTACCTTCAGTTTGTGTGATTTCCAGATTTAATTAGGCAACTAATTTCTAACGTACACTAGAAATAAACTCTTAAAGGAGCATTGTGTCACATTTTGGGGGATCTGTTAGCAGAAATGGAATATAATATTCATTACTTTGTTTTCATTAGTGTATAAATCACCTGAAACTAAGAATCATTGTATTTTCATTAGCTTAGAATGAGCCATTCATATCTACATAGGGAGCGAATCCTCTTCACGGAGTCCGTCATGTTTCTACAGTAGCCCAGGACGGACAAACCAAACACTGGCTCTAGAGAGAGCCTTTTCTTTCCGTTACCTGAAGCCGCAGTTCTCCGACAGGCTTGTGAAACTGCAGTAACGTGAGCCGCAGAGTGCAAAACTGTGGAACCGCCAGCCGCCGTCTGACTTCCGTTGTTCCAAAAAGTAGTGTTATTATGGTAAGGATGGTCTCGAGGCGAACAGCGTTATCACGGTTTTGCACTCGGCGGCTCACATTACCGCAGTCTTGGAATGTGAGGATTGAGTGGACGGGTACTCAGTTGGTTGCAATCTGTAACCACACCAATAGATGACGCCAAATCCTACACACCTTTAACTCTTTACATTCACTCCTACACACACACACACCTCTGCAGATTGCTCTCCAGGTCCCTGACTTCCCGGAGAGGCTCCTCCCCTTCCTTTGTTGAGCGTTCACGCAACAAAAACCTTCGGTCCTGGAAGTCAAACAGCATCACCGTCGCCAACGGCAACAAGTCGGCAGACTGCAAAACATGAGGGCTTCATCATCATCATCATATAGCAGTTAGAGTAGCCAAAGAGAGCCTAAGTCACGCCCCTTCCGGTGGACCCCAGGGGACTTTATTTCGGAAAAGATATGAACGGTAGTCAACGGAGAGAGATAATTATTTATTTGATCCCGTTTGAATTGCGTCATGAATCACACATATGATGTTTTTCAAGTTAAAACATAATTTTTCAAGTCACGAAAGTCACAGTTTGTCGTAGTATCATTTAGTTTTGTGTGAAACAGCTCAGTGAACTACATCTCTCGTCTCATCTAGCGCTAGCTAACTTAGCTATGTTCCACACACAAATAAAACGTCATCTGACCTGATGTGTTTTATCCAGCGACTGCTGGTCTTTTTATCAGCCGAGAAGAGAAAGAACAACCCCCTCATGTCATATTCACAACCTCGTAAGTGGAACGTTTCTGAAAGCTCAGAGTTCACGAGTTGTGACGTGTTTGTTGATGTTGTCAGAAATGGCGGAGGCCTTGGAAGTTCATTTTTCGGTACATAATATGTGAATATATTTCCTTGGTAATTTTATAATATGTCTGAGGAAAATGTTGATCTTCCCAACGGCCTCATCTTTCTCCTCTGTCATTATGTCTTTGCATTTCCTGCATTATATTACCCGCTTACTAGCTTGCTAAATTGTTATCCTCTGTGGCCTCTAGACGCCGACAGTAACATTAATATTGCAGCTGCTTAGCAGCGGTGTTCTCACGACTTGAACCACTTGAACGCCAATCATATCATGTACACGACTTCCCACGTTGTAAACACGAGCTCACGAGCTCCATTTCCACTACCGATGTCGTGAATATCACAAGATATCGCTCATATGGACTCTTCTTGTGAATACGCTAAACACAACCCTATTCGAAGGCACCATAAAAGCAACCTCTTTCACATTGTGATGCATTGTTCATATAAAATATTGATTATTACTGCCTTAAGGAAAATGATAAGCAGATATCTTCTCACACTTCCCTTTCTCTTTATTGCCACTAAGACACTATCCTTCCACTCCCCTTCTCAGTGTGTGTGTGTGTGTGTGTGTGTGTTGGGGGTAGAATATGTACAGTATATTGCAGTAAAGAGGTGCGTGGAATCACAAAGAGCTGTGTGGCAGCTTTTATAGTCACACTTGCCGACTAATGATCTGTCAGCCTGTTCTGTATGTTTCACCCATCCCTCAATAAAGCCATCCTTTACACACACACACACACACGCACACACACATAAGCTAGGTGTCTCTCTCTCCATGTATGTGTGTCATCGCACAGTGTTTTATAGCGTCATTTATAGTCTCCCAGTTGGAGAGTGCGTCTGCCTCTCTCCTGTGTGCATCATTTGCCACCTATAACCAGCGAGACTGAGTACAGATCTGAATACAAATGGCCTTTAACTGCATCCCCGTCGCCCTCACTCATTTTACCATATTCTGATAGAGCACATTTGTATGGACAGAGGACACGGCTACTTTATGTGAAGACAGATATAACTCCCAGACAGTTAAACAGACACTGAGTAACTGCTGAAGTGTTTTTAATCAGTTCTGGGTTCGAGACCTGCACTCGTGTCAGATCTGGTGAGACTCACGATTTGCTGAGAAGTTTGGAAGCAGCTATCAGTAATGATGTCCTCCAGTAAATCTTGGTCTAGGAGAAAAACAAAGTTGTTAATGGGCAGAAGAAATATCAGAACAACAGTTTGATTGAATATAAGACGTACTAAAGCTAATGAAGATAAATCTTTAAGGCTTAGATCACCCAAATTTACTAAAACACGATTGAGATGGCCCTACAATCAAGAGAAGTGCAATTTTGTTGTTCTTGCAGCAATGAAAAATAGCATTAAAAAAATTCATATCACCATTTAAAAAAATTAAAACATATTCAGAGTAGAAAGGTTATTGTTTCTGTAAAGAGATTTTTCTGCTGATTATTTAAAAAAAACGCATTATTTGACTCTTTGGGCCAATGAGTTCGCATTTTAGCACTTCCGGTTCCCCTTTTACTGTTTTGTTCTACATAAATAAATACCCCATTTGTGAATTTTGAAGCTTATGTGTCTTGAAATAGGCGGTTGCTAACAAGTGGCTAAATGAGACTACAAACGTCATCACGCCGACGCGTCCACCTTTACAGCTTCGTTGTGTATACTCGCGCTCATGCGACCGTGGTGTAGTTCACTTATAGCCTAACGTTAGCTTTTTACTAATGATTTTACAATTGAGACGCATATTCTGAATGGACTGTATACATGTCCAAAGAATGCTCCTAAAAGCTGGATAATATCGGCACATCCCACATGTCTTAATCGGAAAATGGTCCATTCGGAATAAGGCCTAATTCAGAATAACCAAACAGATTATGCTGTTTACATGACCCGTATTAAAAATCTGAATATTGTCATATTCGGAATAATAGTGGAATATTTTGTACATGTAAATAGTCAATGAGTTAAAAGAAGTCAAAGTGCTCCATAAAGCTGAGGGTAACTAGAGTTGGGTGATACTGTACTTCTCTGTGGGTTCATCACTACAAGTGAACCCTTTCGCATTATGTGTATTTAACCCGTTGATAATATGAATATATTTATCAGTGTAACTTTAAATGTAATTTTTCACTGATTTCAGCAACACAGACCTTCAAGTCCATTCAAATCCAATGTAGAAACATCTCTAAACCTGGCCAAATAAAATTAAAACTGTCTGCAGATACCAGCGACCCCTTCATGAGCAGTCACATACTGTATGTAAAACTGTGTGTGCTTGCTGTATGAGTGCGTGTGTGTCCATAGCATGCCCTCTCTTATCACCTCCCATACAGACATCTGCTGTACCTCCAGCTCAAGTAATTTGCAGTCACATGGAGAAATGAAATGTATGACTATATGCTATGTAATCTACAGGCTGCAGTTGAAGCCGCTATTCAAAAGTGAATATTGGAGTTGACACATGCTGCAGCTCCACTTCTATTCATTATAGAGATAAGGCTTCCTTATGGGAGGTGGCTGAGGTTCGCACAGATAGCAGGAGAGTACATCAAATGAATTCCTCCTTGACTTTATGTTTAACCATCACTCTGTCCTCTCCAGGCAGGCTGCGTAAATCTCAAAGTAACTTCAGTAATTAATACATTTGAGTGCGTTGAAGGCGAGTTGGTAAGCCCGTCTCTCTCCACTCTCTGGTAGTGGGTTGTCTGTCTTCTTCCCATAATGCAGATGTTTCTGTGCGACCGGCTTCTCCGTCCGCAGCTGCTGGAAAATGACTGCCGCTTGCAGGTAGGCCTGGTCTGATGGAGGAGAGACTGCAGAGAGAGAGAGAGAGAGAGAGAGAGAGAGAGAGAGATGAGGAAGTATTGAGATAGAAAAGGGAAGCAGGAGAAAGAATTTGTGGGGTTGTTAAAGTAGATTGTTGTTGCAAATTGGAGAGAGAGGACACAAGGAAATGTCATGAACGGAGGTAAGAGACATCAGTAGAGGATCATTTATAAAGCCTCGTTTCCACCGCAGGAACTTTCCCTTGGAACTTTCCCCCGGAACTAAGAACCTTTTGAGGAACTCATTGCGTTTCAATCACAGGGACCAGGTATCTAAATTAAGTTCTGGGGACATTTTATGGGGCCTTTTACCCCCCAAGAAATGCCCTGGTCTGGGGGTAGTACTTTCTGAAAGTACCGTAACTTTCAGGGTGGAGTTTGCAGAGATGACCGTCGCTGATTGGCGAAACACACACACAGCGCCGCTGCTTCAGCGTCTTCAACTTGTGTACCGCTTAATTCATAAACAAGGAAATACCTGTATTGATTTAGGACGAGGGCAGAACATGTTACTTTGTTTGATAACACTGAAAGTAAAGGAAGCTTCTGCTGTTGGCTTCCCGACTCATTAAAAAAAAAAGACAAAGAAGAAAAAGAGAGAGGGTGAGCGGTAACGTTAGAAGAGGGAGACAGCGCTGTGGTGCTGCGAATGAGAGAAAGAAAAGTTATTTTATCATTGTTTCATGGCGGTTTTGTTCTAAAGCACAAACAAATAACCATCAAACACTCAACAGATGATTTACTGTGGCGACAGACGCTCTTAGTTTCATTTTCTTCCTCTGCGTTTTATTCATTACATCCAACGTGCATCAGTAAATATATGCAGCAGTAAATGTCGTCGTTTATTTTTTATCAACGTGTTTGTTTAGATGAAACTAGCGAGCGCACTGAACTGTAGGCTGCAGAGTTGGTGTGAGGCAGCATGGCCCATGCCCAGCCAGTTGAGAAGGTTTTTTTTTTCTTTCTTTTCCTGCCACATATATATATGTATATGTTTTTTTTTTTTGTTTTTTTTTCTTATAACAAAATAAAATAAATTGAAATATGGATAAAACAAAATGAGAAAAAAAAACAAAAAAACCCTCAGATAAAATAAATAAATAAATGAAAAATAAATAGATAGATAAAAAAAATTTATTAAAAGAAAACTTTAAGAAAGCCAACATAACTGGGCAAAGATCAATATCATGTGACTATGTACAGTGTGTGTGCGCTTGAGAGGGGTCGGGGTGGCTGGCTGTCAGTCAGGGTGCAAATCAAATTAAGGCAAGATTAAAAAAGAACAAGATAAAATAGATTGTAAAATTGATGGTTATGGTGGTTTGTTTTGGAGTATTACGGAGAGGGGTGTTCTGGTTGCCCATTGTCCTTCATGGATTAACTGTGTCATGGCAGGGTTATGGATGTCTCTCTGTATGTATCTCTGGGTGAGGATGGTGTTTCTTTCTTGGATGGTTTTGAGTCCGGACATACTGTGGATGTAGTGGGTGCTGATTTGTTGTGGGAGTCGGTATGCCAGTTTTATTGCCTTGTTCTGGATGATTTGTAGTCTGTTGAATTGGTGTTGTGAGGCTGAGGTCCCGGCTGGTGCTGCATATTCAAAGATTGATCTGATGTATGTTTGGTAAACCTTAAGGATGATTTCTGGTGATGCTCCGTGTTTTCTGTCCGGTGAGTGCTTTGAGGTGGTTGAGTCGTTGGTTGCCTGGTTGCTTTTTCATACGCCAGCGGACTAATTTGCTTAATCATCACAGGTCTTTAGACCGCGGTGGAAACACAGACAACAGTGAGCTGCAGGAACTTTTTAGTTCCTTGAAAAGTAGTTCCAGGGACTAAAAGTCCTGGAGAACTTTTGTTGGAAACCCGGCTTCAGTAGCAGTGCATGCACTTAAAAATGATACTGTTTAGGTGCTCTTTCCAAAACAGTTGAAGGTTTAGATATCGATCATTTGGGTCCGTAGTTGACCTTTTTCACAGCATATATTTTATCCTGAACTCCAACTTTATCGGTTCAAAATTTGCATGGCCGGCTGCTTTGTTTTTTCTTCTGCTTCAACTGGTGCATACAGCTCAGCTATAGGTGACTGCAACCTGAGAGGCCACACAGGTATATCTGAGAGCCTTGTCTTTCCTTTCACAATAAAAGCCCTTGAACTGCTGCTTTCATCACCATATTTTACCTTTGATCAGTGTATGAGCACACTTCTCTTACGGCATGCTTAATAAGTGTTTGAATATTAAGAAACCCTTACACTGTACTAGGGTGAAATACTTTTAAGTATGATGAAGTATATCCTGAGATAAAACATTGAACTATTCAGAATTGTATCTTACCTGGTGAAGATGAATGAAGGCGAGGAAGAGGAAGTAGAAATGAGAGGGGCTCCTTGTGATCTTGATAAGAGATCTCCTCCGTCACAGAGCTCGTGTTCACATCCTCGCTGGAGCCCACTGTAACTGAGGGGGAACAGCTCATGTTACACACACACACACACACACACACACAACAAACAAACAAACACAAAAACAGCCGCAGAAAGATCTTACCTTTGTCTGCCATGATCACAGCAACAACACCAAACACTTGTCAGGCACTTCTGTAAACAATTTTCCGTCTAGCTCTCAACATTTATGTCTCGTTCTTCGTCCTGCTCCGGCCGGCCTCTGTTGAAGTGGCTAGCATCTAAGCAGACACATTGTTTGTTGACAGAGTTGAATCTGAGCTGTGCAAATGTAAATAAGACGCAATGGCGTTAGTCGTGGCTGACATGTGAGAGTCCACCTTCCCCATTTCTGTGAATGTGAGACTGTGCGGTTGTTTAGGACGCTGCTGGTAATTGGGCTCCTCCTGGTGCAATTAGGCGGCCGGTCGGATACATCAGCATGAATAAATAATGGGCCGCTGTCCGACCCTGGACAAAGGTCCACCTCTCACTGACCTGCCTCAATCATCTGTGTGCGTCTGCTTCACAGACACACACATATATGAAGTAACAGTATACAACTTAGCAGGATGTGGTTCGAACCAGTGATGGGGGTAGAGCTGCTACGATTAATCGATTAGTTGTCAACTATTAAATTAATCGCCAACTATTATGTTAATCGATTAATCAGTTTGAGTATTTTCTTAAGTAAAAAAAAGTCAAAATTCTCTGATTTTAGCTTCTTATATTGGAATATTTTCTGGTTTCTTTACTCCTCTATGACAGTAAACTGAATATCTTTGAGTTGTGGACAAAACAAGACATTTGAGGACGTCAATTTGGGCTTTAGGAAACACTGATTAACATTTTTCACCATTTTCTGACAAACAACTAATCGATTAATTGAGAAAATAATCAACAGATTAATAAACAATGAAAATAATTGTTAGTTGCATCCCTATAGAAGTGGGCATTCGGACAGCATCACCTAACTTGACAATAAGAATTAGCACATAAGGATTAACATCCAAAAGTTGCAGGGCCCACTAACCTCTAATTAAAGTGGATTAATAGAGAGAAACACAGACGCAGTGTAATCAGCTTTCACAGCACTCATCAATGTTTAAGCACAAAGTTGGAATTGACCAGAAATGTGCAGCGTGTCCAATAAGGCCATGTCAGTGCAAATGGAATAAATTAATGAATATCAAACAGCAGTGATTTAATGAGTGTGAAGCAGTTTCCTCTCCTCCGCAGGAGAAACTCTAAGTCCACTTAAAGAGGAGCAGCACTGGAAGAAAAGGCTACAGCAGCTTAGTGTAATCTGCATAGACGATGATGGGCTGTTTAAAATTGCATAGCAGCTCTTACCTTTGTCATTCAGATTCCTCCTGAAGGCAGCAACGCAGCTCATCTTCTCAAAGAAATGCAGCCTGAGCAAATATCCAGGCTCTGACTGGTAACCAGTGCTCGGCATTGGGTATCACCCAGTGTCCCAATGAATTAGAGCACTTCATACTCTCATTACCTCTTTGTCATGCATGGTTCTGTTCTGTCCTGAGTTTGAAATGCCATGGCAACAATATGATAATGAAGGAGGCCTTTCCTCTCGGTGACAGGTGTACAGTAAAACACACAGCATGCTCTGTTTTAATACTGAGAGGTTACCAACATGTGTAAGATCTCTTCTTAAGAGTATACAGTATATACAGTACCACATCTGACCAGTTGGACTTGTTGTAAACTTTATTCATACTGCACTGTCTCCTTATGAGTGACAGCAGGGAGGCATCAGACAGATCAGCTTGAGACTGCCCCCTACTGGCCACTGCAGTGCTTCACACCTCAAGCAGTGATGAAGATGTCCCCTCAGTGCAAGAGTCTCCAACCTTTTTTTTCCTCTGAGAGCTAATTTGACAAAATGAAAGTGGCCGAGAGCTACTCATAGCACCAAGTTGATCACCAATAGCAGACAGAATTTCTGTCTTACTTTTATGGTCCTTTTAATAACGTTTCAGCCACCGCAGTCATCGCTTCTATTATAATCCTGCCGTAGGCGAAGGGCATTTTGTGTTTCGTTAGGATGTGAGCCACTAAACGAAGCTTCTGTTGTTGCGTTGGTCTTCTTCGTCAGTTTGGTAAACAGAGACATTTGTCTTTTTAAAGCTTCAGTAGGCAGAATGTTTTTGGCATCATTGGGCAAAAATTCCATAATAACCTTTCAGCATATTGTAATTCAAGTGTTCTGAGAGATAACTAGACTTCTGCACCTCCTCATGGCTCTGTTTTCAGGCTTTAAAAACATCTAGACCGTGACGGGAGACTTTGACCAATCACAGGTCATTTCAGAGAGAGAGAGTATTCCTATTGGCTGTTCATTCAACGGAGGTAGCTGCCAATCACTCGTGCGCTCCGATGAAACGATCAAACTAGGCATCGCTGATCAAACATGAATCAATATTATGTTACTGTAATGCGTATTTCTCGCCTTCATATTCGATCAGCGCTGCCTAGTTTGACCTTTTTGATCAGAGTTCGTGAGTGATTGACAGCTGCTCAGAGATGGCAGGCTCCAGATCAGCTCTGATTGGTTGTTTTCTTCCGGTCTGTGAAATCCTGCAGATGCCATTAGGGCAGCTGTGGCTCAGAGGTGGAGCAGCTCGTCCACCAATCGGAAGGTCGGTGGATCCCCGGCTGCTCTGGTCACATGTCGATGTGTCCTTGAGCAAGACACTTAACCCCAAATTGCTCCCGAAGGCATAGCCATCGGTGTGCGAATGAGTATTTAGATTAGATCCTGATGAGCAAAGTTGGCACCTTAGCAGCCTCTGCCATCAGTGTATGAATGTGTGGGTGAATGGGTGAATGCTGACATGTAGTGTAAAGCACTTTGAGTGGTTGGAAGACTAGAAAAGCGCTATGTAAATGCAAGTCCATTTAGGCACATGATTTGTTTTCAGAATACCTGTCTCATGCATTACTGTCACGATATAGTGACCGTTTTATAAAATAACTTTTTTAAACATATTTCCTCAATTTCTACCCACTGCTGCATTAAGCGTTGTTTTCAGCTCCTTTACCTTCTCTGTTCGTAGACTGCTTCCAGCTGGAAAGCCCAATGAAATGCTGCTGTGGACTTTGGTGAAGTGGCGCTCGACATCTTTTACCGACTGACATGCTCGCACCGTAAATGAGGTAGGCTTGACACATTTGTGAATTTGACTGTATAGACATTTTAGGTTTACAGAGCGACTTTGTGTTATCAAATTTCTGTACATCTTTGAACCTTTAGCGAGCCACTCAGAAACGGGTAGGTAGCCAGCTCGCATTTCTTAGTTTTCTGAGCTACCCGTTGGAGACCCCTGCCTTAGTAATTACTGTATAATTCATTCATTCACTAAAAGGATCAAAGTGCAAGAAAAGCCTCTTAGAGTAAAAGTGAAAATGCAGCATTGGTTCCCACCATGTCATTACATCCCGCCTACACAAAGTAATTATATTAGCCAAGAATTGCATGAGAGAACTTGCTCTTCGTAGTTAACCTTTCACTCTTGCGAAATGTAACAAAGGTAATGTCATTGGCATGCCACAACAGTGTTGGCGGTTGCAACCTTTTCATTTCTTTTGAAATGTAGTTTAGTAGTAGGACTGTTATGCAGAGTACAAGTTGGTAAAGAACTTCTTCCCACTGTCCCTTTGAAGCTGTTAGTCTAAAATAAAAGCCTAAAAATTGGTTGTGCATCCTCCGTTTGACTCTCTCCACAGCCCAAAAAAAGGCTAAATCAGCTGTTATTTGTGACCTCTTGCTCTATATTGTTTTCCCCTTTTCTCATCTGAATAAAGCCGTTTTAGGACAAAAGCCCAAATAACCCTAAATCTAAGCTGGAAACAAAACACATTGTTAAGATAAGAGAGATAAGATAATCCTTTATTAGTTCCACAGCGGGGGAATTTGCATTACAGCAGCAAAGGGGACAGTGCAAAAAAACAAGAGGCATCAGCAAAAAACAAAATAAGATATAATAAATAAATAAGCAGGTAAACAATATAGTAAATAGATAAACAGTAAAAAAAAAACAATATATAAAAATCTAATAGTAAAAATATAGTAGTAGACAGACTGAATGAATGGTTGAGTTCATATTATTGCACATGAATGAATGAATGGATGAATGAATGAATGAATTGTCTAAAGTAGCAGTACAGTGTACACGAGTAAGACACTTGTACATGCAGTATGTTGCATGTTTTTCTATCCACTTCTATTTTAATTTCACTGTGGTGTTTTGCTGTCAATGCATGTATCAGCAGCTTAAATAATACGACTGGTTAACTCAGATATACATTTAAATTTTAATTAATTTTTACTTGTTTGAGATTCTGATATTTGTTTTATTAAATGGCAAACTTTTTTTTCCGATTATAATTCATTGGGAGTAACAACAGGTGTACAGAAACATACAAATAGAGCACAAATGTAAATGATTGTCCCTCCATATTTGGTATTTTTCCCCCAAAGCCCTCTCCCACCTAACCTTCACCCATTACTGATGCAAAAATATGAAGAACAAAAAACAAAGTTAAATAAATAAAATAAAAATAATAATAAAATAAGATAAAAAAAAAAAAAATAAGTAAAAATAAAATAAATAATAAAAAATAAAGTACACATTGACAGTAATGATAATTATAGGATAAATCCCAAACTACAGATAGAATAGGCTGATAAGCTTTACCATGTACAAATGGACAATTTAACTGTTATTGGTCATTTCTGTTTACATAAATAAAACTTTATGATGTCATACAATTTAGCTGATGGAGAGAAATACATTTCATATGCCACAAGTCCAAAAAGGCAAACTTTTAAATCAAGAAAATAGTTCCAATGATAATTAGCTACAACGGTTATATTAAAAATACTGGAATTTAATATGTTGAACTGAAATATTGTCCCATTCAAATTTTTTTTATGAAACTTGCAGTTGTATTCATGTGTTTTTCGTTGCATCTTTTCTTTTCTGACAATGAAAGGTATTTATCATTGAACGCTATTTTTTATTACTGAAAATAAAAAAAAAATGTCACTAGAAAATAGTTAAAAATAGTCTTTCATTCAGTTTTAATGGCCCAGGTTGAACATTGTTAAGACATTGAGCCATTTTCTAGTCGCTAATAGTCATTAAAAGTTATTATCTGGCCCGGGCTGTAAGAAAAGCACTTAAACTCAGTGAGCTTCTTCCTTTAACGGATGTCATAAATCAAAGCTGTGTGACGTCTGTATCAAAACAGCAGAGGGAGACATTTTAATGAGTTATGCCGGAGATACAGTGCAGCCTTATTCCTGCAGTGTGTGACCCATTTCAAAGCCACTTTCTGGCTTTTATTTGATTTGACTACTTGACGATTAAGAATGTATGAAGCTGACTCTTCATATCAGTCTTTCTGCTGCATGAACAGAGTGCAGACTAAACTCAGCAGATGAACCCAGTATTTAGGCTAAATCAGTAGTGTTGGACCATGAAGGATGAACACAAAGTTGATTTTGGTAGTTGAGTAGTGCTCGGTAAGCTACAGGAAAAGCAGGAGGGGGTTCATCAGTGTGTGGAAAAACCTCAGTGAGCTTTTTTTTGGGGGCCAAATGAGCCTCACGTCTCTGCGGGTGAGAGTACAGCTGGAGAGATTATCCCATCCAACACGCGTCATCAATGTCGCCTCACAACAGGCCTCCAGTTGCTCCGTACGTGTTGTGTTTGTGTGTGTGGGTGTGTTTGTGTGTGTGTGTAACGGCGTATTCAATAATCGGCCCGGTTGGAGACGGCGGGTCGTGCGGCCATAAGCCGACCTGGAATTTTCTCAATAAAGGTCTAATCTTTACGGGAAGCTGTACAGCACTGGAAGCAGTTTCTTCTCTCTTTTTAATCAATTTACCGTCACACATTCACACCAGTGTTGTTCAATCACATTCAGTGTTTACACTTTTCTTTAAAGGTCCTCTATAGGATATCCAGAGCATTAATATAGCAGCAAGCAACGACTATGTGAAGATATAGAGGAGTAATGTCTACCTGAGCAGAGAATGAAGTCTTCTCTGTGCTTTGTTGACATAGCCGGGCCGGCTGTGCGTGCTTTTGGTGCATGTTCCTGCATGTGAGCGTGTCACACTGTTTGGCTCACGGCCACTGCTCTGCAATGCTCTCCTACAGCCGTTACAGCTGATAACGGCGTCGAGGCCGACGACCGTGTCGCAGTAAACATGGTTAGCTCTGTCAGCACTGTTGCCGCAGTTTCCACTGTTAGCGCCATTAGCTGTGAGCTGCCGGCTCATCCGTCACCGTGTTGAAAGCCGTGTGAAGCCAATAGAAATGCTCCCAATCTCGCATTTAGCATCATGGGTGATCTTGAGTTGATCTACTGCAAAAAATAAAGGCTCAGGTATCCTGCACTATGTGGTCAAAAGTATGTGGACATCCAGTTGCTACACCCATATGTGATTGTTGAACTTCTCATAACCGCCTCCACTCTTCTGGGAAGATTTTCCACAAGAGTTTGGAAGCTGGATGCAGAGATTGGCTCCCATTTGGCCACAAGAGCATTAGGCTGCATCCACACCAGATCAGACGTTATGTGGCGACTTGCCGCTGGGTTGTGCGACGATGTGGGAGAGTCAATTAATGGCCCATTGACTGTATGACGATTACTGTCTTTTGTTCCCTTGTGGCTCGGTTGTACAGCTCTGGATTGCCGGTTACGTGATTGGCCACATCGGGTTGCGTTTCGCCAAAAATTGATTCTCTTTCTACTTTTCCGCTTCAGGCTGCTTTGTTTTTACTCAGCACCCCCTGCGGCCGCCACAGCCGCAACCCAAACGCACTACCACTAAATGAAAGGGAGGATTTGCATTTTCACCATACAGCTGGATATGGTCTGAATGCAGCATTAGTGAGGTTGGGCGATAAGGACTAGCTCACAGTCGGGGGTATCACTTCATCGAAAAGGTGTTGGTTGTCAGACCAGTCAAGTTCTTCCACACCAAACTGGTAAAACTGTTTTCCAACAGGAAAGGGCCGTCCTCAAACTGTTGCCACAAAGTTGGAAACACGCTATTTAGATGCATATCATATAATAACTTACTATAACTTACTATAACTTTATAAAATCAATTACTATTAGGATTCCATAGACTGAAACTGATTAAGGCTAATTTGTGCTGGAAGTGCAGAATGGAAGTGAGACCTTTCCTACACTGTATATGGAAATGTACTTAATGAGACGTTTCTGGCTCAAAGTTATAACTAAGAACATCTTGTCCAAACCCTGGAAAACAGCCCCGTGCAGACCAAAAGGTACTGGCACACAAAAGTATGTGGACAAGGTGTACGCGTACTTTTGGCCACGTAGTGTATTTATTGAGGCTGTGTGTGTGTGTGTGTGTGTCGAGGTTGAGTTTGATCTCTCACTCATCAAGACCCAATTATAGTCTATTAGACCCACATCTTACTCTCTCACACACACACACACTTCCACACATATAAGGCTTTAACTATTGTGTCAAAGTGGAGAAAGCTGCTTTTGTAGAACAAGTACAAGGTCAGAACATGACAAGAAACGCGCTACATCACAGCCAAACGTGTAAGTGATCTTATTTGTGTAACATGAGAGAGAGACACCAGGAGATTAAAAACAACAGGATCCACAGCAAGGCCACAGACCACCGAGCCGACACACGTCACCTGAGACAATTTGACATCATAAATCCAGCAGATACAATAGTAATACGATCCAAGTTTTCCTCCTTTCTCAGTTGTCCTTGCAGTGTGTGTGATGGCTTGATCGGGCCCACTTGTCGCAGGTGAATAGATACACTTTGCCTCCTCTCTTTGTGTGTCATTGTCGGGCGTTTGGAGCACCAGCGGAGTGTTTTCCTGGGAATCTCTGCGCTCCGTGTCTCAGGTCTCTTCCGTCTATTGTGTAGCAACGAGGGCAGGGTCTGAGCTGCTTATTGTGGGAAGACTTTGCTTTTGTTTACACCCTGTGAAAAGGCTGCATGTCTGCAAGTCTCTGTGTGTGTGTGTGTGTATGTAAACTAAAAGTTCATGAAGCCATCATTAAAGGATCATTTCAGTTTATTACAAATGAAAGAAGTTTATTAGGGGTTTTTGAGGGGTCCTTATTTATGTTATTTATACTTATTTCAGGCCTCATTTATAGTTTTCATAATTTCTCTAACTATGAAAGGAATTGTTCAGTATTTTGGAAAATACACTTTTTCACTATTTTATAGAGAGGTATGAGAAGATCGATGGGGAGATGTTTAGCTTAGCATCAGGGCTGGGCAATATGACGATATATATTGTCAAAATGATATAAAAATGTATCTATCGTATATATTTTTCTATATCGTTTCTATCTTTAATATAGGCTAGGCCTCTATTTATTTATTTTTTCTCTATAATTTCACTTAAAACTGTTATGATCATTTGGCACTCAAGTTCTTAAAATGAGAAAATACTTTTCATTAGTCAAGTATTTAATTCACACAGGAGTATACAGAAATAGGCTCATTTTATTATTATTAGGTTATTTCATATAGACTATTTATCTATTAATCAATTACCAGAAAACATATATTGTGATATATACCGTTATTGAGATGACCTATAACGTGATAGAAGATTTTGGCCATATCGCCCAGCCCTACTTAGCATAACGACTGGAAACGGCTGGCCTGGCCAGCTTTGGCTATAATTTCTGTAACTATTAAAGGAATAGTTTGACATTTTGGAAAATACGCTCATTTGCTTTTTTGCCAGGGGGATTGATAGCACTCTGGAGTCTTGTCGTTATCGTGAGGTTGACAGGCAACAAGAGAAGTTACTGCACCAGACAAAGAAATAGTTCGGCACATAACCTTCTGTAAAACCGCAATTTATCACTTTTACACTTCCATTCTTTGTTTGGATTAAATAAATGATATTCAGCATGTTTAAAGGTGCTGGTTGTCAGATTTTTAAAAACTTTTGAACAGAGTTATGCTAGCTGTTTCCCCCTGTTTCCAGTCTTTATGCTAAGCTAAGCTAAGTGGTATTATTGACCTTCTCATCTAACTCTTGGCAAGTAAACGAATAAGCTTATTTCCCAAAATGTCAAACTATTCCTTTAATAGCTTTACACTCACCAAATTAATTGCTGAGCTCCCGGATAGCGGCAACATCGCTCAAGGGATGTCTGATGGCCAACGGAAAAATGATTACCCAAACTGTGCGTTGTAAACATCCAGCGCAGGTTACAGATGGACTTTGTAGTTACAGTAAACTTTGACCTAATAATAGTTGTCACACACACAGTTTTCCTCTGCAATCAGGGATTATTACTGACATTCCTGCTGAGCTCATTTTTCTGTTTTACCAACAAATAAAGCGGCTTGGCTGTGGCGATGATGCCATGTTTCCAGATCTCTGCAGTTACTTTGGTGAGTACAGTGTTATCATGATCAATAGAAACAATGGCCTTGACTACAAAATAGTTGTAATAAACCAGAATTATCCTTTAAAGGGACTGTTTGTAACTTCTTACACGTATAAATCAATCCGAGTCGGTGTCCCATGCGCGCTCGCATGAGGCTACTCTGTTCAGACAGACTCCAACACAAACTACACGGAAGCACCAAAACCGCAAAGTTATATCTAGTGAAGCCTGTTTTGCAAAACAGTGTTGTCCGCGGTCGGAGGAAGCGGGGGAGACCGTAGCTTTGGTCTCCAGGGCCGGAGTCTCTGCTGTACTCTGATCCTCTGCCTGCTTGCCTTCAGTCACACACCGCGCTCGTTCTCGCTATTTCGCTCTCACGTGCATGCGCGCACACTACACACTGCAGAAGAGTTAGTTTAGCTCTGAGAATATCTAGTGAATGTACAGTGGACGTTTGTGCAGAAATAAATGCTGCAGCTCCTCCAGACCAACAGAGGTTTCCCTTGTCTTGTGAAGTGACGGGGCTCCGCAGCGAGAAACATTATCGTCTCCGACCGGGTGCCGGTGTCTCCCTGTTCCCTCTGGCCGCGGTCGGGAGGCTGATGCAGGAAAAGCCAACACTAGGATCAGCATTGATTCATGGAGAGACCTTCGTCTGGTCAGCTAACATTACTGCCAAGCAGCTGAAATATAGAGTGATATTGTGGTTTTAGCTGACGTGTGTCGCCTCACTGTGTTGAGCAATGCTCGTTCATGTCTATTTAGAGCGAACACAAGCGCGAGCCCGACGCTGACTTTCGTTGACTTAACGGCCACAAGTGTCGCTGTTAATAAGCATTTCTGATTCTTACAAACAGTCTCTTTAAATCTGTCATGTTTACGGATGCAACATAGGATTTCCCATTCATTTATTATTTAATAATTGAATGTAGAATAGTCAGCTAAGCTAAGCTTTACTGCTTATTTTCACCAACAAACCAAAGCAAATTCCTAGTGTATACCTGATACACCTGGCAATAAACAAGATTCTGATTCTGATTCTAAGCTAATTTAATTACTATTCTTCATGTTGTGTTTACCTTTAAGGCCTCCAAAATTACCAAACAATGTTTCTCAGTAACTTGATATGAAAATCTTAACACTTTTCCCTCCTTGTGAACTGTGTATCTTTATTGGTGAACTCATGTTGAGTCAGGAGTTGTATACAGAAACTCCAACCAATAAAACAATCATAAATGTTCGAACAATCCTGCCCCTCCCATCAAATAAAATGATCTTTATCTCTACAACTGATACCAAACTGGTTTGTGAATGATCCCTCCCTGCATTATTCCATGACCCAACATGTTGTTTCAACAGTTAAACAAAGTGTAATACTGTAAAAAGATTCTCTCTTAGTATTAAGAAGTCCAATGGCAAGGTTTATGTATCAACTCAAAAACTACATGCAAGCTGTGGACAAAGTACTTTTAACACCTGTGCAATGTAATGGAATATAAAATAAACAAACATCTTGTTGTTGACAAGTGACTGGGACCACACTGTGACTGCAGGCTTATATTATATATTATATTATACTGAACCAATGATACAGACTAAATACATATCCAATAAACATCTCACATTACTGGTGCAATGTTTTTATTGAACCATTGCACCAGATGTTAAAGGACCACGCGAGGGTTCAGGCAAGTCCCATATTGATATTTTACACTGCTGATAACTGTTGCCTTAATCTTTGAGATGCTTCCATTCATCGCATGTCAAAGTTATTATACTGTCTGTGGTAATTTAGTAGTTAACGCAGATGACTTTCAAAAGCATGCGCTGTATAAACCTGCAACAATAATGGGACTTAAAGACACGGTCTTCACTGTGATGGATTACCTAATTTGAACAAGTCTCTGCAAGTGGATTTTCATACTGTGAGACAATTATTGGGTTATAAATGGTTGAGAAACACAGTTGGCAATCTAAGGGCGTTTTCACAAGCCAACATTTAGTCCGTTTTAATCCAACTCTGGTTCGTTTGGGCAGTCTGGTGCAGACCAAAACAACCCGACCGATGGCACACTTACGAGAAGCGGTCTCGGACCGTTTCCAACCTAACCAAAACGTCAGGCAGCCTGTGTGAACATTTCTTGAAATGGACACAGGTAAACAACAAGTTAACATGAGTGATGAGAGAACTGATGGACAGATGTTTGCTTGACATCTGGGTCGAAGAGAATATACAGAATATGCTCAATAAAGTCCACAAAGTGGACAATAGTGACGTTTATAAAGTCATAAACTTGAGGAGAAGAGATTTGTCGATCAGTGCTAAGTCAAATTGAAAACACTTTGACGGCATCAAGGTCCGTGATTCCCTTCATAGAAGCGGCAGCTCTCGAGACGAAAAAGATAAATTTTGCCCGTACCCACCCTCAGTGACTTATTTTTTTTTAATTTGGTTCGCTTTGATCTGTGCACTGTAAAACCGAACCAGACTAAATAGAAACCAAAAGTATCAGTTTCACTCTGATTTGAACTAGACAAATAGACTATGGCTTGTGAAAGCGTCTTAAAACACTTTAGTATACCTTTTGTCAGCAGTAAAATGACTGAATGTGAAAGTAAATGAGCTAAAATATAGAAAAACAGTGAGTATTGTTGTCCTGCACGTGTAAATAGCCTACTCCATAATTAAGTAATGATGATTAAACACTAATAATTCACTGCTTCTTCCTGTGATAACAAAGTAAGGAAAGATCTGTGAAACTTTTTCCAAGGTCAGCTGTGAACTCTGCAGCCTATTGTAACAGTACAGATATTAAATATAGATATTAAAACTTAACTCAGTATTATAAATGCTTCTGTATTTGCTAGGGCTGTCAATCGATTAAGATATTTAATCTCAATTAATCGCATGATTGTCCATAGTTAATCGTGATTAATCGCAAATTAATCGCACAGTTTTTATCTGTTCAAAATGTATTTAATACTCTTATCAACATGGGAGTGAGCAAATATGCTTGCTTTATGCAAATGTATGTATATATTTATTATTGGAAATGAATTAACAACACAAAACAATGATAAATGTCCTGAAACCCTAACAGGTACTGCATTTAGCATAAAAGAATATGCTCAAATGATAACATAGCAAACTGCAGCCCAACAGTCAACAGCTGTCAGTGTGTCAGTGTGTTGACTTGACTATGACTTGCCCCAAACTGCATGTGATTATCATAAAGTGGGCATGTCTGTAAAGGGGAGACTCGTGGGTACCCATAGAACCCATTTTCATTCACATATCTGGAGGTCAGAGATCAAGGCACCCCTTTGAAAATGGCCACGCCAGTTTTTCGTCGCCAAAATGTAGTGTAATTTTGGAGCGTTATTTAACCTCCTTCCTGACAAGCTAGTATGACATGGTTGGTACCAATGGATTCTTTAGGTTTTTCTAGTTTCATATGATACCATACCATATCATCAGCTTTAAAACTGAGCCCACTACAAGGTCAAAATTGTTGCGTTAAAGAAATTAGTGGCGTTACAACAAATTTGAGTTAATTATTATGCGTTAACTTTGACAGCCCTAGTATTTGCTCACTTTATTCAGGGCCTGTGAGATGTGTTAAGTAAGCATTAAAGTGTTGAGCAACAAGTCCAACGGCTCCGGCCTCCTCCTCCTCCTCGCCCGGAGTTCAGCTGCTGTGTTGAAACGTTATTTCTCCCTGTGAGCACGTCTGACTCAATCTCAGTTTCCTATACACACACACACTCGCAAGTTCCCTACTGTGTGTGTGTGTGTGTGTGCAGTGTGTGCGGGGATTTTATCTGAATGTATGCATGTGTGTTAGTGTGTGTGTGTGTTGTTACTCTAAACAGAAATCCAGCTTCCTCACTTCTCTCTTCTGTCGTCAGTCTGTCAGTTGGCTGAACACGGGTGTTACTGTTCAATACAGCTCTCTCCCTCTCTTTCTCTCTCTTAGTCTCCATGACAACTGGCTGTCACGAAGACGTCGCACTCACCACGCACCTGAGATCGGGAAGAAGGAAGTGTCTGGCTCCGCCCACGCCAGATTCTGCAAAGAATCCAGGTAGGCAAACAAGAGGACAACACACAGACTGTGTTGAATGAGAGGGTGAATGCTGGAGGTCTTGTAGTGTTGAAACCGCTCTACATGATCAAACAAGTATGATATTGTCCAAAAAGAAAGAGAATTAAAGCTGCAAGCAGCGATGAACGGGCCCTCGCCCCTTGCGCATCGGGGATGCTGGCGGGATGCCGACCGACACGGCCGGGCACCGTGAAGCCGAAACTCTGACGAGCGCCGCGACGCCTGCTGCAAGGCTCTACGACAAGCGGTTCACGAGTTAGAAGGGGGGCGTGGCTAATGTGTAGGGGGCGGGCATAACCTTCACCAATGAAACAGGCACTCTCTGCTGAGTGATATGACACCTCCCACAAGACTCTACGACAAACGGTTCATGAGTTATGAAAGGGGGCGGGGCTAACGTCTTGGGGCGGGGCTATGAGTATATTTTTTCATATACATGTCATCAGTACTGGACCACCATCATACCTGAGAGATTTGGGGCAGATCGGACTATGTACAGTTGAGTTACAATAACTGCCTGTTTCATGGCGAATGGCTCAAAATGGCCGCCACGCTACGGTCCGGTCGTTAAGTGAACACTCATCATTTTAATAACTTTTCATCTTCAAGGTCTTAAGATGGTCCTGACCAAATTTCAAGTCGATCAGATCAAATCTGTAGGAGGAGTTCGTTAAAGTACGCGGCCTATAAAACGCTAAAAATGACATGAAATCCAATATGGCCGACTTCTGGGTGGGCGGAGCTAATGAAATCCAATGAGGAATATGTTTCAAATGATGAGTGGGATATGCATACCAAATTTCATGAATATCGGATCAACTTTAGATTTCGACGCGTTAGGGGGCGCTATAGAGCCCGCTGGCGACGCCCGTTCCCAATCACTACAGAACATTGCAATTTTCGCCACTCCCGACGCATGTTCCAATTTTGGTGAGTTTTGGGGATGGCTAAGGTCGTCAAAAACGCGTTCTTGCAGCAGAAAAATAATAATACCGACAAAAACAATAGGTACACCGTTGGGTCCTGGCACTTTCGTGCTCGGGCCCTAATAAAGAGTTTGTGTGGGGACGGAGAGAGAGGGGAAGAAATATAAAGGAGAAGAATAAAAAAACAGCCATTGAACCAGTGGTGTTTGGGTTATCCTCCACTGTTTTGCTTTCAGTTCACATTTCAGTTTCATGCTGACAGTTAAACACAAGAAATACGAGTGAGTTGTTATTACTGAGAGCTGTCATTACAGAGGGATCTACACGCGTCAGGGGAGTGAACAGCATAACATAAAGACAGTGTGTCATCATGACGTCAGGGGCGCATGCATTTGTGAATGAGCGAAAGGTTGGTCTGTATGTGATCATCACTAATAAGCATGCGGTGGATGGGGAATGATCATGCGGTGTGTGTGTGTGTGTGTGTGTGTGAGGTTTTTAACTAGGTGTGCAGGGAACTCCTTTAGAGGAATGCTGCTCTGGCTGAAATGATTCAGGTTTGGGAGCGCGCACACACGCACACACATGCACTAACACAGAGATTGGCCAGAGCAACAGGAGGATAGCATTTCCCATCCGGAATGATAGGAGGGAGGGAGGGAGGGAGGGAGGTGTGTTGGGGGTTTGGGCAGTCAGATTCAGGTTTGGTGAGTTTTAGGAGGAGGCAGTGTGTACACCGTACACATGATCGAGAGAGGGACGGACGCAGAGAATGATTTCTGAGATGAAAAGAGACGGAAGAGGAGACTAAAGTCGGCGAGCAGCACCTTCACTTAACATCATGCAACACTTGACGTGAGCGACGCGTCAGTTATGGTGTGCTGTAAGGAAGATCTATTTGTGTTTGTGTGGAGAGGGTACTCTCTGATGAGTTTCCTGGGATCATTAGCGTGTTCTGAACTTTTTCCTTTCTTTTCTCCTCCCTCCCTCCCTCCCTCGCTTTTGCCTCTCTCCCTCCTCGCTTCTGAGGAATGTGGGGCTTATGTCAGTGAGAGTCAGGTACAGACTCACTAATTACCACTGCCATTCCTCCCTCCATCTCTCCTCCCTCCCTCCCTCCCTCCCTCCCTCTTTCCTTCAACTCCGCCACCTTCAGCGCTCCCTCTCTCTCTCCTCCACCACTTTGGAGACCTTGTGCGCTCCCACCCCTCTCTCGTCTCCTGCTGTTGCGTCTACAAGCGCTGTCGTGACTGGAGCAGAGGAGAGGGCAAACTGAGAGGATCTGAGTCAGAATCCGAAAAAACACCAAAAGGAGAACAGAAACTCTGACTTGTCCTCGTCTCCCTCTCTCTCTCAGTGTGTGTGTGTTTGTCAGATGTGTCTGAGATCTCTTCTGATTGTGCTTTGGGCGACCTGTCATTGAAGACAGGAGGCGCCTTGACAGTGAACGAGAGGCCGGAGAGAATCTGACAGACGGTACAAAGGAGGAGAGGAAGAGGACGGGAGGATGAGAAAGTGACAAGCTGGATCGTTGCTTTTGAACGGTGACAGAAGAAACTACGACGACGCCGTGACTACCAGCCCATCATCCTACAGGTTAGTCAGGAACTCATCATGTGTCTCTTTTAGTTTCCTTTCTGTCTCTTTCTCATTTTAATCTTTAAAAAGTTTGCCTGTTAAGTTAAGTGACATGGTGTGTTTTCTCACCTGGAGGACACACGCACACGCACACACACACACACGCACACGCACACGCACGCACACACACACACACACACACACACACACACACACACACACACGCACACACACACGCACACACACACACGCACACACACATGCACACAGTGGGTATCTGGAAGGACATTTCTTCAGCTGGTCCAGTGTTCACACTGACCCAGCTGACTGCTATAACCTTCACTACAAGGTTATGGGACATGGACTCGATGTTTATTTGTGTGGGGATGTGTGTGTGTGTGTGTGTGTGTGTGTGTGTGTGTGATCAGTTGCTGTCTTGTCGAGTCGTCCTGCGTGTGTGCGTGTGTGTTTTTTTCACAAACTGGTTGAGCAGGGCGCCAGTCAGCCTTGGGTGTCCTGTTGTTGTGCCAACGAGATTTTGTTGTGTGAGCGACGGGCATATACGTGTGTGAGTGCGTGTGCAATGTACATATACTGTGCATTTGTGTGCAGTTACAGTATTTGTGTGTGTGTGTGTGTGTGTGTGTGTAAAAGAGCAGCCTTAGGCTCGATTAAATTTGATCTAATAACCTCATAGATTTCGTAAACTAAACTGTCACTACAGTACGGAGATTTGTCAAGTATTTAATACTCTTATCAACATGGGAGTGGGCAAATATGCTGCTTTATGCAAACGTATGTATATATTTATTATTGGAAATCAATTACCAACACAAAACAATGACAAATATTGTCCAGAAACCCTCACAGGTACTGCATTTAACATAAAAAATATGTTCAAATTATAACATGGCAAACTGCAGCCCAACAGGCAACAACAGATGTCAGTGTGTCAGTGTGCTGACTTGACTATGACTTGCCTCAAACTGCATGTGATTATCATAAAGTGGGCATGTCTGTAAAGGGGAGACTCGTGGGTACCCATTTTCTTTCACATATCTTGAGGTCAGAGGTCAAGGGACCCGTTTGAAAATGGCCATGCTAGTTTTTCCTCTTCAAATTTTAGCCTAGGTTTGGAGCGTTATTTAACCTCTTTCACGACAAGCTAGTATGACGAGGTTGGTACCAATGGATTCCTTAGGCTTTCTAGTTTCATATAATCTTCACTACCTTTAAATCTGAGCCCGCTACAAACTAAAAATCACAACTTGCGTTAAACAGATGTGTGCCGTTAAAACAAATTTGTGTGTTAAGGCGTTATTATTGAGTTAACTTTGACAGCCCTAGTAAAATCGCAAAAATTATCAACAAACAAAATGATTTATACACAAAAAAAATGAAGGATTCAAATTTCTTAAAATCAAATAAATTTGCAAACCTTTAAAAATACAAAAAAAAATGTGACGCTGAAATGAGAAGTGAAGGGAAACAGAATAATTAGTATATCTTTTGCTGAGGGTCTAATTCTAGTAGATGATGCTGATCGCTTAGAGCTGCTGTCAAGATATAAGTTTCACTTACTAACTTACTGTTTCCTGAGAAGATGAAGGACAGGGAGTTGCAGAGTAACACCTATAATTCACTCCTTTATGTGTGTGTCCGCCATCTCAATGGACGTCTGGTTCCCTTTTGAATAGTGTAAATACCTCCACATGTTTAAGGTGTGTAAAAGGTGTGTGTGTGCTAAAGTGCTGGTCAGACCAGATGAAGTGATGACACATGGTTTGTTCAAACTGCCTCATGCAAAACCAAAAATAGATTAACCAGTTACATGGTTATGATAGATACTCAAATGGGCCTGTCTGTCTGTCTATCTGTCTGTCTGTCTGCCTGTCTGTCTCTCAGACAGTGGCTGTGAGCTCATTACTGATTGTGTAAGAAGGGTTCAAGAGGTGAACCATTTTTCTGTATGATACTTATCTCTCAACCGACTGTATCACATTCCACAATTGCAAAAAGGGACAAACAGTCACCCAAGACAGGAATTTATATCTACACGTTTTTTTCCAAGCGTGACCTTTGTGGTATCGTGTTTGGGCCCGCTCTTGTTCAGGAAGACAGCCAACAGAAGAATAAAAAGATCTCTTTTGTTATTTTACCCAGACAAAGGATTTTTTTTTTAAAGCAGGAAGCTGATGGGAAATTATTATTCAGCAAACCTCAAGTATAAGGAAGAGAAACAGCTTAAACAGCTCAACACGTACACACATAGTATATAGTCGTGTCACATGACTGTCACATGATCATCTCATGCTCATGATGGGGAAGCACAGATTCAGTTCAGTGTGTGTGTGTGTGTGACAAAGCCATAATCCACCAACTAAAGCAGAATCTAAAGGTGCAGAGTAAAGAGAGAGAGAGGGGGGAACCTGTTAGCTCTATTGTGTTGTTTATGAAACACCTGTAACAAGATCTGATCACCTTCTCTCTCCTCTCTCTCCTCTCTCCCCTCTCTCTTTCTGCTTGTCACAAACACACATACCTTGAAAGCACAATGGCCACATTCTTCCCCTCTTTCGGCCCGTCCACCTCCCTCTTTAGCTCCCCTCCGATCGGGCCAATCGCTGAACGGCAGCGAGATGAGGGGGAAGTCGAAAAACAGGTGGAAATTAGAGTGTCACATACAGGTAGAAATAAGAAGAGGAGCCGTTCAATACAGGAAGTGAAAGATAGTTTTTAATATGCTCAATTTTTTCACGAGAGGCAAAAGGAACACTTAAAAGGCTTGGACCATGAGATACTCTGGACTGCAAGTCATTTCAAATTTGGTGCTCTTTTGCAGGCAGCAAAGATAAAAAAAAAAAAAAAGTATTGTAGATGAGCAGCAAGATAGAAGGAAGTTGTAACAAAGTACCGTAGAAGAAAGAATATTGAAATAAAAACAACAACTCCAGAGAACAACGTAACCAGGATCTGGTGTTAAAGGGTTTACAATTACTTAAAAACTTAAAAAATCTGAAACTTTATTACAATCAACATAAAGATACAGCTACATACATGAAATCTGAACTCTACATTTAACCCATCCTAAGCATTTAGGAGCAGTGGGCTGCTGTAAACCGCCCGGGGAGCAACTTTGGGTTCAGTGTCTCACTCAAGGACACTTTGACATGAGGATAGTAGCCGGTGATCGAACCACCAACCTTGTGGTTCAAGGACGACCCGCTCTACAAGGGATGTCATAAGAACCGATACTTCAGGACCAATTTCATGCCGAAATTCTGAAAACGTGAAGGTACCCGTTTTTCTGCAGTACTGCAGGTACCAGCTGCTAACAGCTAACGTTAACTAGCTCACATCCAGCCAACTTCAGCACGGGAGGTGCCATTGATTTACATTATGATGTGTTCAGGCTCTATTCAATAAAACAATGAGTATTAGGCGAAGGTAAATTCTAACGTTACCATGCCGTGTTCAAATGTAATGAAACTTGAATAAATACAGTTCTTTGAGCGTATTTTCACAGCAATATAAAATAGATAATAGAGAGGGAACTATGACCTGTTTAACTTCCTAACATATACCAGTATACAAACAGTATTAAAGGAATGGATTTTGAAATACATGGGATTTATTGTTTTACTTTTGTTTCTTACCGTGGTATCGAGAATCATGGCATTTCACTGGTATTGGTATCGACTACTAAATTTCTGGTATTGTGACATCCCTACGTTCTACCCCTGAGCCACAGACGCCCCCCAAAACTCTCCATCTCTATCACCTTCAAATTAAACGTCAAAAATGTGTTTGTCCATGCCCTCCAGAACAACATATCAGTTTTTTTTTTTTAATCTGACATCTCTATCTACAGGATGACATCCTTTGTCAGCGCTTTCCAAAAATATTTAATTATTACAAGAAAAAAAAATCCACTTTATTATCTAAAAACTTGTTGGTTATGGTTTGGTTAGGAAGTGAATGATGCTCTTGTTTTGTTGGAGGACAGTCTCATCTCTTTGGGTATCAAGCCGTGCCTTTTTGGTTTAATTTGTAAGTCCTCCATAACCGTTAAAAATGACCTTTACAGATATTATTCATATTATTGTTGTCTGATCTGCCATTTTTATGCTGAAGGTTTGGTTAAGTTTAGGCAAAAAACAGCTGACAGCATCGACTGTTGGTAGGAAACGGAGATACTGTGTCAAAGTCATACACTTTGTTAACTAAACCACCAACCTCATGTCTTTATGTCGGTATGACAATGTCACGGGTTATTATTAACGCACCACAAGACCACAAGAGGTCCTCATTAGGTAAATGCAAGCATAGGTTGTTTTGAAAAGATGACCAATGCTGTTGGTTTTCTGTTGAGGACAGTCTTTAGTTTGTTCAGGTCTTTCATTATTACTGTTTTAATGTAATTTCTTGGAGACAGAGTTGGACCGACCTCACTCTAAACCGCTGTCATTGGGACTATTTCTTCACTTGAAACTGGTCTAAGCGATTATCCAAAGTAACAGGAGATTATAAAAGGTCATCTTTTATTCACCTCCATTGTATTGGGGAGGAGGCAGATATTTCAAAAGCTGGATATATGAAACCAAAACTACCTGCATGGTTCGACACCACCAGACCAAACATGATTTTTATCTAATTGGAGTGATCCGATGAGCTGAGACGTTGTGCAACCGCCTCTCTTCTGAGAACGTGGCAGGAACGATGCAGACTGTTGAGTGTGTAAACAGGTGACATCCACTCACTGTGAAGGCTGGATCAACACTCCTCCTCCTCCTCCCCCCCTCTCTCCCTCCACCCCCGCCTTGTGCCGCTCAACCTTTGACCCCTGCGTAACCCCTCCACCCCCCTCCTGTGTGGTGACACTGCTGAACCCTCCATCCTCACCTCCCTCCTTCCCTCCTCTGTCCTTCAACCTGCTCGTACGCTAATGCTGTTATTATGCTTCATTTCACTGCTAGTTTCTTCCTCCTCCTTTTGCCTTCTTCAGCTGGATGGAGTTTTTTAGGGTTAGATCGAGTGAGGGCATATTGAAGTCTGTCTTAAAACAATACTCATATGCTCATATGTGCATTAAAAGCATTATTGATTGCTGTAATAGTTCCTCTTGTCCAGATTCAGATTCAGATTCAGACAACTTTATGTATCCCAGAAGGGCAATTTAGTTTTACAATCTACCCAGACCATACACAAACTCACAGACACACAGACAGCAGCAGTCACCAGTATGTCAGAGACAATAGATGTGTGGCCATGTGCATACTGACTCACACGACGACCAGGCAAAGAATAAAAATTCACATGGTAATAGAATAAATAACTAAATGATAAAAAGATTTAACGCATTGCACTTACATTACTACATTCAATGAATGTATAGGCCTACCAGCCATGTGAAGAAAAACAGACATTGGCGTAACCCAACTGGCTGTGAAGAGATCCTTTCCTAATGGCATACAAGCCAAACCCTCCCAATTTTCCCCGGGAGACTTTCTCTTGATTTATGGCAAATTTGTACACCTTTTTTTCCTTTTCGTTATCTCAACCTGTTCCTGGCACTGTACAGCGTGTACAAGCGTACTATTTCCACCCGGATGACGACAGAACCACACCAAATATCGTTTCCCGGCAGAAGAGAGCTGCTCGCGACTCAACACGGTTTAAGCTGTGCTCAACGACACATCACAGCGTGCATTGGAAATAATGTGTTTCAGAAGAGGCCAGTGTGGATACATCAGCTACATGTGGGCACGCTAGTATAGTTTTAAAAAGATGTGAAGCTATCCTTTATCTTGCTCGCACACAAGAACATGCTCAGAGCATCCAGTTGCCTGCTCTCAAACAGGCTCTTCTCTGCATACCTGTTGCTACACACAATGGACTAGTTGTCTGGACCGCAGGCCGAGGGGCAAGGTGTGTGTGTGTGTGTGTGTGTGTGTGTGTGAGCAGTGGGTGATTTGATTCTGGCAGGGAAGGCAAGCAAATGCAAGTGGTGTTGAGGGGTTTGTGTGTGTGTGGAAGCGAGTAGGTTTGGGGGACAAGAAACTACCGGTACAACCCTGCATCTCGTGATAAGATCCAAACACACACACACACACACACACACACACACACACACATGCACCTACTCTTCGCCCCCCGCCCCGCCAGAATGGAATGTTCCATGGGCCGAGACTGACTCTGTGAACCCATTCACAAAACTGACATGAAGTAGCCGGCACACACACACACACACACACACACACACACACACACACACACACACTTCACACATCTTCCCTCTCTCTCTTACATTCAAACACTCCCGTTTCCTCCCTCCTTTTTGTTTTGTGACTAGTTTCAGCAGGTGAACAGGTGGATTACACAGCGTTTTTAGTTTCCCAGCATGATTTTGTTTTTTGTCTCGTCATAAAACTCCTGTTTCAAGTGACACTGTTTAGCAATTTAGCTATTGTGTGTTAACGGGATCTGTATTTAGGGGGGCGTTAGCCGGAACTGGCCGACGCTGAATTCCACCAGCTTTTCTTTCAGCTCTTATCTGCCTGTTTTACTTTCCATTCTCACTTTCCTGGTCTCGGTGTCTCTGTTCTCTGTGTGTGTGTGTGCGCTAGAGAACAATTCGCCTTTCCAGGAAACAAGTGATGGTGAAATGTCTGTACATTTAGAACAGATGGGTGTTGATGAAGGTGACAATATCACTTGCAATAACATATAGTACAGTGACAATCACTTTGTTTAACACGCCTTTAGACCAGTGAAAATGAGGGATTTGGTTTTATCATTAAGTGGAATGCTTTGGATGAGAGCAGCTATTCTCAACCACTGGGCAGGTGGGCCTCAGAGCGCCACCTAGTGGGCTGCGGAGGTACTTCCAAATAGTTAGATTAACCTCTTCAAAATCGGACGGTCGCAATTCTGTCTTTCAGAGGTTGTAGCGGGCTCAGTTTAAAAGCTAGAGTGAAGATACTGGTATCATATGAAACTAGAAAAACCTGAGGAATCCATTGGCCCCATATCATGGTAGCTTGTCGGGAAAAAGCCTAAATAACGCTCCAAAGTAACGCTAAGTTTTGGCGAGGAAAAACAGGTATGGCCATTTTCAAAGGGGTCCCTTGACCTCTGACCTCATGATATATGAATGAAAATGGGTTTTATGGGTACCCACGAGTCTCCCCTTTACAGACATGTATGTCTCAGACACAGTATCTGCTCCGTAAGGAGTCTCAGCTCAGAGTAGCAGGAGTCATATTTCACACATGAGACCAGAGAGAGTTGACAGACAAGAAGATGCGAAGCGAGAAGCAAAAGCGCCTATTTGGCAATTTTTCGGATTTAAACCCAATATTATAAGTATCTATTTATACTATAAATATCATTAATGAGGCCATCGTCATGAGGAGGACGGAGCAGTCACATCCGGTGTGCGCTGCAGAGCAGGGTGGAAACCTGCAGCCCCGCAACAAAAGCTCTACCGGACAGGCCAGACACACAGACACCCGACAATAAAGATTTCAGAAAATTCAGTGGGCCTGAAGTTACTAAATGTTGACAACCCTTGAGTTGGGAGGACAAAGCATCTGAGATAGAGTTACAACCAGGAGCTTATTTATGTAGTTGTGCCCGTCATACATCTATTTGTTAGTAAAGCATTTCACTCAGCAGCTTTACTGGTGAAATATGGTTGTGTCTAGAAGGTACCCCCCAAGTTGCAAAACTCTGGAGAGATGCTTAAGGTTAGGCATTGACCTTGAATGGTTGAGGTTAGGATAGGTTGTCGGGCAGCGAGTCTTGCAAAAGTTTTTGCACTTTTTCGCAATTTGTGGGTTACCTTCTAGACACAACCGTAAAATATGACAATGCAGTGACGCCAGCTTTAAAAGGAAGTGCTTTAGGAAAAGCAAGAGCCATCATTTGATCAACCTGGTGAACTGGAAGCAAAACTGGTAATTTTAGTTCTGGGAATACCTTTCAAGGAACTAAAAGGTTCCTTCATCCCATTGTTATCTGCGTTTTTGAAGATTAGATTAGTGAGCTGACATATGAAAAAGCAATATGGCATGCGACAACAGCTGCTGGTGGTCACAGTGGTAAACACACTCTGCACATTTACTGCTGCATAGGATCTCTCTCTCTTTTTCTCTCTGAATGGACACTTAAAACAGACAGCGTAGGTAATAACTTCAATGTTCACCTCACTTTTCTTTTCCAAATATGTGATTTCTGTGTTATTGCTGATGTGTGAATTTAACGGTGTCAGACTGTTTGAACTGTTGAGTTTGTCTTTAAGGACTCCACGCAACCAAATGTCAAAACAAATGGACATTTCCTTTACTATCTGTCATCTCAGATGTGCTCAGATTTGAGCTCATTCTGTTCTATTATTTCAACTACATGCTGGTTGGACTCTATCACATGATAGTCAGTGTTGTTTCCCAGCGTTGGGAGAAGAGAGGACAGTCACACATGTTGACGTTACAATGGTTACTGGTTACTGACCAGATAATAAGTGGCTTCAGTGTGGTTAGAAGTCATGAGGATGACTCTGTTTGTCTTTCTATAGTGCTTTAGTCTTCTAACTCCTTCAAATCTTCTCTTCATATCTCTCTCTCTCCTTCCTCGTCTCCTTGACCTTGGCAGTGATTGTAGCACCTAAACACACAATGGCCCTGCGCTGCCATTGGTTAGTGACAAGCCACGTGACTGGAGTGTCAGCTGACCAAATTCTAGGCAAAAGGGGAAACATCTTTCATCAGGATGGAAGAAAAAAACTGTAGGACTTTAATGTCAGATCCTGTGTGTGTGTGTGTGTGTGTGTGTGTGTGTGTGTGTGTGTTTGTGCGTGTGTGTGTGTGTGTGTGTGTGTGTGTGTGTGGTGGGAGGCCAGAAAGGCTCTGGTTTTGTGCTGAGTCATTTTTGTTAATCATAAGTCGGACACTGGGATTGGTTGACGGTGGTTACAGGATGTGAGGTGACCCTCTGAATGAGGAAGTGTTACAACAGAACAGAGCCAGTGCAGACGTGCTGTCTGAGGATTTTTCGGCAGAACAGCAATTTTACACTCAACATCGGTCGGCTTACAGTAAATCCGTTTGTCACTTCTCATACACACACACTCATGTGACCTGTGAGTTGTGTGGACCCACGTACATGCGAGTGTGTGTGACACCCTGCGGTGTTTGCTCCCTCTGTTGGGACGTTGATGAGAGGGTCAGCTGAGGTTGAGGAGCCAGAAGAAACTGTTCAGTTTTTGAGACTTTACATTTCATGTGTTGTTTTCTATGAATGACATGAAAACATTATTCTTGTGTGATACTGACCCTAAAATATATCATGTTTTGTTTGACGTCAATAAGAAAGTGCTTGTAAAAATGCTTTAAAGAACGGAGCAAGGCATTCATTAATTGTATTAATTAGGATTGCAGCTAATGATTATTTTCATTGTCGATTAATCTGTTGATTGTTTTCTTGATAAATCGATTAGTTGTTTGGTCTATAAAATGTCGATCAATGTTTCCCAAAGCACAAGATGACGTCCTCAAATGTCTTGTTTTGTCCCCAACTCAAATATATGAAGTTTACTGTCATAGAGGAGTAAAGAAACCAGGAGATATTCACATTTAAAAAGCTGGAATCAGAGAAATTTAGACTTTCTTTTTTTAAAATTATTTAAACTGATTAATTGATAATCAAAATAGTTGGCGCCTATTTTAATAGTTTACCATTAATTGATTGATCATTGCAGCTCTAGTATATATTTATTCATTTTTATTTAGCTTTGCATGTTAGATTTAGTTGTAGTTGTGTCAAACTACATGAGCAGGTTTAGTTTCAATTTCTATTTTCTGGAACTGGATGAGCTTGTCTTTCATTTTGTGTCAGTTTTAGTTATAGTCAAAGAGCTGCACCAGATCGTCTTGGCCACTTGAGGCAACATCAGACAACAACCCTGCATTTACGTGCATTAAAAGACAAAACGATTTAAACATTTTCATATTGTTCTTTATGTTGTATTAGTTTTAGTCTTTTAGTCTCACTAATTTCTGATTTATGTTTCAGTTAACAAAAGGGTTTTTTAATCAACAGTATTAGTGTTTCTGAAGAAGAAAAATATATAAAAGTAAATGGGGATATTAAAAGGTTGGTAGAGACAGACAGACACAGACAAAGTTCATGGTCAAAACCACAGAAAAACACAACCTCACAGACGCTCATATTTGAAATGTTTCTGACTCTGATGAAGGTGTATATATACAGTACCTGCTTCCTGCTGGATTATTGTCTTGACAAACATGCATTTTGTTCTGCTGAATCCCTTCAGAGGTTTGCGGGGGTGAGACACACCTCAGGACATTCACGTTTCTGTAATGTTTATGTTTCCATTAACAGTTAGTAAAGACATATAAACAATATATACAATGCAGTTCCTCTCAACAATGGTATTGTTTCAGTGGTTCTGCAAACACCTGTTGCCCAGCGATGATTTAATGTTTCACTCAGTGCTTAAATCACACATCTTCTAAAAACGTAGTACTGCAGCCGTTTGTTTTAGTCGTGCAGGACACATTTCATCAGCCGTGTGTTGACGTTAAGGCAGCGAGTTTCAATGACCCACATCTTAATCATTTCTTAAACAGAATTATCAGTTTTAAAGGCTACTGATACCAAGTGGAAACTATATAGCGTATGAATGTGTGTGTGTGTGTGAGCGTGCATGTGTGAGTGTGTGACTGATACTGATATTAATATGGAAACCTTCGAAGAATAAACATTTTATAGCAATATGTATTCTTCTTCTTCTTGCACAAACAAATATGCGATGACGATAAGTCTGTGGAACAATTAATGCTAATTTTAAAGAAGTCAGTTACAGATAATATAAGAAAACAGTGAGTTTTAGAGATCCTTAAAATGTAAATTATTAAACTTTAATTGAGAAAAATCCCCCAAAAATACATAAATGTCAATAAAACATGCTGCAGTTTACTGCTCTGTAATATCTTTGTGTATACCTGCAAACATGCAAAAGCTATACTATACTATGATACTGATATCTGAATGTGTGTATCTGTTACTCTCAGTTTGGTTGGCAACTAGACGGCAGACACAAAGACAGCAGACTCCTGTTCAGACTTTAACGTCGACTCCGTCTGTCTCAGTGACCGTTGTAAAGCTGTTTGTGTGCAGCTTCTTGTGGTTGATGTGTAGGCTCATATCAGACCAGTCGGGCCAGTTCCCCCATGTCTCTCTGTCTCTGCCTATTAACACAAAGCTGATGGCTATCTTTACCGCTGTCTGACATCTTCAGTGCGTGACTCGTGACGTTATTACAGACGTAATGTTCTTATTAGCATAATCTCATTGTTGGTTTGTGTTTTTAACTTCCTTCCTGTTACAACATTCTCTTTGTTTTTGCAATTGTCTTCCCTTCCCACTTAAAGTCCAGGTATGGATCCACATGTCGAGGTACGTGTGTAAAGACTGTTAACTACAGTATATAGTGCTGAATTGTTGATTTAGACTGTTTTTTGTGTTCAGGATGTTTTGGGCGGGCCTGAAACTGCCTGAAGACATGGCTCGATGACGAACTGGAGCCAACCTTAGCACAACCCCTCCAGTAATACTATATAAGCTCATAGCATCAGTGGTTGTCCCACTCAATTGTGAGTTCCACTTACTTACCACTATCAGTGGTGTACTGGCCTTCTGGCATACCGGGACAAATCCCAGTGCTTACGTCATAGGCTCCTAATCCGTTGCTATTGTTGTAAAACGATGAATAAATTGTTTTGAGCTTCACAACCCCCTGCGAAATGACTCATTTCACTATCAGAATTTGATCGATCGATCCGTTGGCATTATAAGAGCCGCACGATTGAATCATTTTTATCCTCATTCAAGTTAGCGTAGGGCTAAACCGGATGTTAGCCGACTCAGCCGACGGAAGTCGGGTTAACAACCTGCAAAAGTAGCGCGCAGCAGTGAGATGGCCAACAAGAAGTGTTGTATATTTGTACAATTTTGTACATCACGTCTTTGTGGTAGACTATTTGTCCCGCCTCTCCTCCACTGTGATTGGACAGCTGGGTAAAAAGCGACTCTGACGAGCTCAGCGTTTTACCAAAAGTTTTTCAATTTTCGGCGACCTTAGAAAAAAATGCCAAATGTGCAGCGGTCGGTGCAGAATAGACGCTCACCGCCTCGTCACGCTGCTGCCATTTTTTACTTTAGCATAAATACACGGCGCTTCCATTGGAAAGCATTAAAAAAACACGCTGGCCTCAGGAAAAAAATTCTCTCGTTGACATGGCCCCTATTTCCGTATTGGGCTATACAAATAAACTTCATTTGACTAGATACTGTGTACACTGTATGTGTGTGTGTGTGTGTGTGTGTGTGTGCGCGTGTGCTGGTAATAAAGTAATCTTGGCTTCACGCTCTCCTCCACCTTTAAAGTAGGTTTATGGCTGTTGTACGGCCTTCACTCCAACCTCATTACACCCGGTTGGAGGAGAGAATACATTTCTCCATCTGTAAACTTTGAACTGGCTATCTACATATACTGTGTGTGTGTGTGTGTGTGTGTGTTTGTGTGTGTGTGTGTGTGTTGCCAAAAAAGGCGAGAATCAGTGATTGCATGTCCTTCATTAACAGAGTCATTGGTTAATGTGTCACTTGTACGATGGCTGCAACACACACACCAACACACACTTGTGCTGGAGTAGAACGACACCCCGTCTGATAAGAGTCTACAGGCCTTGTTCTCCCCTTAAGGGTTGTTTAAGGTTATGTACACTTCCACACATTGTCAACGCGCTCTCCTTCCTATTCTCTCTCCGTGTTTCTGGGAAATATGACTGGAATGTGACAGCTTTAGACCAGTTTGTATTCTCTTTATCTCCATTGTGTTTATCAGTGTGTCGCCAGCAACGTGACATTTAGTTCATGCCTAATGCCTGAAAAGAATAAAGCTTATTAGCACTTGTCATCATTATGGTGTCTGGTCCCGTTAACATCTGCATCAGTCAGAAGTAGCACACTGTGGCTAAAACCAGAGATGTGTAATGGACTTTGGACAAACTAGCCTGTTGTTTGAACTTGAGATTTAAATCAAGGAAACATTTGGCTACCATGCTGATAAAATACTACGATGATTACCAAACCAGTGATCATAGACGAACCTGTTATAATCAGACTTCAACGGGTATATCCTAAAATGCCTCAGGCAGAGATTAGTCTTCTCCTCTGATTTACAGTGTCGTTCTCTGCACTGTTTGAATTGTTTCGAGTTCTAATATGCCTGAAGATATAGAAAAAGTAAATATTTGGCTTACACACTCTGTAAGTCTGCAGACTTTGCCAGAGGGAATTTTCCACAATTCATAGCTTTGTGATGTTAAACACAGGATTAGCAGGGGTAGCCCAGAGGCGTTAAAAAACAACAAAAACAAGGACGGCACATGGATGTTCAGCCTTGGGTGAGCATTACGTGACCAGACATTATCAATCCATTTGACGAGGGTGCTTTCACCGTACGCATTGATTTTTCATTCAGAGATGCCTTTCCTTTTCCTGTCATGATATCAATGTGCACGCAGCATCAGCGGCTGTATCTAGCTGGAAAGCAGACGATCCGTGAGGCAAAGTAAGGGAGTAAAGTAAAAAACACAAAACAAAAATTCAACAAACGTTAATCTAACGTAGTTTTAAAATGTTTTTCCAGATGTTGTCATGTATGAAAAGACCCAAAATGAGCACTGTAAGCGGACTTCTTGATTACTATAAGCAAATTATTTTGACAGCGTTTGTATAGGGATGATTCTGTCCTAAGCTTTTTGATCCATATCAGCGGTTGATCACTGTAACTGTGATCACTATAAGCGGTTTCCACTGTATTGCTTTTCTGGGCTGGTCCATTTTATTTCTGTAAACACACTCTCAAACACAAGCTCATGACTTTTCCCTGATTGTTGTCAATCATCAGCTTTCGTCACGCCCTCTGCCCTTTTATCCCCTACCTTCCCTTTTGTCTTATTCCTTATCAGCTGAGAGAGATTGAAGAAACGGTGGGGGGTTACCTGTTACCTGAGTGGCCCCACCTCTCTCTCTCTCTCTTCTGGCCATTGAGAATGAGTAAACACTAAACTACCTTTGCTTACCTCCACACTCAAACACCCACACAGACGCAGGCAAGCGAGGAGGCTCTCTTGCTGCTGCAACTTCATAGAAGAGTGAATGGACAGAGAGAGAGAGAGTGAGTTTTAGACAAGTGTGATTGAGCAAAGCGACACACCAACATCTGCATCTCCTCGGCCTGCTCGTCGATAGATACGCTACTCAGTTTGGGATACAGGTACTGTGTTAATGTCGACCCTCAAGTGTGTTTCTGTCTTCTTGAAGGTCTCTGCACTGAAAACATCTCTTGTTTTAAGTCTCTTTTAAAAATTTGTCATCACTTTTTGTTGTCATTTAAACATTTAAAAGAAAAAAATCACATTTGATCGTCAAAAATCTTCTTTTTTCCTCAAAATGTTGCACATCTGGAACTGTTGGGTATCTTTATGATAGATGATATGATTGTAAAAAAGTACTTTTGTGTGACGTTATGATCGTCTCTATGACCAAACCTTACAGTTGTCTTATGGAGACATTTGATGGAGTTTGTCTATTTTCTCTCTCCTCATGGAGTTGCTAGACTTGTTTCGAAAATGATTGGAAACACGAAACAAAGGCACTTAAATCAATCGGTGATTATAAAATGGAGATCAAGATGTCCTTGCAGTGAAACCAGTGGAACCGGTGGAGTGGTGTGGCACTGTATGTGTGTATGTATATATGTGTGTGTGTGTGTGTGTGTTTAGGGTGGGAGATAAAAAAAGCTTCAGTGACTACATGGAGAGGCTGCTATTATTATAGACCGTTGACTTCCGGGTTCACAGTCATATAATAATTGGACTTTTACCCTGGTGAGGTGAGCTGTTTGTTGTGTGCGTGTGCGCATGTGTGACAGAGAGAGAGACAGAAAATCTGCTGCTAAATTTCATGAATTTAAGTTGCATTCAAGGCTAAACATGCAGTAAAACAATGCCAATATTTGCTGTTTTTTAATGCTTCAGTTCACTTTTTGTAAGAGATCTTCTCAGTTAGAATTAAAACAAAAGTGTGTATTGTCATGAAATGTCATTTTCAGTTGCGTTTTTGCGATTGTGCCATCGTAGGAGTGTGACACACGCTCTCTTAACTGTGTTTGCCGACAGGGAGGGCCGTTGTTTGATGATAAAAGTGTGCATGAAGGTTAGCTCTTTTGTAAGCTTGTGTTGTAAGTGAGAGAGTGAAGGATGTTGGAAAAACAAAAATGAGGTTATAAGCAAATATTTGGCTCTTTTATTGAGTGTCTCAAATATCACAGACTCTTAAATCTTGCCGGTTTCACCTCATACACACTCTCATAGGGGGCCACTAAAGCCTTTATCACGAGTGTGTGACACTGTCAACGTCAGTAGTAATTGTCTGAAACAATGTCTGCTGTGGCCTTGAACAGGCTAGCTGATTAGCCTGAGGAATGTGTTTGCCTAAGGAAGCAAAGCCCCTTTCAGCTAGCGCTAAAGCTAAAGCAGCTCTTATGATTAGTAATGACTGTGAAGCTGTGTGAGGGGACGTATGTGGCAATATTCGGTTGCCGTTGACCTTTCTATCCTGTCATGCTTTTATATTAAGACTGAATCCAAAGCCCTTCTGTTTGTATTTAAAGTTTGAATCAGTCATCATCATTAACGTTGATGCTGTTATTTGAGTTGAAAAGAAAAAAAGAGATGATGCAGGCTCTTCGTTACGTCGCTTAAAAATCTGTGTTTGAGTACAATTGTGGTGTTTTGAGTGGTGAAATGTGAAGGTCTTGAAAGCAGGGGGGCTCTCAGAGTAAATGAACTGGAATCATCCCTCCGTGGTGAAGTCGGGGTGGGCTGAAGGCGGTCACTTACGCGCTCCGTCTGACCTGAAATTCTTCAGGCCAGTTTCACTTTAAAGGGCTTTCTAGCTCCGAGGGAGGCCCGAACATTTGGTCCCCTCCTCTCTGTTCATTATAGCCTCTCTGGCAGCTTTCCATCTGGTCTTGCCCTCCTCGAACCCCCCCCCCCCCCAAACACTCTCTCCCTACTCTTTTCTGCATGTCTCCCCTCTCCTCACCCGTCTCCCTCTCCTCTCCACACCTTCCCCCTTCCCGCTGCTCTTCTTTGAGCTTGAGTGAACCAGAGGAATGAAGGTGACAGGTACATGGATGAGAGGAGAGAAGCAAGACTAGGTGGAAACTTAGTATATGGCTGGACCGTGCATGGTCAGCGTGATAAATGGTGGCCAAATTGTTACAGGGATAGTCAGCGGTAGCGTCTATAATGTGAATTCCTGGATATTAAATGTTCATCTGTAGTGGTCCCAGTGATATTTGTTTGTTGTGTACTGATGTAGTATATCGTATAGGGCTGCAACTAACAAATATTTCATTTTTGATTAATCTGTTGGTTATTTTATCCATTAATTGATTAGTTGTTTGGTTTATAAATTATCAGAAAATGGGGAAAAATGTCGATCAGTGTTTCCAAAAGCCCAAGATGACGTCCTCAAATGTCTTGTTTTGTCCACAACTCAAAGATATTCAGTTTACTGTCGTAGAGGAGTAAAGAAACCAGAAAATAATCACATTTAAGAAGCTGCAATCAGAGAATTTTTACTTTTTTTCTTAGATAATTACTCAAATGTATTAATTAATTGATTATCAAAATAGTTGGCGATTAATTTAATAGTTGACAACTAATCGATTAATCGTTGCAGCCCTAATATATGACATGGTTAAAGGAATACTTCACCCTCAAAATGACCATTTATATATCAATTACTCACCTCGTGTTACCTTGATTTCGTGAAGAAAACTTTGTTTTTCTCGCATGCCTCCACGGTGAATGGAGAATAAAAAAAACAGAGAAAAGTCTTGATGAATCGATAAAAACATCCGTTTAGAAACTCTCACACAACTCGTGCAGTAATATACAAGTTTCATTTATCGAGTCGTATACTCGGTACTTCCCAAACAAATTTATTTTCGCTAAAACTGTACTATTTAAAACACTTCAGCATAAACAACAGTACTCGCACAGACGAGTAATGCGCCTGTGCAAGCGTGAGACTGTTTATGCAGAAGTATTTTAAATACTGAAGTTTTAGTGAACATGCATGTGTTTGGGAAGTAGTGAGCATACGACTGTGAGAGCGTTGTGTGAGAGTCTGTAAACGGATGTTTTGAAATAGAAGAAGAAGAGAAGAAAGGCACTTTATTGATCCCAGAGGGGAAATAAAATGTTTTCACTCTGTTATTTACATAGTACATAGTACACACAGGCCCGAAACACACACACATGCACAAACAGGACCTGCAGTAAATACATGCAATAATGGAGAGATGTCAGAGCGATGTCTCCCCTGTTCCCTCCGGCCGCGGTCGGGAGGCTAAGGCAGGAAAAGCCAACACTAGGATCAGCATTGATTCATGGAGAGACCTTCGTCTGGTCAGCTAACATTACTGCCAAGCAGGTGAAATATAGAGTGATATTGTGGTTTTGGCTGACGTGTGTCGCCTCACTGTTTTGAGCGATGCTCGCTCACATTCAGTTAGCGCGTGCACACGGGCGAGCGAGAGCAACAGGACGCTGACTTTCGTTGACTTAACGGCCACAGGTGTCGCTGTTACAACCAATCCCCGTTCTTACAAACAGTCCCTTTAAACAATAATAAAATTAGTTGTCAGTTGTAGGGATGGTTCGCTAGTCACGGATCGGGTCGTGTATGAATTGTTCGGTTTATTTGAAATAAATCAGGCCGATTGCGTACTTTTTTCATGTAGAGTTAGAAATCAAGGCCTATTGAAGGAGGCTGGGACACGGGCGGACAGGTACGGGGTTTAACACACGCGCAGTGTAACCAAAGCTGCGTTGCTATTGGCTCAATTTCGGCGAGTGCAGACCAGATCGTCGTATCGTATTGTAAATTTGTGAGCCTGGTTTGACAGCTCAGGGCTTTATATATATATATATATATATATATATATATATATATATATATACTTTTTCTTTTTTTTCTTTCTTTTCCTCATAACAAAAAATGAAATAAAATGAAATATGGGTAAAACAAAATGGAGAAAACAAATAAGAAATACATTTAATTAATGAAAAAAAAATAGATTAAAAAAAATAAATAAAAAAAAATAGATAAAAAAAAATAGATAGAAAAAAATCAACAAATCTGCAGCATCTGTAGACCAGATGTTACTGCGCATGTGTTGATGAAGTGTGAACCAGCCCCCTTCACTGATGAAGAGTGCGGCTGTCACTCAGATAAGGAAATGGTGAGTAGACACGATAAAGTCCAGTTAGAGGATCCACCAGCATCGTTTCTCTCTGCTGTATGGGAGCATTACTGATTTAGTGTTACCTATGAAAATGACGGGAAAAAAAGTGGTGGATAAAACGGTGACTGTGTGTAAGCAGCACTGAGCAACACGTGTGTGGTTGATCAACAGCATCACTTCTGGTAGGAAGGACCCAACTCCTCTACATGCAGACTCACCCAAAATGAACCCATACTAATAATAATAATACAATAAACGGATCAAAAATGATGCCGAAATAACTACATTATGATGTTGATTAGTAAAAAGTCTGAATTCATGCTTTGTTGGGTCTGTCCGCAACACAATAAGCAAACAACTTTTAAAATGCTTGTTTTCTGAACGGAGTTCGGATCGATCAACGCCAGGCTATGCAGCTGCTCCATCAACACTAAACAAAACGTCATCTAGGCATACATTAGGGCAGCGAGGTTGTTGTAAACGGATAAAAAAAGTGTGCCGAAATAACGACATAATGATGTTGATTAGTAAAAAGTCTGAATATATGCTTTGTCGGGTCTGTCCGCAACACAACAAGCAAACAACTTTTAAAATACTTGTTTTCTGAACGTAGTTCGGATCGATCAGTGCCAGACTGTGCAGCTGCTCCATCAACACTCCATCTAGGAATAAATACAGCAACGTCAGTGATGACAGCGGAAATATCTATGTATATATTGTTACACACCACTTATATGATGAATGCTTTTGATACACATGCTTTAATAAAAAACTGAAATACTTTTTTTTTTTTTTTTACTTAGTTTGTATTGCAGTTTCAGCAACTTATACAATCATCACATTCTTTCCTACTGTATTTTCATTTTACACTGAAATACTTTTAACCTTGCAGACTGTATGTCATGCTAATACCTTTTCACCTTGTATAAAATGTATAATGTACTGACTAGTAAATGTTACCATTTACTATTACTGAATGTCATTTGCTTCATTATAAGTTGTCTTTCAATCAAACATTAAGATATAAGTAGAAAAAACTGTTTCACAAAACATTATAGACATGACCTCTGACTATTCAATTTATGTTGATGGCCTTAGTTTATAATTACATCATATTTATATTAAAATAAGAAAACTGCATTTTTTGTTTGCACTAATTACTGTAGAAGAGCTTTTCTTTCAATTAAGATTTGACAATGAAGAAGAGTTTATGTTCCTTATGTAAGCCATACTTTTGTTAAGGCAAACATTTGTTAACTTATTTTTGCCAAATAAATGAAAAGCATGTTGCAATCAGAACATGATCTCCTCGCTGTAACATAAATGTACCGAACCGAACTGAAAATCGTGACCCCAAAACCGTGATATGAACCGAAAACCGTGACTTTTGTGAACCGTTCCGCCCCTAATTCAAAGACAACAGCTCCTCACAAAACAGTTACGAAGCGACAGAAAACAGACGTGTTGAGGCACCGTGATAACGCAGCTTCCCTCAAGGTGACTTGAATGCTTCATCCTGCTCCAACCGGTCTGAGTCAGCACGCTGACAGTTGAACTAGGTGAACCACATTGTGAGGACATCATGTGTCCTGAAGGGTCAGCTACAGTTCTCACTTCTCTTCTGTCAAGTTCGTTGTTTCGCTCCGTTGGGGTCTTTTACTGCAGCAGATAATGCACGTGTGCAATACATTTCCTTTGTGTTGCTTGTTTGTAAACAGCAAACAACTCTTCTTCATAACTCCTGCTTCACATTTTCAAGGATATGAATCATGTCAGTAACTATCTGAAACAATAAAGCAGTTGCAGATACCAAAAATCACAGCAGGAAGCTTTTTTTCTTTCTTTTTTTTAAAGCAGTTTATCAGTTTGTGCACTTGTCTTGAGAGGAACTGCTGCAGGAAAACAGCGTGGGGCTAAACACTGTGGTGTACTCCTCCAGGTCGTATCGCGCTGCAGAAATGAACAGCAGGACCTCTGGTCTTGTGACACGCTACTCATTTACTTATAGGGATGACTTGTAATAAAAGCAGGCAGTCGTACGGGCTCTCCGGCCAAGATACTGATTACCAGCACGGCTTTATTGCTGACTTTATTCCTGCTTTTTCACAGTTTTTGTCTATGTGGCAGATTCCAGTGTGTGTCTGTGTGACCCTGGCCTCTTATCAGAGATAACCAACAAAGCCTAATAAGCAGCACCCTCTAATGTGATTACTTATGATTTAGTTGTAGTTAAGTAAACGTGTTTCAGCTTAAACCCAATGTCAGTGGCAGGGTTATTGCGTTAAATGTAAAAGTCGGTAAAGTTTGATTTCCAATCTGCCAGCATGAACAAAAATCAATCATGAGCAATAATGTGTCTTTTTAACGTATTGTTGTTTTCTGTCTTTTTGATGGGATTCTCAGTCTCAGTGTTATAGTTAATTTAACTTCTTTTTAATATTTAAATTTAAAACCACAAAGAAACCCTCAAATCAAGGCCTGATTTAACCTGAAGTGCGTGTGGCGTGAGGTTTTATGGTGTGTTTGTGTTGCCGGACAAATGATTTAGTGAACACGTACAATGATTAAGAGGCGAGAGACGGTAAATGTCCTTCCTCCGTTTCGCGGGTTTACCGGTGGGGTTCAACGGTTAACTGCTGACCTGACGGACTGTGCGGTCACCAGAACAGCTGAAACCATCTGATGCGTGTCTGCGTCCTGATTGGCTCTCACTAATGACCGACAGTTAATCTTTGATTTAGATTGACCCCCTTCGGCTTTAGAGGAAGACCTGATGTTACTGATCTGTGATCCTGCTCCCAAATGACGCAAAATACCACGAAACACACACACACACACACCTTCACATACATATTTTTACACACACCTTTACAGACACACCTTTATGCTATAATTCATATTCAGTTCACTCCTTGCAACGTCATGGTAATGGTTTTGACAGTTTTATAATTGGTGATTAAAGGTGCACAGTGTAGCTCTCTATCATTTGTGCTTTAATCTCTTCTGTTTTGTGTATCCATCACTCTGTGGTCTTTATGCTAAATAGACTTTCTTCTCGCCTGTTTACTCAGTCGTTAAGGAGTGGGGCCGGTTTCAATAGCAGCTGAAACTCAGCGCACTGTTGACCACACACTGTGACTTTCATCTCTCTCTCTCTCTCTCTCTCTCTCTCTCTCACCCCATCTGCTCTCTCCGTCCCTCACTCCCTCTTTTCTTGCTCTTTTTCAGAGCACTGAGTTTTTAGACAGAAACTCTCTGAGCGAGTGGCGTTTCTCTCATCTGGCTGTTTTTTCTCTCTCTGTCGTCTCTCTATCTGCTCTCTTGACTGCCCAGGAAGGCGTGTGTTGTTTGCTTAAGTTAAGCTGTGCTAGGAACACGTTCACCGTTGTTATGTACAAAAAACACACTTGCATGCCCGAATATACACACACACACACACACACACACACACTTACACACTTACACACAGTTGTAGTCTTGTGCTGACATGACATAAATAAATCACTGTAGTGGTAACTTCCAGTCAGAATTTCCAAATGTCCGCTCCGAGTAAAACAACATGAGGAAGTATTCAAACCCCGGTTTCAACGTTTCCTGCCGTTTTTCTCCAATTTCTGCAACTCTAAGCAGAAAACCCTTAAAACCCATGAAAACTACTTTTCCCATCAGCCCCCTCTCCTCCCACTTATATCACCCACTGTGTCTTCATTGAGTGAAGGTTTGCTGCTTTGGTGTGTGTATTTATCAGTGGTGGAAGAAGTATTCAGATCCTATTAGTACAAATACATTAATGTAAAAGTATCATCAGCAAAATGTACTCACAGTATCAAAAGTAAAAGTACTCTTTATTCAGACAATAAATGTCCCCTGTGACTGATATATTATTATATATGACATACTGACGTATCAATGCATATGTAATATGTTACTGTTGTAGCTGGTTAAGGTGGAGCTACAGTAGTTTTAACCATTTTATATACTGTAAGGTATTTTAGTCCAGTGGTTTCCAACCCCCTCCAATCTGAGGAGTCATGAGATGATTATGGAAAGAGAAAACAAGATTGTGCAACACAAATCTGTTTTCATTTTTATGCGTCCGCGCCGGTGACAGCCGGATTGTCCATCTGTCCGTACGTGCCTCTTGTGAACTCTCATGCATGTCTTGAGGGAATTTCATCAAATTTGGCACAAACAAGGATGAACTGATTAGAATTTGGTGGTCAAAGGTCACTGTGACCTCACAAAACTCTGGCCATAACTCAAGAATTAATTTGCTAATTACGGCCCCAAAGTACATCCTTCGAGCCGGAGTTGAACCAGCAACCTAAGGAATTTTTTCTGTAGTCTTTGCTTTTCTGTAGCAAAGACTAAATATTGGAGCGTTTTATCTCTTTGGGGCTGAAAAAAATACTGAAATGAAAGTAAATGAGAAAGCAAATCTCTCTTCGGTGGAACTGCTAGTGACTCATAGACATCTGAAATGTGACAAGGGGCCTCAACTAAACACTTTAAATAAGGGATCACAAGCCACAAAGGTTGGGAAAAACTGGGTTAATCTTTAACGAATAATCTTATCGTGTTTTTAAAATGTAAAATCTGAAAAGAAACTAACAACTGCAGTTGTCAGATAAATGTAGTGGACTAAAAAGTACAATATTTCCTACATTATTAAGTATGAAGTAGCATAAAATGGAAATGCTTAAAGGTACAGTGTTTAGGATTTGGCAGCGTCTAGTGATGTGGTTGCAGACTGCAACCAACTGAATACAAAGACTGCTGTAACGTGAGCCACCGAGTATCATAACAACACTACTTTAAGAGCAACGGAAGTCAGACGGCAGCTGGCGGTACCAACGTTTTGCACTCTGTGGCTCACGTTAACGCAGTTTCACAAGCGTGTCGGAGAACTACGGTGGCCTTCAGGTGACTTAAAAAACGGCAGTGTTTGGTTTGTCCGTAGAAACATGGCGGCGCAACTTGGCGGCCTCCCTGAAGAGGACCCGCTCCCTGTGTAGAAATGAAGGGCTCATTCTAAGCTAAAGAAAACACAACGATTCTTAGTTTCAGGTGATTAAACACTAATGAAAATGAATATTATATTACATTTCTGCTAATAGATCCCCCGAAATGTTACACACTGTTCCTTTAAGTAAAGTACAAGTACCTGAAGTTACTTTTCCACCGCTGGTATTTATGTGTATTTCACACATAAATAATCATCTACTAAAATTCTTCAGAAGTACGGTTGGGATCTGCCCACGGACACATACACACTCATACAAAGTGCTGCTTTAGCTCCACCCTCACCAGCTCTCATGCTCGCAGCTTTGGCTCAGTGTGTGTGTGTGTGTGTGTGTGTGTGTGTGTGTAGAGGAGGCTGGCCTCTGTGCTCAGTGCCCTGCTGTACCTGTCTCTCATGGAGGTGGACTAACACTCCCAGAGCAGGCGGCCAAGCAGCGGAGCGCTGTGAAGCAACAGGGGTAGCTATATCCTCCCATCTGACCACTCTCTGCTTCTCCTTCCTCTTCTCTTTCCCACCAACATCCCTCGGCTGCGATATCCTCCCTCTCAGTCTCACTTCCCTCTCTCTCTCTGACTGTCGTTTATAAACATTATTCTTTAACAGTTATGTCTATAAATGTGTCTCACATTTAAAGGCGGGCTTGAGTAGTATTTTGCATTATGTGCTAAAACGGCAGGATTGTGAGTGTTTGTAAGCGTTGATGTTTCATTGATCCTCGTCTGCTGCCTTGTGACCCTGGTGTTATGTAGGGGCTGCTGGGTAGTCGTGTCCACGTGTGTGTGTGTGTGTGCATACAGCTAAGATGGCGGCTTCCTTAGGCCTGTTTTGTCCAGTACTCTGGATCAGTGTCACTCAGGATAGAACAGCAAACTAAGAGATGCATTGTTCCTTACTGTTGGGTTTTCTTTGCTGCATAATCTGCAATAAATTGGGAGCCAAAGAGCAATTTGTTGGCTGAAAAACTTCAGTTTGCAGTCGTGTTGACTTAATGTCAGGTCAATGACATGAAGAATATAAAATGTCCTTCCTCTTTCTAGCTGTGAGGAACTTTAATAAAACACAATGCCTCGTTTGCTTATTTGAGGGAAAAGATGGAATTTGCCAGCAGTAGTCAATCTGTGTTTATGGTGTAATCCGGAAGAAGCCAGTAAAAGCTGCGTTGTCTGCCCATAAAGCAATTCAGTCCCCAATAACATGCTGTTAATACGTAGAGAATCAGGTGCTTCTATCAATCATAAACACAATGTAATGGACAATCTCCACAGCAATAACTGGAACACTTTAACCCGGCAGGTTGGTACTCTTACCCAATCAAATCCTTGCTCTTTAATTTCCTTTGCACCGGTGTGCAGGCCGGCCAGCTCTGAGTTCACAACCTTTGACCAGGTGAACTCTGTGTTTGAATGTCTGTGTAGGTTACGTTTTACCTAATAGCTGCTATCTGTTCCCGTTGTGCTGCAACAAAGACGTAAAGTCAGGATAGAAGAATCACTCGTAAATTGCTTTCTGAAATTCTAGTTTCTCAATAACGGAGACGTCGACTGTAAATCTTTACGCTCTCTGTGAGTAAAGGTTGTGATTTGTGTTTGTCACGGTTAATCATCTACCTGCTGCTGCCTCAGGTTTCTTGCTCTCTCTCTCTCTGGCACACACACACACACACACACACACACACACACATAGACAAGATTGCATACACCCATGTATTCGAGGTGGAGATTTTCAAGCAAACACATTGCTTTTTTGTCATTTCATATTATTTTCTAGCTTTCCTTTTTCATGTTGCATGACTTCCCTACTGCATTTGTTGTCTTTATTAAAGGCAGGGTTGGTTTAGATTTTAGAAACATTTTTTGTTATATCAGTTGAAATTCTCATTACATCCCGACAGCAAATAATAAATCAAATGTTCTGACAAAAAGAAAAGAAAAAAAATCCAGTATCTTTTGTTGTCGCAGGACTGTAATAAACTCGTCCAATCATTTCATTCGGCCTGAATGTAATAATGATTGGACGGGCTACCTACCTGTCTACCTGCGTTCACTCTGCCCATGCACTCATTGCCCGTCACCAGAGTCTTCCACAAGCTGCTAGCTTGACAGCTGTGAGTACTAACAATAGCCATGTTTGCCATTCACGTTCATTATGTAAGGGATAATGTGCGCCCTGAAGGGGTTTATTTCACAACAATGACCCGCTAGCTGTACATTTTTCCCGGTTATTACATGGCTACTTACTTTAGAAATCAATAATTTGACACAAAAACAGTCCATCAGAACTGCGCCCATAGCAACGGTCTGCTATAAAGAAATTACAGACCGTAGAACGTCGTGATTGGCCAATCGGAATCGTTCAACAAAACCGTGTAATAAGACATGTTAATGTTCATATTGATAATAGTGGGTGAGTGGCTTTGGAGGGAGGCCTGAAAGGACAAACTGTCAGTGTTGTTGACTTAGTGACTTGCTCTCTAGATTTAGGGACTTTTGGCTAGTGCTACCGTCATTGGAGGAGATTTGGCAACACTGGGTTGGGTTTTTCGGATGGATCATTTTTAAATCTAGTGTACTTTTGCTGGTTTCTCAAGATCACCGACCCTGCCTTTAACACACTTTTAAAGATACACTTCTGCGAACACATTCCTCCCTAGACACACTTAATATTCTCATTTTCTTAATATTATGCAAGGGACGAGGGGTTATACCAGACCATCTGAGTTTCGCTTCGCTTCTGACACACTGAGTGCTGTGATTTCCGGAGTTTCTCCTAGGAAAGGAAAAGCTCAGCACAACAGTGGTCCACACTGAGGAAGTTAGGAATATCTCCAAGTAGTCAAAAGCAGGAAGTAGGTTACCCCCCACGCTAAGACTGAACACTGAATATATCGTATTTGTCGCTCACACACACACACACACACAAAATATCCAGTTACTATAAAGGAGTTGTTGTCGTCATCATGAAACTTCCCCAGTTGATTACTTACATTAAGTCAGTTATTTTTTGTATTACAAGTTTTCTGAAATGTTTAAATACTCAAATGAGGCATTCTTTTATTAAATATGTGCTAATTTGTATAAATTTCCAGAACAGAAATCTGAACATTGGATAAAGCCAGATTCAAAACTATTGTTTCATTTTGTTGACACGCTTTAGTCAAATGTTTTGACACAGGGAATTTTGGATATCTCTTTTTATCACTCCATAATTCAGAAAACACTGCAAAGCAGCCATAAAAAAATCAATTTTTGCCATTTTTTTAGGAATAAAATGTTCAATAAATCAGATTATAAATAATATATGAACAAACCCCTCTGTAAAAACCTTCAGAATACAGATAGGAATTAAAATAGGAAGTTTGGTGTATGTAAGTGAAACTGAAGTGGAGATTTATGGGTCAGAGTTTGAGAAAAATTAAATTTTGAGAAAACGGCCTTTAAAGATATGGATTGTAAAATTCACTAAGACACTGCAGGTGAATAGGGTTTTACATTTTAACTAATAGATATCACCATGAAACTTACTTACGCTTAGACAGTTATTTATTTGTATTGCAAGTTTTCTGAAATTTTATGTTTAAATATGCAAATGAGGCATTATCTAATACTTAGTTTTGGTGAATTTAGTAGAAATCCACAGAAGCAAACAGACAAAATAGTAAAATAATCACCTAAATGTGTATTTTGGATGTTTTCTATCCACTAGTCTGAAAGAAGACACGTTATGGAAGCAAAATAACCCCACATCTCTAAATCGACCAGTGCATGAAATATGTTTTTGCCTGGGATGTCTCACCTTACGAGTGCTAAACTGACTTCAGTACTCTGTTATACAAAGTGTCAACCTCACAGTGTCACACAGCTTCTTTTTTTATCACCGAGCAGAACTCCCAAAGCGAATATTGTCCTCCCTTTGTCATCAGTCTGGCAAGATAAGGCTGATAAGAGATGGAGTCATGTTAGCACTTCACACGATAGAAGGAACAGAGGGAGGGCACGCCGAGCTGTGGAGACAGAGGGAAAGCAACACCGACATAAAAAATGCTGTTAATGAGAACTGTCTCTACAAACTAGATTAACTCTGTCAAAATTGATGTTTTTATATAATCTAATGTCATCTTGACCCATGTCACTATGCAGCAACCAACTGCTGGCTAAAGATAGAAGGAGGAAACAACATGCCGACCTTCCCCACTCTTGGTTTTTGCTGTTTTGCTGTTTTGTTTTCCTCTTTGTTTGGACCTTATTATCCTTTGTACATATCAATAAATTAATGAATTAATAGTTTGCTTCATCCAGAAATATATTTAAATATGTGTGGTATGTCTGCAATAAATTTTTTTTTATGATATTTAAAGCATTTTATTCTACCAAGCTGACTTTTGCATCATTTTTTTGGACGAGGTGTGCGCTATTTTGCAGGTAATTCAAAGCCCTCCAGCCTTGGGCGAACTAACAAGTGAACAAGTGTGTGTGTGTGTGTGTGTGTGTGTGTGTGTGTGTGTGTGTGTGTGTGTGTGTGTGTGTGTGTGTGTGTGTGTGTGTGTGTGTGTGTGTGTGTGTGTGTGTGTTTGTGGGAGAGTGGGATATTGGGTCAAGTGAAATGAGTGTGTGCGTTACCATGGTTGCTTGGCTTAGTAGCGTTTTTACCTTTGTTGACTGCCTCACCTATTTCCATCAAAGTCCAGGCAATCTTGTGACGCACATACACACACACACAAACACACACACTCACATAAACACACTCACACTACCTGGCTAACAAGCAAAAGGTTGTTTTTTATTTGGCCTATTTGCCTGCATGACGTTTATTCTGATAAAAACTAGTTTGCTTTGTAGTCTGCTGTGATTGGCTGCCTCAGCGTGGAGATTTGTGGATTTAAAATACTGTGGATTTTTCCACCCTGAATGCTGGCAGTGTTGGAAAATAACAGAGTAAGAGGTTTATGCTTGGGAAGCCGATTTCAGATTGTTCTCTGTTCCTCTTATAGGGCTGCAGCCCTTAATGAAAGTGCACACACACACACACACACACACACACAGAAACACACAGAAAAAGCTGCACCCACACACTCATGCTAAAGAAGTTGAAACACCCTCTTGTGGTGAGTGTGCAACAGGTTCCTGTGTAAGATAGATTAATGTGCACAGCTTTTTGTCACAGCATGAGGGGTCATATTTTACTCAAAATTCCTCATATAGCTTAACTCCAACTTGTCTGACTTACTGCTGACACACACACACACACACACACATAATGAGCATGTGATCTAGTCGTACTCAGTGAACCTTTGAGCTGGAGGTTTCAGGGTTTACAGCCCTTCATTCTCTCTGATAGGGGTCAGAGGTCAGCAAGAGATCTGAGGAACTCAACAAAACAAGGTTGTAAAACCACTGATAGGGGAAGGTGCCCTGGGGATTTATAGATGCTGTATTTTCATCGCTCTGTCCAAGTCACATTATGCGCCTTAGTTAGTTTGTTAGCGAGGTAATCGTGCATGTGATTGCGCCTGCAAATTGATGATTGTTTCAACAAGCAGCCATATTATGGGTTTTGTGTTGGTTAGGGCTGTACCGAATACCAATTTTTGGGCTTTGAAGCTTCTGTGAGAAATATTTGAAGTTATTTGATAGGGATGTATCTATACTGGATGGGATATCGGGCAGATACTGACTCAAATAGCTGGATCGGGTATCGGTGACAATGGGGCGGATCTATTCAATTCAATTTTATGTTTATATACTTTATATATTATTTACTGGAAATTTGAATCCCTGTTTAAGTTTTGAAAAAGGTTTACACTTGAATTATAACTCCTGTTCATTTCGTAGATTTTTTTGCGAAGTTGCTGATGTACGATTTATTATTTCAATAATAAGTAATTCAGTAAATTATAAAATTATTATATATCTATGTATTCATTTGTTACATTTTTTTTTAAAAGTTAGGAAAGTGATGTTTAAGTCAAGCCTGTTGTTGCCTTATACATAAACGAATGATCCCAGTCACTTCCACATAGTGAGGCATACAGCTTATTAATTAAACACTGGTATCGGATCGGTACTCGGTATGGGACGATACCCAAAGCTCAGGTATCGCTATCGGTATCGCGACTGAAAAAGTCAGATCAGTGCATCCATAGTATTCAAAGCTTCGCAGTGCGGCGCAGCAGGTTTCAGTGCTTGGGACTACTGTACACACACACACCTCTACACACAACAAACAGCGATATCCGTCTGAGAATAACTAATAATAATTCATGTTGAATATATTCCTTATTTCATTATTACATACTTAAATAAAAAAAAACAACAAAAAAAACATTGAATACTGATTGTAGGTTGATTACCATGGCAACGGCCAAAGCTTCGAAGCATTCGGGTCATTTTTTCTTATTTTTCTTCCTTCTTGTGTTTCCCTCTTGGATAGCAGTTGTGGTTGATACATTTTACCGTAATGTGACCGAACGTGTCTCTCTTTGCTCTCTTCAGGTCCCCGATCTGATTGGATGGTTTTGTCAGAATGACAGCCGAAGATCCCGCTTCCTCCTCGACTATGAGCAATAACGCCGCCCCCAAACCCTCCCAACCTGCTGGTGCCTCCCACCACTCTCTTCATGGACAGATCAGCGTCCCTGAGGGAGTTGCAGGTGCTACCAATGAGGCTGCACTGGTCTCCCTGATGGAGCGCACTGGCTATGGTATGGTCCAGGAAAATGGTCAGCGTAAATATGGCCCTCCCCCTGGCTGGAACGCTACATCTCCACCACGGGGATGTGAAATCTTTGTGGGCAAGATCCCACGGGACGTTTATGAGGATGAGCTGGTCCCGGTGTTTGAGTCCGTAGGACGCATCTACGAGATGCGGCTGATGATGGACTTTGACGGGAAGAACAGAGGGTACGCGTTTGTGATGTACACAGAGAAACACGAGGCCAAGCGGGCTGTTCGCGAGCTCAACAACTACGAGGTGCGGCCCGGGCGGCTGCTGGGGGTCTGCTCCTCCGTGGACAACTGCCGTCTTTTCATTGGTGGCATCCCCAAGACCAAAAAGCGCGAGGAGATCCTGGAGGAGGTCTCCAAGGTGACAGAAGGGGTGCTAGACGTGATAGTTTACGCCAGCGCTGCAGACAAGATGAAGAACAGAGGCTTTGCCTTTGTAGAGTATGAGTCGCACCGTGCAGCCGCCATGGCTCGCAGGAAGTTGATGCCTGGACGCATTCAGCTTTGGGGCCACCAGATCGCAGTGGACTGGGCCGAGCCGGAGATTGATGTGGACGAAGACGTTATGGAGACGGTGAAGATCCTCTACGTCAGGAATCTTATGATGGAGACCAGCGAGGAGTTGATCAGACAGGTGGGACTATTCAGTTTAGAGGTTTCACGACGTCCTCAAAACAAGACATTTGAGGACGTCATCTTGGGCTTTGGGAAACACTGATAGACATTTTTCAACATTTTCTGACATTTTATAGACCAAACAACTAATCGATTAATCGAGAAAATAATCAACAGATTAATCGTTGGCGATCTCTGTAAAGGGGAGACGCGTGGGTACCCATTTTCAAGGGACCCTTTTGAAAATTTTCCATGCCAGTTTTTCCCTTTCCAAAATTTTACGTAACTTCGGAGCGTTATTTAGTAGCATTATTTCCTTCCCGACAAGCTAGCATGGGATCAGGAGCAATGGATTCCTTAAGTTTTTTAGTTTCATATGATACTGGTGTCTTCACTTTAGCTTTAGAACTGAGCCCATTACAACCTCTGAAAGACAGAATAGCAGCCGTTGGATTTTTAAGAAGTTAATCTATCCATTTGGCAGTACCCCTGCGGCCCACTAGATGGCTCTCTGAGGGCCAACAGTGGCCTCGTGGTTGAGAATAGCTGGATTAATCATCATCGTCTAACTGCAGCCTACCATTCTTAACCAATCACCCATTTTCTCTGTCAATCAGGTGTTCAGCCAGTGGAATCCCGGATGTGTTGAACGTGTGAAGAAAATCCGTGACTACGCCTTCGTCCACTTCACCTCCCGGGACGATGCCGTCATGGCCATGGACCACCTCAACGGCACCGAGGTGGAAGGGTCCTGCATCGAGGTGACGCTCGCCAAGCCAGTCGATAAGGAGCAGTACTCGCGCCAGAAGGCCTCCAAGGGAGCTACTGCCACTCCAGAGCCGACTCCGCAGAACTACGTCTACCAGTGTGATCCCTACACACTGGCTTACTATGGCTATCCCTACAGTACCCTCATTGGACCCAACAGGGACTACTTTGTCAAAGGTTAGGAGTCTTTCTTTCTGCTTTTTATTCCAGTGATGATCAGCTGCAAACGCCAGTGTTTCTCTGAAAGCCATCTATTTTTCTAAATGTTGGCGGCAGCAGAAACTCAACGGGCCAATGCACTGTTAAAGATCTCATAATGACATCTAAAAGATGCTATTGTAGGAACAATGACCCCATAAATAGGGAGCTATGATTTTTAAACGGTCATGATGATGAAGATAGTAATGATTTAATCTTTGGTGACTAGTCAGTAGACAAAAGTTTTAACTTGATGAGGGTTTGTGTCTTAAAATCAGAGACTTGTTGTTAAAAGCAAAGACAAAACAAGGTGATGGACCAATGAATGCTAATCCCATTACCTGTGATGATTGATTATATATGGTCTTTGGGTGGTAGCAGGAAAATCTATTTGACTTTCAACAATCATTGTGTTTTGGTTTTCTCTCCAAAGGATCCCCAATGATACAGAACAATGGTAATCTCTCACATCCTCATTCCTACTTATTCCTTCAAATGAACAATGAGCTTTCTTGCCATGTGACAAACTATACGTTTTCTAACACCATCCTTTTCCCGCTGTGCTGTCACCTCCCATTTCATGCTGGTTTATTGCAGAGATCACAACAAAGCTAAGCAACGTCTAGCAATACCATTTCACAGTGCCATGAATTTAACATGAATTTAAGAGCCAGAGCAGTGCTCAGGGAAAAGGCCAAAACAACCCTGAGCTCAAACAGATATTGTTGAGAAATATCCAGTAGCACTTGGTGGGCAGATTAAATTAGAGCTAAAGGACTCTTCTTGCTACCCCAGTCCTGATATCTTGGGAGGAACTTTCAAAGAAGTCCTAAACCCATCATAAATCTTGCCTTACACAACTTCCAATACAAGTTGCCCCCTCTGCCCAAGTCCTCCTCCCCTGTCATCATATTACTTTAATTGTATTTTAAGCAGGTACTGTGCGAGGTCGTGGTCGTGCTGCTGCAGGTAACCGTACCCCTGGACCGCGGGGGTCGTACCTGGGGGGTTACTCTGCCGGTCGTGGCATCTACAGCCGCTACCACGAGGGCAAGAAAGGGCCCGAAAAGCCCTATGAGCTGATGCCCGGTCTGGAGCTTGCTGCCTCCGTCAACCCCATGAAACCTGGCACAAGTCAGTGAGATAGATATATATCCATCCATATCCTTGCCCATCTCAAAAGCCTCTATTAAACCTTCCAGCTCATAATTCTCTGTCTCTCTCTCCCTGTGTGGTTTGAGGAACGTTTTGTAAATCAAGATTATGGTTGTTGCTGGACGGTCAGGCGCAAAAGGACTTCCTTTCTCTTTGAAGCAAAAGAATAATCACACAAAAATATCTGTCCTTTCTAGCATGACCAGAAAGTAACGGCTATGATTTGTTCCTCATTCTATCCTTTTTTTTCTTTCATATCAAAAATTTGTCTTACCTGGTGTTCAGACCAAAAACAGCACTGTGTTAAAAGAACACAAGGGGCTTCGTCGTCGGGGGCGTATTGTTAAGACAATGAAATACATTAACATTTATTTATATGTGTTTAAATTTATGACGATCACCAGGTAAATAGTAGAATTACCATGGTCACCATAGTCACCCCAATGCAGCGGTTCCATTGAACTGAATAAGGAAGCCAGGTTTCTTCACACGGTGCTGTTGTCAGTCTGAACATTGCCTTCGTTACTATGTGGGGACCAGTTCTTCCACAATCTCCTTTTACGCATGCACTCAATCATTTTTTACTGAAAGGTGATTGACACTATCTTGAATGTTAAACAAATGCGCATCTCGCAAAAGATCAGCTTTTTCTCTTCACAACATGAAGTTATCTTTAAACGTCAACTCAACCAGTTTTATTCTCTGTAGGATGCAGCTGCTTTGGCTTTGTTAGCGTTAGGACACTTTCAGTCAATAACGGAGTTGAAACGCACAAACTAAAGATTATTTATCTACTCTTTTCTATTGTGTCTTCTCTATTCTGATCACTTAAAGGATAATACCAGTGTTACGTAGGGTGGCAGTCCATCTGCTGCCGTCTGCACGATCAAAATGATTGGTTTTGATTTGTAAATATGACATCCACTGTGTAAAATAGGCTGAAATTGGCTGCTGTCCAAGCAAAGATAAAATGTGACAGTAAATGGTGACTTCTTTTAAAGACTATTTCCTGGTTCTTTCTTCCTTCTGTCTTGTCTTTCCTTCTTAAGTAACCAGAAGGAAATGTCAAGGCATTGATACCAATGAGGGGGAAAAACCCAACTCACATAAGTTAAAAACAGAAAAAGGCTTCATGTTTATCCAGGTGGATCATCTAAATTCTAAATTTCATGTAGAATAATAAAAGGTAGAAACTTCATTGATAGAAATGAACACACTGGTGTTATTCTTTAATCTTCAAGTTTTATTAAAAAACACAAACGTGACTAAATCTACCAGATTTATTTGTCGTTGGTATTAATGTCATGTATTTGGTGATCATTTTATAAAGTGGGTGTTCTTGATGCTTCTTCTGCAACGATTTGACCCTAATCTGGAACTCGGTCTCAGTCCCGAACTGTGTGGAATCACAGGATCACCACCAGATTGAAAAGACTTTTGTCCATCTGAAACAATGACGGACGTTGTGCTCGCTGTGTATGTGTGTGTGTGTGTGTGTGAGGTTAATCCACAGTTGAGCACCATCATAATCCGAATCACACCCCAACACCAACTTGTGTAACTTATTTTTTTTCCCCCCGTCTTCTCTAAATTGTTTCCTTCAACCTTCATCTCTTTAGCAGTCTCTCCTTTCTTAGTTTACCTCCAGATCTAAGTGTGCCTGTTTCTGTTTGAGCATGGGTGCATGTGTGTGCTTTTATTTCTTGTATTGTGAACGCAAACATCTTTTGCTTCTACTCTGCTGTCTGCAGCGGTCCCGTCTGTTATCCAAGCTCTCATTGTCGTGTCTCTTTATGTGCAGTGGCGTTGTCGACTCTGGGTGGTCAGTACCCGATGTTTAGCACGGCTCCTGCAGCCAAGCTGATGGAGGAGGGGAAGGTGCACACGGTGGAGCATCTTATGAACCCTCTGGCCATGCAACACGCTGAACACAACTCCGCAAATGCTGCCTCCGTCCTACCTTCGGTCTCTACCCCTCCACCTTATCAGGTGAGCATTATGACACTGTTGTATTGATGCCTTCCAATGAAACTCGTGAGCTCGTGTTTACAACATGGATAGTCGTGTACACGATATGCTTGGCGTTCAAGTGGTTAAGTCGTGAGAACTCCGCTGCTAAGCAACGGCAATATTAACGTTACTGTCGGCGTCTAGAAGCCACAGAGGCTAACAATTTAGCAAGCTAGCAGGTGGGTAACATAATGCAGGAAATGCAAAGGCATAATGACAGAGGAGAAAGATGAGGCCGTTGGGAATATCAACATTTTCCTCAGACATATTGTACATTTACGAAGAAAAACAATATACGACTAAAATTACAATATATTAACTTATTATACGCCAAAAAATTAACTTCCATGGTCTCCGCTATTTCTGACAATGTCAACAAACACGTCACAACTCGTGAACTCGGAGCTTTCAGAAACTTAACACTTACAAGTACCACAAGAGGGGGGCGTTCATATGGACTCTTCTCGTGAACACGATAAACACGGCCTCATTTGAAGCCAACTGATGTTTCACAGATACACAAAATGTTTTTAATTTGATGCATGCTGATAAAGATGTAAAATGTCCAGCTCCATCTCAGGGCATGTTGTTTGATGCAGCAAACAGCGCCCCATGATTACTGCATCACACAGTACAGGGTCCGGTCGGGAAAGTGGGTCAGAAATCTAATTGCCCAAAGTAAATTTTTTACTTGCCCCTAATACAAATTGTTTTATTTAATAGACGTTATCAAATAACAACAAAGACCAAAGTTAATTGTCATGTTTAATCTTTATTTAAGTAAATTAATCTTTAGTTTTGCCCACATCCTCAAATGCCTCCCAACTAAACTCCTGTTTCCAGGATAATTAAAATGCTCGCTTGCGCTTCAGCTCATAAACTTTGTTGTCACCCGCCGCCATTTTCTGAGTGCCTGATCATTAATGTGCATGTGCAATTCCAGATGAGAAGGAAACGAGATGGCTCACTTCTTAGCTACTTCCATCATCAGCTCCGGAGAAAAAATTATCTAATTATCTTTTACCTCTCGCCCAATCGTCCAAGTGAGTTGCTAGATATACTGGCTCGACGTGGAGTCCTTATTGTTGAGCCCTGTAGTATCTGTGGATCAGATTTACATCAAATTTGCTGCAGCAGAAACAGAGATTTCGTCATTTTCTTATCGTCACATATCCTTCTTCTTTGTCAAACCTTGGCGCCAACATTACCCACAACGCAACTCTGCAACTGTGTTATGCTAGTACCTGCTGATGTAGCCTCGTGTCTCTAGACTCAAGCAGAGATGAGGAGCGGACTACAGAGGTCTGATGAGCTCACTTGTTTCTAACTCCACACCCCCAGATTTTATGTAACTGTCAAATAAATGCAGTGGAGTAAAAAAAGTACAATAGTTACGTTCCACCACTGATTATATGACACACAGTTGTACTCTGGGAACTTTATGTCACTCTGAACTTTTCAAGGTGAGAACTCATGATTGAATGCATTCGTCATTCAATGAATGTGCTTTAGAAATCCTTCACTATAATCCTCCTTCTCATTCCCCAGGGCCGTCCTATCACTCCCGTCTACGCCATGGCCCACAATGTCCAGCGTATCCCTACAGCCGCCGGCCTGTACGGAGCTGGATATGTCCCCATCACAAACTACGCTGCCAACACGACAGCTCTGGCCGCTCTGCAGAAGAACGCAGCGCTGGCGGCCGCAGCGTACGGCGGATACGCAGGCTATGCCATGCCACAGGCCTTCCCCGCCACGGCCTTCCAGCTGCCCATCCACGATGTCTACCAGACATATTGATCCTGAGGGTCAGACCACGTGAAACAACGACAAAGTTACCCTGCCTGTGACTGAACCACCGCCGCCACCACCGCAACGTCTGTCCCATCGTACAGAGACATCACTTGAACTTGTGCACGTCCAAAAGCTCTAAAGGAATGTCGTTTGAAGCAAATATTTAGACAGAGAAACAATGACATCACATATCTGTCTCACCTACTGGCCTCAGTATATCCTGGAACCATGGCAACCATATGACAGGCGTATTCATGCAGCACCACTGTCTTATAACACACATAGAGGACAGTCCACTTACTAAGGAAACCTACACGTATGTGGTGACAACCGGTCCCCAACAACAAGCATCTCTCTCTCTCTCTCTGTGTCTCAGATCCCTCGCCACCTTGTTGCTATGGCAACAGAAACACTGAAGGTACATTCAAGTATTTATGAAGAGAAGATACATATTTAAGGTTTCATTCTCTGTAGGTTTCTCTTATTAATGGAGTGATATGTGTTCTCTGAGGCAGGAAAGATAGACCTTAACACTGTCTAAGTTGTTTTAAACTGTAAAAGTTAATTGAAAGAAAGTAAAAGTACAACAAGAACTACTGACAAGAGAATATACCACTGAAGACAACTGTTTTTTTGGATATACTAATGTTATATTTTCTTTAATATATAGTATTTTAGCCAATTCTACATGCTGTAGGTGATGCTGTCCGTCCATGCTGGTTGAATGTGTAAGCTTCAAACACGCCTGTTTGGTACTTTTTGGTTTATTTAGTTTTATTTGGTTGTTTTAAATGAAGGTTTTTAAAGTGTTTTATTTGCTTCTAATTAGTTTGCTTTGTTTTTAATGTCTCCCCTTTAACTTTTAGAAACGTATATCTTGGTTTGTTTGAAGAAAAGGTCGCCAGCTAAATAATATTTTTGTGGCAGGTTCGTTGGGGAACAAATATTAGAGAAAGAAAACTGGATTTTTCTAGATGATTTATAAGCCTGATAGACAGCGACACCATGTACATGGAGATGTTTCCCATCCTCAGAAACTGCGCTGACAGGGGACTGAACTGATGTTTTTTTTTTCTCTCATTTACGTTTGTTTTTATTATTGTGTTTTTGAATTGTTTGACTCTTGAAAGGTGAACAAATATGGACAGAAATGAGAGACATTTTTTTCTATGTGGACTTGAACACTCTGCCACTTAAAGCGCTCCTGCATTTGCCAACGCTGACCAAAAAAAACTTCATACACTCCAGTCTATTAGACAGACTCTCTGTGCCTTACATCTCTATGTGCTACCTTGTGCTTTTCACTGTGCCTTTTATAACAATGTGAAGCCCCTTTGGTTGACACATATCTGTGCATAGCACTGGAGTTTTCTCAATTCATATTTCCAATGATTTGTGGTATAGAGTGCTACAGGAATGAATCCTAAAACCCGGAAATGAGTTAGCCTTTTAGCACTTCCGGTTCCATCGTCTGGAAGTCAATGGGTTTTTTGAATGGGTTTTTAGTTAGATGCCTGAAATAAGGTCTGTGGTTAACACCAGCTTTAGAGATTTTAACATTTTGTTCTACGACATAAAATACATCAGTAAATATTCCACTCGTGAATTTTGAAGCTTTTACGTGTCTTAAAAAAAGCGGTTGCTAAAAAGTGGCTAAATGAGACTACTAAACGTCATCACGCCGACTCGTCCGCCTTTACAGCCTCGTTGCGTATACTTGCACTCATGCGACCGTGGTGTAGTTCGTTTATAGCCTAACGTTAGCTTTTTACTTCTGACAATTGCATTCACACTTCAAAAATCATAAAAGTGGTGTTCACATGTGGAGATTATCTTACAGAACAAAACGTCTAAGTATCATAAACGTTTGTTTGCCACGGAGCTTATTTTCTGAAATATTCCAAAACCCAATGGAAAAAACCCATGTTTTTTTGTTGAGGGAACCAGTGCGATGCCAACTTCCTGTTCGGGCTTCAAAAATACGTCATCCCTGCAGTTCTGTATTAGTGGTGAGACAAGTAGGTTTCAGTCTCTGCAGTCAGATGTGACGGGGCTACCTTTCTCCTATCTGAATGCTCCTGCAGCCGTAACACTCCGTATGTCTGCCTCCGCTTTATTTCTCGTCCTCCAAACTGTGCTTGACCGAGGTGCACTTAAACGTATTTATAAAAGGCAAAAGATTGCGACTTTCAGATGAAGAGATATGAAATACTGAGCATGAATTCATGTGTGAACTGGGTTAGTTTGGCATTTCTCAATTACTGTACGTGGATAAAGCATAAAAAAAATAACCCTCATGAATGTTTTAGTAGGCACTTTTTAAACTCTGCAGTGTGTTGAAAACAAGTGTAATATTACACTGGGATTAACTGGAGCAATACCTCGCGCTGAAATATACAAGTAGCCATGCAAGTACGTGCTACAACACACAAACATAACGGATGCAAGCAGCTGCTGATCATGAAGTCCACAACAGCCATCTTTATATAAGAGAATGCAAAACATTTGTATGCTGGCTTGTATTTGTAAACCAGTTCTGGTAGTTGTTTTTATTCTCTGTGTTTTAAAGATTATTTGCTCATTTTCCATCATGTTATCAGATTTTTGACACATAAAACAACACAAGTTTGACTTAGAGGATGGCCTGGATCATGACTACGTTTAATGTCCAAGACGTTCAATGAAAACAAACAAGACGTATTTGTCTCCTCTAACTCCATCCTCTACATTTTTCTCTCTCTTTCCTCTGAAACTGGATTTGATGTAGAAAACCAACTGCTGATAACTGCTTTTTATTATTTTCTTGTATGATGACAATAAGTCAGGATATATTTAATATATGCATTACGTATTTTTGTCTATGAAGTGAGAAGAAAAGGTATAATATATTCTAAAAAATATTTCTTTTCTTTATTTACACCTTGTTTAGGGATTTAAAAAAAAAAAAAAGTCAGAGTAACAAAAGTAGAGAAAAACATTTTTTTTTGCCAAAGTGTCCAATAGTTTTTAAACCATTCAAGGTTCTTGTGTGTTATTGTGTTTTTATTTGTAATATTCTGTTTGCTATTTTGTACTGGATTTGGTGTTATGAGTGGGAACACAAACTTCTCGTTCAGCTACAGTTTATCAGTAAAAGTAAAACTGGTCCATTGCAGTTTTACAACCCATCTGCACTATGAGCTGTTTGGTGTTGTAACTCTGCATGACGGTTTTGGATTAAACTGCTAAAGGTCTGAACATGATTTAACAGCCATACACGCTTTCATGTGTGTCCTTCTGCCTCCCACTCAAAACACCTGCTTTACTTTCTATCGCCTGCTTTCCAGCCACAGGATGAACACCTGCTCCTTGTGTCCGTGGCGTGGACCTATGTATGCCTAGTTTAACATAGGTGTTACCATTTTAAACTCTTCCTAGCGTGTGCCTTATTGCCAAGATGTGCCCTTTGCTATGCCTTTGTAGACCTATGCAGACTGTTTTCTATCTGAAGGTTTGTTAAAAAAAAGCTTGTTCTGTATTGTTATATTTATAGTGTTAAAGTAGATAAATAAAGCATTTTCAAAAGGACGCAATGCTGTCATTCATTTTGTTCGTCTACATATGAAACTGACTGTCAGCTTAGTTTTAGATTAAACCGCATAACTAGAAAGTGCTAAAAGGGTCAGAGGGACTTTGACTCCGACCTTTGTGAATGGAAACCCATCCCTGACCTCGTACATCAGCTACTATTAAGCAATGTGTCATGGTGGAGAGAGGAGAGAGAGAGAGAGAGCACTGCAGTGTTTGGAGAATGTTTCATTAGCTTCTCTGTGGCAGGTCAACTTTACTCCAGAAACATGTTGTACCCAAGCGAGGAGTTCAGGGAGGATTTTAAGAACATTAGTAGCCTTCATCAGGCGGTACAATGTGTGCAGGAGGGCAATCAGGTACACCGAGTACCTTTCGGCTAACTGTTTTACTATTAATAATGCGGTGAAAGGTTACAGAAAAAACAACCTGACTATCAATACAGTATTGACACTACCAATACTAAATCATATTTTTAATAACAGTAGGATACCAAGAAAACTCAAGTTAAATCACTTTCTTTGCTGATGTTGTGTACATACGTGCACTCATCACCTTGCTAGTTCACAATCATTTGCTATTAACGACTTGTTTTAACATGCATGTGATTTATTAATCATCAGAGAGTATTAAAATGCTTTGGCAAATCGCTCAGTGGTAATGAAAATACATTCACAAGCAGCATATTAATGGTGCATTTACCTCAAAAATCATGGTTCATGGTTCTCCCCTACATGATTTTCTGCTTTTAATAATAAGAAATCTTGGTATTGGTATAAATATTGGTCATTCTGGCTGTGGGATTTAATGGTATTGTATCCAAACCATTAATGTTTAATAAAAACTTTAAAGACAATAAGTAACATCTCCAATATACTGCATTAATAAACACCACACCTACTTTATCACACTGACAGGCAGCAGGAGAAAGATTTTAAATGTTTTAAAAGTTAAAGAGACTTTATGCTGTCAGATTGGTGAAATTATACATTTAAGACAATATTGCCATCTGGTGGTAAACACCCCTCATGAGAGCAGCCTGCAGTAGAGCTGTACAGTCAGACCAGACAGTGCAGGTTTTCTCTGGCAGCCATGTTAGCTCCACAGTCACTAATGCAGAATATTGTAAGAAAAAAACCCACATTTAGTCTGTCTTTTGGTTAAAAATATGAATTCAACACATGCAAAAAGAGGATGTTATCATACAGTCTGAGTGTTGAGTCAAATATTGTCATTTATTTAGAGCAGAATATAAAAATACTGTAGGCTGGGAGAAAAAAATACACCATAAATATTATTTTTTACCTGGTTTTATGTGTGTGGCAGGGAAAATATTCTGCATGCAGGGAACATTTTCACATAATTACATTAATACTATTGTTATATTTGTTGTATTAAATTCCATAGCTAATCCTGCGCAGGATTATATGTTCCAAATATTGTATCCTAAAGTGATAAAACTACAAAAAAAGTTTAATAATATCCTTAAAACAGTCTAAACCAGGCGATTGCAACCTGAGGCTCTAGAGCCACATGCGGCTCTTTAGCTCCTCTCCAGTGGCTCCCTGTGGATTTTCTTTTTTTAAATTAGTGTAAATTAATAACTGTTTTTTTGTTTACATTTTCAATTTTATTTATCATTGTTGTAGGTCTATGGTACGAAAGAGTATTAGGGCCACTTTGAGGAAAAATAAATAAATCTGAGATTTCGAGAATAAAGTCATAGGTTTACGAGAAAAAAAAGTCGTAGTATGAGAATAAAGTCATAATATAAAGTAGTAATTTTACGTGTTATTTTCTTTTTTTCTCGTAAAGTTATGACTTTATTTTCGTAACATTCAGACTTTTTTCTCGTAATATTACAACTTTTTTCTTGTAATATGACTTTATTCTCGTAATATTCCGACTTTCTTTCCCATAATATTACGACTTTTTACTCGTAATATTATGACTTTATTCTCATAAAGTTATGAATTTTTTCTCGTAATATTATGACTTTTTTTTCTCATAATATTACGACTTTATTCTGTAAATCTCAGATGTTTTTTCCCTCAATGTGGCCCTAATACTCCGTAGTACATTTGCTCTTTGGCCCTCACTGCATTAGACTTATATACTATATACTTCGACTATAAACTGTGTTACCTTCATCACAATGATCAAATGTTTTGCAGCTCCAGACAGATTTTTTTTATTATTATTTTTGCCTAAAATGTCTCTTTTGATAGTAAAGGTTGCTGACCCCTGCTCTAAACTATGTTGATCTAAACTTTAACTACATTTCCCATGATGCACCTGACAGCCAGCCAGCCGCGTTCGCTCTATGCTCTTTGCATGCGCCTCTGCTGCTGCTGTCTTAGCAGATTTATAAACAACGCAGCTACGAGCTAACTCAGCTAACTCTCTATTGCTAAAAGGCAACACAGATGATTGTTTTGCAGCTGCTAAAACCTCGTCGTCGCCGCTCTTGAACGCAGCCTGGTTTATATTTGGCTTAAAGGAGACGCGACAAAGAGAGCATCATGGTGACCGCGCTCATCAGCAGCTTTACTATCGCTTTAAGAGGCGCAAAATAGGGTCTGCTTCTTTAAAATTATATCGCTTTATTGCTGAATAGATAATTAAGAAAAGTTTTAAATTCCTAATTAATAAATATATGTATTTAATTTGCGTGTAAATCCACCTCGCATTCACAGTAAAATGCCCCTCTGTTGGATAAAGGCCGCTGGAAATCATCAAAACGTCTTTAAACCAGATGTTGTCCGCTTTTACTGCGATTTCTAGTCAACCTGCTGGACTTTAAGCTGATTTTGCAGCAGGCTGAAGCGTCCTCGGGTGGAGATGGAAGCGGTAAATAAAGATGAAGAGCCGGCGGAGGACAAGGCCGCAGATGAAACCCCGGCCACAAGTAGGAGCGTTACCCCGCGGAGAGGGCTCAGAGAGCGGGGAGCGAGCCGCCCGAGGTCCGGCGTCTCTCCTTCATTACTGGACGTTAACGGAGCTGTGTCGAGCTCAGGACGAGTTCTCAGAGACAGGTCAACGAGGACAGTACCGGCCTGGCTGAAGGACACCAAGAGTGACGATGAGGAAGAAGAAGAGGAACCGAGCCCGGACACCGGTGCGACTAAGAGGCGGAAAGTTCCCAACTCGAGGCGGAAGAAACAGCCTGATTGTGGGGCTGCTGCTGAGGCTGCAGGGGGGGTCGCAGGTGACAGCCTTCAAGGCACAGAGTACGTTTTTTCAGACATAGACATTTTGTTTATAATGAGCCTGTCTAGACTTTAAACTGTTTATGTTGGTGTTTAGTTCCTGTCAAAAAGCAGCACGCCTTCAGCCATAGCTCGTCCCCCTTTCTGCAGATCTCTGCATGGGGAGGGTGGAGTGAAAACTCACCTGGCTTCTCTAATTGGCACATATTTATTTATTTATTTATTCAATGCAAAAGCTTTTAAATGCATTGTTGTTATTTGAGATGTGATGAATGGTAGAGAAAAAGTCATATCTCAGCGTTTTTTTTTTTTTCCTTTCTTGCAGCTCAGAGGACCCCAAGAAACCTGCCACAGATGCTCAAGGTGATAAGAGAAAAAAATAGGGCTGTCAATGGATTAAAATATTTAATTGCATGATTGTGCATGATTAATCACATTTTTTTATCTGTTCAAAGTTTACCTTAAAGGGACTGTTTGTAAGAATCAGGAATGTTTGTTAACAGCGACACCTGTGGCCGTTAAGTCAACGGAAGTCAGCGTCGGGTTCGCGCTTGTGCTCGCTCTACATAGACATGAACGAGCATCGCTCAAAATAGTGAGGCGACACACGTCAGTTAAAACCCCAATATCACTTGATATTTCACCTGCTTGGCAGTAATGTTAGCTGACCAGACGAAGGTCTCTCCATGAACCACTGCTGATCCTAGTGTTGGCTTTTCCTGCCTCAGCCTCCCAACCGCGGCCGGAGTGAGCAGGGAGACACCCGCACCCGTTCGGAGACGATACTGTTACTCGCAGCGGAGCCCTGTCACTTCACAAGACACGGGAAACCTCTGTTGGTCTGGAGGAGCTGCAGCATTTATTTCTGCACAAACCACTGTACATTCACTAGATATTCTCAGAGCTACAAAGTCTTCTGTAGTGTGTAGTGTGCGCGCATGCACGTGAGAGTGGAGCGAAATAGCGAGAACGAGCACGGCCTGTGAGTGAAGGCAGGCAGGCAGAGTACAGCAGAGACTCCGGCCCTGGAGACCAAAGCTACGGTCTCCCCCGTGTTCTCTGACCGCGTCAACACTGTTTTGCAAGACGGGCTTCACTAGATACAACTTTGCAGTTTTGGTGCTTCCGTGTAGTTTGTGTTGGAGTCTTGTCTGAACAGCGTAGCCAGACGCGAGCGCGCATGGGACACCGACCTGGATTGATTTATACGTGTAAGAAGTTACAAACAGTCCCTTTTTAAAGGGAGATTTGTTAAGTATTTAATACTCTCATCAACATGGGAGTGGGCAAATATGCTGCTTTATGCAAATGTATGTATGTATGTATATATTTATTACCGGTGATCAATTAACAACACAAAACAATGACAAATATTGGGCAGAAACCCTCACAGGTACTGCATTTAGCTAAAAAAAATATGCTGAAATAATATCATAGCAAACTGCAGCCCAACAGGCAACAACAGCTGTCAGTGTGTCAGTGTGCTGACTTGACTATGACTTGGCCAAAACTGCATGTGATTATTATAAAGTGGGCTGTAAAAGGGAGACTCGTGGGTACCCATAGAACCCATTTTCATTCACACATCTTGAGGTCAGAGGTCAAGGGACCCCTTTGAAATTTGCCATGCCAGCTTTCTTTCTCCAAAATTTAGCACATGTTTGGAGCGTTATTTAGCTTCCTTCGCGACAAGCTAGTATGACGAGGTTGGTATCGATGGATTTTCTAGTTTCCTATGATACCAGTATCTTCTCGTTTTAAAACTGAGCCCGCTACAACCTCCGAAAGACTGATTGTGCTAATGTGTTAAAGAAATTAGTGGCGTTGAAACGAATTTGCGTTAACGCGTTATTAGCACATTAACTTTGACATCCCTAAAAAAAAATCTGTATGTCTGCATTTAAATTAAATCTTATTCTATATATTATGTGCAAGAGGATAACAAACAGTGCTGGCTTGTGTGGGGTTGTGTCTGCACGTGCCTGTGCCATACTTCATGGCATACAGCATGTTTGATGGCATGCTTCTGCTCCCTCTCTCCAGCTCTACCCTCCAGACGCCCCCCAGCCCAGACTCGTGCCAAGCCCCCGTCTGGCAGGGCCGTCCGCAGCCCTGCCAAGCCCGTGTGTAAGACCGAACCTGGAATGGAGAACCAAGCTGGTGAGCAACCTGTTGACAGTGAGCTACAACAGTTCAACATGTGGCCTTATAATTCACAAATCAGATTATACAGATGCAGAAGCGCTGAAGCATCATGTTCACTACTGTTCCTCAGGATATTATTTATTCTATAAGAAACCTTCAGTGACATCCTATATAGTTGATATTGGAGGGTTGTGGTTATGGGTTTTCAGTGTAACTAATGGGATCAGTGCTGCCTTTTGAGTTAAAAATCTGCATGAGGAGTTGCATGTTTAGTCTATGGTCGTTGACTTCTTGCTTCTTCACATAATATTTAGTTTGCACGCCCGCTGGCGTTTCGGAGAATACTGCAACGAACAACGCGTTTAGCATAAACATGCAACTTTGTGCTTGCTCGTTGCTCGCGCCATCTATGGAGGCCAGCGCCACGGTATCGTGAGCGAGTATAAGCGAGGCTTTAGAGGGCAGTAGACCACAATAAAATGTTTTTACGTTTTATGCTTTCATACCTTTTTCCCATTTCGCATCATTTATACAAATATGTACATATATCTAAAATTGAAGGTTCAAGTGGCTAAGAGCGTTGCTGTTGCCTTTCTCAAACTAACGATGTCTCTCTGTCTTTCTTTCTCTGTTTGTCATGCAGCAGTGGAAGGAGAGGTAAAAAATAAAGACAAGTATGAAATGTGAGTTTATTTTTGTATTTTGTTTGTGTATATATATATACATATATATATATTTACTTTGTCACTCTGGGGGGTTACAGAGCATCATCTTGAAATATATTTTTAAAAAGCGTACATGCATTAGCTTTAACAATAGAGAGTCTGCATAACGTATCATAAGCATTATGTCTTATTAAGATATTTATGGCCCACTGAGCCCGTGGCTTTTAAAGTATACTGTCTTGTATATTGTAAAAGTGTGTGACTAAGTGAGAGTGGTGCTGTGTTTTGATGACCGTTGTGTTTTCACACTCGTGCTGTCTCAGTAAAAAGAAAGAGGAGGAAAGCGAGGACGTTGCTGAACCAGTCTTGGATGATGAAGACCCTCCATTTCGGGACGACCCCAACGACCTCAGCTACCAGCCACAGAGTCAGAGGTACACTTATCTCTCAAGTGTGTTCACTTGACCCAAAGCAGACAGACAAGAGGGGAATTCAGTTTCAAGTGATTTGTTGTTTTCTTTTTCAGTGGTGTAGAGGAAGAAGAGGGTCTCAGCAGTGATGAAGATCTTCCTTTTACAGATGACCTAAATGACCAGAGCTACGATCCGAAGGATGAACGGTGTGTATGTGTGTGTGTGTGTGTGTATCTGACAACAGTAGACATAGGCACCATATTTTTTTTTGTCAATGACTGGACATTTCTCTGTTTTCTTCTCTCTTAGGGACGTCCCTAAACCAAAGCGCAGAGCTCCTCCGAGACAGAAGGAGAGGAAAGAGAAAGAGAAGGCTCCTAAAAAAGAGAAGGAGGTTGCTGAGATAAAGATCGAAGGTTTGGACAACGTGGAGAGTTTGGAAGAGGAAGTAAAGCTAGAGGAGGAAATCGTGGATGACCCGGATGGACCCAGGAAGTAAGCACAGTACCAGTCAATGTGTATCAAGTTATCAATAGGACAGATCCACATTACACCTAAGGGATAATGTACAGCGAGCCGGTCATTGTTGTGAAATAAACCCCGGCAGGGTTTTGCATCGCCCTGAAGGGGTTCATTTCACAACAATGACCCGCTAGCTGTACATTATCCTGCTTATTACACGGCTACTTACTTAAGAAATCAGTAATTTTGACACAAAAACGGAGAACCTCCAGAGTTCGACATCAGAACTGCGTCCATATCAGCGGTCTGCTATAAAGAAATGCCAGAACTCCATGATTGACCAATCAGATTTGAATATTCAACAAAGCCGTTAATAAGTATGTCTAATGAGCTACTGTTGTACTTTTACTCTTATTAAGTTAAACTGTGCATGTGAAATCTGAATGTAATGTGTGTGTGTGGCTGTTTGTATGGCTACTGAGCAAACTCCTTAATTTTCCATTGCAACTCAATTTTGTAATTTTCTTTTTTCCTTCTGTGTTAGGAGAGGCCGGCGGAAAAAAGACGATAAAACTCCGCGGCTGCCAAAGAGAAGGTGAGATTGATGATGTCTGTTTTAGGGCATCGTAATCTAAACTTTATTATATCATTTAATGAATCATCCTGTCATCATTTCATCCAGAAATAAAGCATATTGTAGTGATTGATGTTTGACATAGTGAGCAACCGATTTGGATATGTTAGATATCAGTGAGGTTTCAGTACTGTAACATTGCACTTCACCCACATAGGAAGAAGCCCCCTGTGCAGTATGTGCGCTGTGAAATGGAAGGATGTGGGACGGTCCTGGCTCATCCTCGCTACTTACAGGTCTGTCTCAGCAACCACACAAATTTACTGAGGCCTGTTTACACCTGTGACTCTAACGCTACTCCAGTTCAAATGTAGTACTCGGGAATGGATTCCGAACTTTTCTGTGATAAACATTTGATTTTCAAACACTATAAGGCCCTGATCAGACAGAGCTTGTTTTGCAGTTTACTGCGTCTTTTTTTATATTGTTGCTAGGCAATCACCGAATGAGTGCTAGCGTTACCTTATTACGAACCATGAACTGTATGCGACCCAAATACTTAATAATATAGTTTAAATGAATGAAAACAGTTTAGTGACAACTGTCCATCACAGTTTCCCAGGTGGTGCCTTCGAAGTGCTGGACTAAATTCTGTTGATCAGTTATTGAACAATAAACAATAAGTAGTTTCGGCACTAAAAGTATGAACTTATTATCCATATCTGAGAAGATCCCAGCATCATTTCTGATAAAATCTTCAATACAGCAGTAACAATGTGGTCAACATAATATGTTCAAACACTCCTAATAAATGCAATTTAAATTGTTTTTATGATGACCATACATGCTATTGTCGATAACTTTAAGATAGAAAACAAACTTTTTTTTTTAGGTCCGTTTTCAGTCTGCTAGCCTCTCAATCCTCCTGCAAATGATGATCTGTTTTTACATGTTTTTTTTGTTCTGCACACATCAGCATCATATAAAGTACCAGCACTTGCTCAAGAAGAAATACGTCTGTCCTCACCCTTCTTGTGGAAGGCTGTTCCGACTACAGAAGCAGCTGCTGCGTCATGCAAAGCACCATACAGGTACACCTGCAGTACACACATAAAATGTGCATTGGGTTCGATCTGTGTTCGAGAACAACATCTATATTTAAGTGTTTTGTTGTTCCAGACCAGAGGGACTATATCTGTGAGTTCTGTGCTCGTGCCTTCAAGAGCTCCCACAACCTGGCTGTGCACCGCATGATCCACACCGGAGAGAAGCCCCTCCAGTTAGTACTTCTCTGCTCACAATTATTACTCCTTTTGATTTCTTCATTCCCTTAAGTCCTTGAATTCATGCATTTTCTCTCGATTTTTTTCCCCCATAGGTGTGAAATCTGTGGCTTCACGTGTCGTCAGAAGGCGTCTCTCAACTGGCACATGAAGAAGCACGACGCCGACGCCACCTATCAGTTCGCCTGCTCCATTTGTGGCAAGAAGTTTGAGAAGAAGGACTGTGTGGTGGCCCACAAGGCTAAGAGTCACCCGGAGGTACTAATCGCTGAGGCTCTGGCAGCCAACGCTGGCGCCCTCATCACAACCCCGGCCTCCCTGCTGGAGCTGCCAGGAAACCACATGCAAGCAGAGGTCACCAGCCTGGACGTGAGCCAAATGGGGCAGGATGGGCAGGTGGACCAGCTGAGTCACGATGGTCAAGTGGCTCAGGTGTCCCAGATGGGTCATGTGACCCAACAAGTGAGTCACCAGGTGGTGTTACTGGGACAGGACCAGAGCCTCCACACCATGCAGGTGCCGGTGACGATTGCCCTGTCCCCCATCGACCCCCCGTCGCCAGCTGACAACCAGCAGCAGACTCACCTCCAGCTCCAGATGCCCGTCCAGTTTGTGCAAGCTGCTCAGCAGCCGCAACAGCTGACCCTCCACTCCGGCTCAGTGGTGACCCAGCATCAACCCCAGCTGCACTCTCTACAGTCGTACTCCTCCCAGCAGCAGAGCCAGACACAAATCCTTCAGATGACCTTCCAGCCAGTCAGCCAGTCTCAGCACCACATTCAGCAGATCCCCATCCTAGCGACCTCTCAGCAGCTCCAGAGCCTGCACGCAGCGTCCCTGAGTTCTCCTCTCCTGTCCCCCTCCCAGCCCCAGTCCCAGGACCCGGCCTCCACTAACGGGGACAGCTTTATTCTGGACAACCCGGTGCTCTCGTCTTCCTCTCCGTCAGCTGGCTCCCTCGTGCAGACAGAAGTTATGGGGGAGGACGGCGTGGTCTGGGAGCAGACGGGACACGGGGAAGTTCTGTCGGACAGCACTGAGAGACACGTGCAGCAGACCCTCATGTAAAACGAGGATCGCACGAACAGAACAGAAGATGGAAGCAGATTGCCATCAGTGACCTGATACACTGTACTGCAATGTTTGAGGTAAATGTAGGATCACCAATATATTATGTACTGTTCACTCATAGTCATATTCGGTAGCTTTTTAGAATATCTGTATCAGGGAAAGATATGTATGTGTGTCTGTATGTGTAAGTCGTTGCCTTTGTACATAAGTCCTGTAAACTTAACTAGCCTTTTATGTGAGTGTGTGTAATGATGCTGAGGTTATGTTGCAAAGCTATTATGCAATAATATTAGCATACCTCTTAGTAATATACAACACACACCTAGTGTGTGGCGTCAAGGTTCCTACTGAAATAAATCAACTGTATTTATATTATGAATTAACACAAACACACGTTAGAAAGCTATAAACACAATCCCAATATGTGTGGAGTAAATTCTGTTTAAATGAATAATAGGCAGCTATTTTTTTCATTTAGTGTCCAGATCTACTGTAAAGCCTTTATTTGGCGAGGTTAAAAGAAAAATACAACTGACAAAGAGAAACATTTCAAAACCTGAAAAGGAATAGACAAAACTTATGTTTTACAGTCCTGTAAAAAAAAGTCACAGAATATGCATATTTTAGCTATTTTGTCAGTGTCATTAAACATGTTTCACTGGCAGCTGTTTGTTAAGCTTGGCTGTTGGTAGACTTTGAAGGAGTAATAACCTATATAATGTATATACTTATCACGTCCTCGGTCATTATAGGCAGCTAAAAGGTGACCTTGGATACTGTAAATCACACGTGAACTCATAAAATAACAGCAAGCACAGAATTAAACTCAAACATTGTCAATAACCTTTGAAGTGTAAATGTAATTTGATAAGCAAAGCTATGTAGAGAAACCTTGGAGCATATGTCGATACTAAATCTGCACCTCTTCTGGTTTGTGATTTAGGATGTGTGGTAGAGCAAACACAAAAACTGTTCATTTATAAGATGAAAATAAATGTCTTAACATTTATCTAAAGTGTATTCACTAATGGTAGTCAACACGAACCCGAGCAATCTCACTGACTGTCTTGAACTGGGGCAGTTATAGGCTCGATCCCAATGTCCACTCTCACAGACTCCCGCAAAGTTTAGAGTCCATGAGGGCGCCCTCGCAGACGTTTTGAGCCCTTTATGAACAATTTCCGGTAGTCTGTATTTCTGCATTTCTGCAGACTTTGCCTGAGGGAATTACCCACAATTCATAGCGTTGTGACGTTAAACACAGGGTTACTAGGGGAAGCCCGGAGGCATAAAATAAACGATAAACAAGAGGACAGGACATGGGTGTTCAGCCAGGCATATTTAAATTTACACAGAAACGTTAACATTAAGGATTTGAGAGGGTACATAAAAAACACATGAAATCAGAGTAATGCGAGTATCAGAGTATTAGAATATTACACACCTGCTTTATTCATCAAACATTTCTTTTATTTTTTCTTCATGAAGTTTGACAAAAACAAGTAAATAAAATTTTTTTTTTGAGTTACTTCTAGTCTCGTAAGGCAAGAGCCTGGAAGACGTTCAAATAGGAAGTAAAAACGTAAAATAAAAACTCACAATTGGCGTCGTCAAGGTAACGTGATATGTTGCAGTAAAGTGCTGTATAGGGCTGTACAATTAATCTAATATTAATCGTGATCACGATTTTGGCTTCCCACAATTAAATGAACATGATCGACTTGACATTTAAAATTTGTGCTTCTCTCAAAGAAAACTGCTGCATAAATCAAGCGCTTCCTAAACTAACAGCTAGAGATGAACCGTCAATCAGCAGCCGATTGAAGCCGGACGGATTTCAGCAGTCTCATATATCCATATATCTCATATTTTTTGCCGGTCACACACACATGTGCAGCTGCGTGGAGATAAACAGCTCTATTAATGGAGGTTCCACTGAGTTACATTATGATGCGTTCAAGCTCTATTCCGTGTATGATGGTGCCTTCAAATGGGGTCGTGTTTACCGTGTTCACGGGAAGAGTCCATATGACCCCCCCCCAATACAGTATGACCTGTTTAACTTCCTAACACTAGCTCTAAACAGCTTATAAAAAACTTTAAAAGCAAATATTTAAATAAAAATAAAATAATTTATTTCTTAATCATTTGAATTTTGTATTTTTATGCAAATAACCACTATAGATGACAAAGTAAAAGGATACCATTTTTGAGTTATTGATGGTCGTAATGTAACACAACATGGAAGTGAAAGCAGCTCTCTGTTTATTTAAATGTGAAATTGCAGTAAAAAAATGTTGTCCCTAAAATCTATGAATAATCATGTTCTCAATATTGACCAAAATAATCATGATTATCATTTTGGCCATAATCGTGCAGCTCTAGTGCTGTCCCATTCATATTTATACCATTTCAAACCTTTGCATCCTCTCACACTCAACCATTTACCAGGTGATCTCAGTTAAGTCCCTGAGGGTTCAGGGCTTAAGGCCTTAGGGGGGGGACATTGGGATTGGGCCGTAGTTTATTTGGTTTGAGGGGTCAACTATTAATAGTAAGGTTGGTGGTTCAATCCCCAGCTCCGTCTGTCCACATGTCAAAATGTGCTGAAGCAAGAACCACAAATTGCTCTCAATAGTGTGACTGTGGGGAATACAAATGTAAGTTGTTTTGGACATAAGTGTCTGCTAGATGTAACATAACTGTATGCCTGAGTCATTAACTGGTCCTACAATAGGTAGTGCACAATTTCTACAACATATACAAACACTGAGAGAACATATTTCATCCCAGTACTATTGCTTTTTGTGTAACAGCTCAGAAAAAAACATCCATCAGGACATATTGATCTGCTCTCTGTCCCTCTGCATGGCGTACTGCTTCATAGCTCGCTTAGGAGGAATCAAGGTGTTGCTCAGTCCAACCTTCCTCTTCTTCGCTTGCTGCCCTCCTGACTCTTCCTCTTTAGTCTCCTGCTGGAGGCTCTGGGATCCTCCACCTTTATGGGACTCGGCTTGATCCGACCCAGGTGTTTCTTCACTCCCAGGTGGATGAGAGTCAGTCTGGAGGTCACTGTCGTGTGCAAACTTGCATTTGATCCCAAACCTGCACCTTCCATCTTTCCTGTACGACACACACATCCTTTTACCTCCTATCTGGGAGGGTTTGGCCTGCATGGTTAAGGGGACGTGTTTCTGCAGGGCACTGAGCTTCTGGTCCGCCTGGGCCTTGAAAGGGTTGGCAAACACACTGCTGTCTGAACAGGTGAGCAGAGATGGAGGAGGTAGTTTATTGGAGGAGGTGAGCAGCAGGGAAGGAGCAGGCAGGTAGGGTGCAGAAGGTTTTTGAGGATGATGATGATGTGGTGGTGGTGGTGATGAAGAGGGCTTTGGGTCCTCTTCCTCTGGTTCTGACTCACTGGAACCAGACTCCAGCAAGAAGTTGCGGGTCTTTTTGACAGCTGGTGCCTCATCATCAGCCATCTCCTTGACAACAGACCTTGAAGATGAAGAGAAGGTGCAGCAGGTAAGCTGATGTTAGCATAACGTTAATATTATTTAGAATAGAATAGAAAGCTTTATTGTCATCATATTAAATACAACGAGATTCACAGTTGCCACTTCTGGTCAGTGCTTTAAAACAAATACTTGACAAGACTAAAAGAGGAAGACAAAAACATAACAGGTAAAACACACAATTATAAAGCACTATAAAACATAAAGTAAATGTAATAAATAAATATAAACAGAAGTGTTACACTAGAGTATAAAATATAAAAATAGATGTAATGGAAACAGGTAATTGTAAAATAAGTAGGGTAGATGTAATAAATAAAATGTAAACAAGTTGAGGTGTATATTGCATCAAGGATATATTGCATTTATTAACAATCTGTGTTTTGTGCTGAATGTTTTTGTATTAAGTGAATACTTACCCAGCTGCACCGTTGTTTACATCCTCTCCATCTCCATCGCTGTCAGACTCAGAGGACAATCCGTACCCGACCAGAGAGTTCATGACTTTAACTGAGCTAACGAAGCTAACGAAGCTAAGCTAAGCTAACGAAGCTAACGAAGCTAAGCTAAGCTAACGAAGCTAAGCTAAGCTAGCTGGTTAGCTACACTTAAAGCAGGCTAATACTGTTACTAGGTAGTTAGTATCTTACAGTAAACACTTGGATTATTAGAACTAAAACAGCGAGGAGAGGATAATGAATCATTCACATGTCCTCGTTAAATTAAACATCCAGGTTTTTGAGGTCTAATGTTCGTCTCTATGCCAACCATTAGTGATGTGTAGGTCAAGAACGAGTCGGTTCTTTTAGCCGGCTCTTTTAAGTGAACGATAAGAGCCGGCTCCCGTCCGAGAGCCGTTTTTTTTTTTTTTCTTTAATTAATTCAAGGCAGAATGATAGGATGATTTTCTCCGCACCACGGGCACTGATGGTACGTGTCCACAGGGGCGTTTTTTATCGCGAGGGGATGCGACGCTTCCCAACATTGGACGCTTGGTGGGCTGTCCCTAGAAACAAGGCACTCGGCTCCTGATTGGACGAACGCTTTCCCTCCGTTGGCTGCTGCTCAAACCGGAACCAGTATGGAGGCTCGTTTGGAAACTATCTTCTCCTATTTCACGTAAATAGTTCACTGAAATGTGTTTCTGAAAACATTTGAGGCGAGAAATAACCCATGCAGTTGCCGAATCTGTCTTTATTTTGGCTCGACAACGTTTAGTTTAAAAGATTATCGGGAGTTTCGAGAGGCGGCGCGTCGCGTCGGACGCCCGTGATTTGCATAAAGTAGCCAGGACTTCAACTTTATGCAAATGAGGAGCGGGCTTCCTGCACGCCTAGTCTCTCGAATCGCGACGCCACGCTACCAGAATGCATTGCGCGGCTGCTTGCATAGACAATGAATGGGGAGCGTGGAAAGCACGGAACCTGTGGACACGTACCATGACTGACTGAATGATGTGTTAATGACGACCAATCAGGTGATGACAGACAAGGATCATACCATCAAGCAGGGAGGGGCGGTGCGCTGACGGTCTACAGGTACAGAGCAGGAGGGAGAGGAGGAGAGAAAGAGATTAATGGTATGTGTCCACAGGGGTGTTTTTTATCGCGAGGGGACACGACGCTTCCCAACATTGGGCGCTTGGTGGGCGTGTCACTAGACACAGGCTGTCCCCACCTGACTGGACGAACCCTTTCCCTCGGTGGGCTGCTGCTCCCAGCTTTCAAACCGGAAACAGTATGGAGGCTCGTTTGGGAACTTTCTCGAATCGCGACGCCAAACTATTAGAATGCATTGCGCGGCTGCTTACATAGACAATGAATGGGAAGCGTGGAAATGACGGAGACTGTGGACACGTACAATGACTGTGACTGAATGTTGTGTTAATGACATCCGTGTCGACCAATCAGGTATTGACAGACAAGGATCATAACATTAAGCAGGGAAGGGTGGGAGTGCGCGGCGCGCTGCCGGTCTACAGGTACAGATCAGGTGGGAGAGGAGGAGAGAAAGAGAGAGAGGAGTGTGGTGCGTAAATAACGGAAAAGACGAGTGACAGTCGGAAAAGATGAGTGACAGTCGGAAACGAAGCATCATGTAAAATTATGGTATTCTGGAAATTATAAGGTTTAGTATAATTATATTGAATAATTTAAGTGATATATCTGCACACGTATTAATCAAAGGTCAAAACAGCTAAAGCTAAATTTGGCTGAACTATAAAAGGCAGAAGTGGTAAAATGAAGAGCCGTTTGGGAGCCGAAAGAGCCGGCTCTTCTTGGTGAGCTGAGCCAAATGATCTGGCTCACTAAAAAGAGACGGAATTCCCATCACTACTAACCATGGATGTGGATGCTAACGTTAGCTTCCGTCGTTAGCCGCTGCTCTGGTCGCTGTTTACGTTGTAGCTGCCTGTAGCGCGCTCTGCAGCACAGGCGTAGTACTGCACCCTTAAATCATTTTAATCATTACCAGCCACACAAACCACAAACAAACATTGATCCATGAACTCATAACAGGAAATCCATAGAGCTGTCATATAGTGTAGTATAATCTTTATACATGTATCATTACCACAGATTAAAGGTAATAATTATAGTTAGAATAATTATAAATAATAATAATTATAGTTAGACAAATTTAGGAAAATTTAATTAGAGTATATGTATGGCTCAATAAGGAAGCTGGTGGGGTGGGATTAAATAAGTTTATACTTCTCACTCCTTTTCGAAATCAATGCATTGACAATTTATTTTTCTTATGCTTTTCATTGTATGTAAATACTACTTCTTTCTGGCTGTCCACTTATTGGTATGATCATTTTTTCTCTTTATTTATTTATTTTTTTGTATTCTACATGTTCGAAATAAATTTCGAAATGAAAAGAAATGAAAAATTATTTTAGTAATATATATATATATATATATATATATATATATATATATATATATATATATATATATATATTTTTTTTAATGCATTGTAGAATATGTTTTTTTTTCCATACAATTATTGACACACAGCACACCTGAACTGGATGGACTGAAATGTTGTGCAATATGCTGCCTTCCACTGTGTAATTCTCTGAAATATATTAATTATTTATTCTTTTAAATATTTTTATGAGAGCTACAAGTTCTTTTAACATGGTCATGGAGCATATATACTGTATATTTGTATTCTGGGGGTATCGTTCCTATGCAGAGGGTAGTTTAGTTTATTTATTGACTACACTGAGGGCGTTTTTATATTTTAATAATTTATTTATTTATTGTGTTGAGTTGAATGTGCTACTTATTTTGTACTGTAATTACCTTGTCCCTCTTCTACCTTTTTTCTTTTCTTAAAGCTGAATCGGTGTAAACTGCTCAGAATTCCAATGTACTTATTATAGGTGCAAATGGCAAATAAAACTCTTGAATCTTAAATCTTGAATCTTTTTGATATCTTCCTGCTTCCTGTCTTATATAAGAAAAAAACAGTCATTGTATTTTATAATGTATTCTCACATACATTCATGATGTCTAATTATCTTTTGATATGTTTAGATATGTTTTCCTTTTTTTCTGTACTGTTTTTTTGTATGTTTTTCATTGTTTTTATTGGATTGTTTTCCACTGTTTGTTTAGTTTTTTTCTGCACATTTTGTGTACTTCTTGTTGTCGTTGTTTAACTTTTGTTGTATTTTTAAAATGATGTTAGTTTAGATCTTTCTTCCTGTTTTGTTATTGGTTTTTTTTCTCCTGGGGTTGAGAGGAGGTCCTTTGTATAAGCCTGTGGCTTCTTGACCTCTCCTGACACACTTCTTGTTTTTGTTTTTTTCATTGACTGGATTTTGTGCAGTTTTATATACGTGCAAATAAATAAATAAATATTCATCACATAACATTCTGAAAAAAAAATACAGTATATTGGCATGTATTTTATGATACTGTTTGTGTATGTGGAAGTCAAATCAAGTCCATTTAAAATATGCAGCCTCAAATTATAGATCACAAATTTGCCTCAAATGGCTTTACAATCTGTACAGCAGCCTACCACTATCCTAAGAACCTCAATTTTAAGATGCTTTTAATAACATATGTTTTCCCATATCCAGATTTGGCTGTTACATGACTTAACTGCTGAGGTCAAAATGAAAGCGTGTCAAGTTAATAGGGTGTTTTGACCAGTTACTTTTATGCCATTTTACCTATTAAAGCTTCAGTGGGCAACAATTCCATAATAACCTTTCAGCATATTTTTATTCAAGTACTCTGAGAGATAACTTATGCACCTCCTCATGGCTCTGTTTTCAGACTTTAAAAAAATCTAATACCGGTGACGGGAGACTTTGGCCAATCACAGGTCATTTCAGAGAGAGAGCGTTCCTATTGGCTGTGCTCAGACTGGTGGGCGGTGCTTGGTATTTCCTCAACTGATCTCAATGTGGCCCCCGGGTCACAAACATTCACATTTTACAGCTAAACAGTACACTACAAGATGTTTCTGAAAACATTTGAGGCCAGAAATAGATATTACACTAACAGAATATTGATTCATATTTGATAAGCGCTGCCTAGTTTGACCATTTGATTGGAGTTTGTGAGTGATTGACAGCTGCTCAGAGACGGCAAGGCTCCAGCTCAGCTCTGATTGGTTGTTTGTTGGTTGTTTGAAATCTTGCAGATGCCATTAATATTACATTATTATTATTATTCTTTTTTTTTATCTTTGTGTGTGTGTGTGTTTGGTTGTTGAAAGTCCCAATGGAGGCCTTAGATTAGTCCACTAACTGTGAGTATTTGTTCCTGCTCTAAATCAGTATTGTCACCTTGTGGAATTCATAAATTGGTTTTAATAAATTTAATGACAAAATCCAAGTGGACATTTGTCCAGATATGTTGACTTGTCAAACACTGGTGCTACTAATAGCCACCATTTATAGCAGCTGTAATCCATTCATGTGTGCCTGTGGCAGGGCTCTGGCATTGTGCACGTTGGCTTAATGTCAAGGCTTCCCGGCAGTCTAAATGAAACTACCGCATCAGTAATCCATCAGGTTACACCTGTTGCTTTTCTGCTACGACAATTAAAATGTTTTTTTTATGAGCAGGTCCCTAATATGCACTTACTTATACATTTATTCCAAATTAAAGGCCATTGCTGTATTGTCTTGACATTAACACTGATATTTATTTTGATGAGAATACGTAGGTCAAATCACCATTATAGTCCTTTATTGGTACTTGCAGTTTCTTTTATGATGGTATGGTACAGTATTGTTTTATACTGTAGCAATACCGCACTATATAAATGTCAATTACAAGTAAAAGTCCTGCATTTAAATTATTACTTACAGTATCAAACGGAGTCATTTAGACTTGCCCCTGTCAATGTTAATATCATTTTATATATATATAATATTCAGTGTTGTAGTTGGTGGAGGTGAGGTTCATTTGAACTACTTTATATACTTTTGGGAAGTTGGCCTATATGACAATGGTAGAAGTACTCAGATCTTTTACTTCAGTAAAAGTACTAATACCACAGTGTAAAAATACTCTGTTATAAGTAAAAGTCCTGCTTTCAAAATCTCACTCAATTAAATGTATAAAGGTGTCAGCATCAAAATATACTTTAAGTACCAAAAGTAAAGTAGCCTACCCATTATACAGAATAATATATATATATATATATATTATTGTTGCATTAATGTGGCCATCACCTTAATGTTGCAGCTGGTGAAGGTAGAGCTCATTTTAATTACTTTATTTACTGCAGCGTAGCATTATTTATAACTAATTATAATTTATTAGTTGATTGTATTTCGTATTAATAATCTGAATCTGCAAAGTAAGTAATGTTTTCAGATACATATGTAGTCAGTAAAAAGTACAATATTAGCCACAGAATTGTAGTGAAGTAGAAGCATAAAGTAGCAGAAAATGGAAATGCTCAAGTAAAGTACCAGTACTACCTCAAAATTGTACAGTAGGCTACTTGAGTAAATGTACTTATTTACATTACACCACTGCAATCATATTTTATAAACTGATATCAATCAGAAATATAGTCAAGTGAAGTAGAAGTACCTCAAAATTGTACTCGAGTACAGTAGGCTAATTAAAGGTCCCATATTGTGCTCATTTTCAGGTTCATACTTGTATTTTGTGTTCCTACCAGAACATGTTTACATGCTGTACTTAAAAAAAATAACCTTTATTTTCCTTATACTGTCTGCTTGAATATACCTGTATTTACCCTCTGTCTGAAACACTCCGTTTTAGCGCATTTCAACGGAATTGCAACGGAATTGCGTTGCTAGGCAACAGTTTGGGCCATGTTTACTTCCTATCAGCTGATGTCATTCACATACACTGCAACTGGAAATAAACTGGGACCCATTTAGAATGTTTACGTTTAAAACTGTGTAATTGCTCTAAATATTGTATATTTGTGACATCACAAATGGACAGAAATCCTGACGGCTTGTTTCAAACGCACAGTTTCTGAATACGGGCTGTATGTATTTCTCTGTATATTGAACTTTTCAATACTTTTACAGCATTTATAAAGCACTTAAACCTGTTTTACACTTTAACAACATGACAATCTCACTTTTTACAATATATGACCTTTAAAGGGACTGTTTGTAACTTTTTAAGTGTATAAATGTACCGGGTCGTGAAAAATGTGCGCATATGCGCGCTCACGTGTGGCTGGAGTCTGCTCCTCTGCCTGCTTGCCTTCACTCAGACACCACGCGAGTTCTCGCTCCACCTCTAGACGTGAACGCACGCTCACTCCACACTGCAGAAGAGTTAGTAGCTCTGAGAATATCTAGTGAATGCACAGTGGACGTTTGTGCAGAAATAAATGCTGCAGCTCCTCCAGACCAACAGAGGTTTTCCGTGTCTTGTGATGTGACGGGGCTCCTCAACGAGTTACGTTATCGTCTCGTTACCGACTGGGTGCCGGAGTCTTCGGCTGCCGGCTGCGGTCGGGAGGAGCTCCACTGCTGAAGCCTGCGCTGAGCAGGAAAAGCCAACACTAGGATCAGCATTGATTCATGGAGAGACCTTCGTCTGGTCAGCTAACATTACTGCCAAGCAGGTGAAATATAGAGTGATATTGTGGTTTTAGCTGACGTCTGTCGCCGCACTGTTTTGAGCGATGCTCGTTCATGTCTATGTAGAGCGAGCAAGCGCGAGCTCGACGCTGACTTTCGGCGATTTCAAGGCCACAGGTGTCGCTGTTAAGCAGCATTTCTGAATCTTACAAATAGTCCCTTTAAGTAAATGTACTTAGTTACATTACACCACTACAATCATATTTTATGAACTGATATCAATCAGAAATATAGTCCTACTCAAGTAAAGTAGAAATAAACTACCTCAAAATAGTAAAAGTATTCCAGAGTACTTGTGTACTTGGCTTATATTCGTCATATTTCCAGTATAGTTTATAGAGACTTGTGGTTTTCTTGTGATCTTTGTAGACTTTTCTCATCACTAGTCCAGGAACCATCCCTCTTTGCTTTGGTCAGTGCCGGTAAATCAGATAAGCCGCTCCTCATGAATAAGTTGATGAGCTCCTCCTCTCCTCCTCTTCTCCTCCTCTCCTCCTCTCCTCCTCCTCTCCTCCTCCTCTGCTCCTCTCCGCCCCCGCTCGTCCCGTTAAATTCCTCCGGCCTGGCATCGGGTTCCCGGGGGAAAGGGCGGAGAGTTGGCCGCTTCAACTAAACTCTGTAACACAAGTAACCAGACACAGTGAGCAGACAAACTAACCGCAGAGCAGGAAGAGCAGGCAGCTGAAGTGAACCGTGACCGGGAACCCGGTGTTGTGTCGGGATGAGGCGGGGATACATGTATTAGGAGGAGGAGGCTTGTTGCTTTGCTGACACCAACAGTGTTCCCGGTAGAGAGAGACGCAGCTGCAGGTCTGATGGCAGCCCGGCGGACTCGAGGTTTGACCGGCTCGGGTGTGAGCAGTACCACGGTGACCCGGGCTACTGCCATAGCTGAGCAGCTGAGATACGAGGTCTCCATCTTACTGGACCTTTATGTGAGTAGTTTACGCTTCAACTTCAACCTGACAGAGAGAGAGAGAGAGAGAGCACTAACTAGGCCAAGGTTAAATGGAAAATGAATACATTTTCTCTGTGTGACTGTGTCATGGTTGTCTCTCTGCATGCCTGTAACTTTGTGTGCATGCATGTGACCAGTGTCGTTAGATCTAAACAAGCAACCAGATCTATAGAAACCAGATCTATAGAAACAAGATCTATAGAAACCAGATCTATAGAAACCAGATCTATAGAAACAAGCCCCAAAGAAGCAACTTTACCCCCCAAAAGAAGCCCCCAAACAAGCGACCTTATACCTACCTACCACAATATAAGAGAGAGAGAGAGGTGGCCACTTCATCACTTCATATATATTTATGAATTCATTTTGGAGTGCATGCATTATATTACATTTTTGCATCCATTTTTAGCTTGTAACTTTAAGTTTATAACAAAAAAATGTAAAGTTACAAGCTAAAAATGGATGCAAAAATGGCATTAAATGTTCAACTTTAAGTTTATAACAAGAAAAATGTAAAGTTGAACGATCCATGTAATTTTTGCATCCATATTTAACTTGTAACTTTACATTTTTCTTGTTATAATATTAAAGTTGAACATTTCATGTCATTATTGCATCCTTATTTAACTTGTAACTTTACATTTTTCTTAAAGTTGAACGATCCAAGTAATTTTTGCATCCATATTTAGCTTGTAACTTTACATTTTTCTTGTTATAATATTAAAGTTGAACATTTCATGTCATTTTTGCATCCATATTTAGCTTGTAACTTTCCATTTCATGTCATTTTTGCATCCATTTTTAGCTTGTAACTTAAAATTGTTCTTGTTATAATATTAAAGTTGAACGATCCATGTAAATTTTGCATCCATTTTTAGCTTGTAACTTTCCATTTCATGTCATTTTTGCATCCATATTTAGCTTGTAACTTTCCATTTCATGTCATTTTTGCATCCATTTTTAGCTTGTAACTTTACATTCTTATTGTTATAAACTTAAAGTTGAACGATCCATGTAAATTTTGCATTCATTTTTAGCTTGTAACTTTAAATTTTTCTTGTTATAAACTTAAAGTTAAACATTTCATGTCATTTTTGCATCCATTTTTAGCTTTTAACTTTACATTTTACATAGACTCAAAGAAGGGGGGCACATTTAAATAACATGTAAAAAATTACAGCCCTAGCCCTGTTTATATTGTCTGTCTGCCCCTGAAGAAATAATTATGCATATTTCTCAGTTACTTAAACCTGCAGTAGGCAGAATATTTTTGGCATCATTGGGCAAAAAATCCATAATAACCTTTCAGCATATTGTAATTCAAGTGTTCTGAGAGAAAACTAGACTTCTGCACCTCCTCATGGCTCTGTTTTCAGGCTTTAAAAAATTTAGCCGGTGACGGGAGACTTTGACCAATCACAGGTCATTTCAGAGAGAGCGTTCCTATTGGCTGTGCTCCAGCTGGTGGGCGATGCTTGGTATTTCCTCAGCTGATCTCAACATGGCTGCCAGGTCAAAAACGTTATCATTTTACAGCTAAACAGTACAATACAAGATGTTTCTGAAAACATTTGAGGCCAGAAATAGGCATTAACGTAACAGAATATTGATTCATATTTGATCAGCGCTGCCTAGTTTGACCGTTTGATCAGAGTTCGCGAGTGATTTACAGCTGCTCAGAGACAGCAGGCTCCAGCTCGGCTCTGATTGGTTGTTTTCCTCCGGTCTGTGAAATCTTGCAGATGCCATTAGGAGCACCTGAGGACACCGAAGGACACCGGAGGCACATGATCTTTTTCAGATTACCTGTCTCATGCACTTCAGGATATAGTATATAGGTATTATATAGTCTTATAAAAAATATCTGCTCCATTTCTACCCACAGCTGCTTTACATTTTATACTTTGGCCAACATCAAAGCACTGTCAAAAGTTTGTTTTAGTTAAGAAAGCTACTACTAATACTTATAGATAATTAATACTGACAAGCCCATTGACCTATCACATTCAGACTCTGGTGGTGGTTTGGCCCCGCCCCTGAGTACATGGACATGCATGCAAAAACAAGATAAGCTGGAGGATGTGTGTGTATATCTGTGTGAAAGAGAAACAAGTTGTCTAGGACAGCGGGGGGTAGGAATGCAGAGAGGAGGGGGGTGAACTCAGCTGGAATGACAGAAGTGGGCGTTTTTCTGGCACGGACTCATCCATGCTCGGGCACGGAGCCTTCATCTCCTCTCCACAAGCCTGCGTCTCTTTTGCCTATAGGTGTGAGAGCTACCGGTTATTAAAACTTGCTGGTTTCCTGCCAGTTCGCTGCCTCATCCTTCCTTTCATGTGTTTCTCGCTGGGAGCTAGGGAGCGGCCTGGCATATAACCTCATCCTCTTCATTCCCAGGGTTTGACCCTTCTTTCCTCTATCCGTCATGTCTTCTTCAATTTTCTTCTTTCTCACTGACTATGTGGCACAATAGTTCTTGGAAAATGTTGCTGCTTCCCTGTAAGATGCATTCCAGTGAACACACCAAGGAGTGATTAAATATGTCTTAGCCTGTCATACCAAAATTTATGTACATTTATGACCTGTGTGTTTTCTCTCTTTGCCTGGGAGGAATTGGCACATAGATCTTGCATGAATCCAATGCAGATTGACAATTTTTCAGTCAGAGTATTATTCATTGGGTGAGAAAACGCTCATTTGCAACATCCGTTTGATTATTAAATCATTTTCAGCGCCTACCACGTTATCATAATTCACAGTGATCCATGAGGATATTGTCCCTGGTTACAGTATCACTTCCCGGGGTATCCATAACTGCCTGAATCCCATTTCCTCTGCAGTCGGAGCCGTGTATACATTAACGCCCCCCACCCCCCGACTCTCAGAGCGTACAGGTCACATTAGGCCACTCTGTCACTCTGGTACTAACTTGCACGCAGGGTTCAACATTAACGCCTCGGTATAATGTCACAAGGAGGCCTCTGGGATTCACAACTCACTCAAGTACTAAAAAGCCGATGCCAGCTACAGTCACGCCTGCAAAGTGGCACGTCAACATCATCACACAGATCATAATGCCGGATCGTAACGTAGAGTATAAAGGCGATATCTTTGTTATATGCTGTTTATCAAAGGTAGATATACAGTATGGATTTTAAATGAATGTTATGGGAATAGTTTGATATTTTGGGAAACAGGCTATAGGGAATGGGAATCGCAGAGCGTTCTAGGGAGGGTAGGAGGGCAGCGTACAGAGCTACAGTAGTTGTCATTATCTGTCAATCGTTCATCATCAGAAATGTATAAATTACATGTGAAAGACATATGAAGAGAAGCTGACAGAGGCTAAGGGGCGATATATTACAAAACTGAAGTTAGTTAATGATATTGATCCTTATGAATTAGGAAGACCTTGACAGCTTGCCACCCATTACGGTCACTGATGTGTTCTGGCGTTAGTGAACACCTGTCAGCAGTTCAAAATATGTAAATCTTTGGAGGTCGATGTCCAGTTTACAAACGGGTAGGTATATGATATTAAGATCTAAATGCCAACTATACAGTCATCTGGACAAAGATAAGCTGGCTAATGTTATGTTAAATCAATACGAACAAAACGTCGGCTAATACTGCATATTTAATCTACCGGTATCTTGCAAAACCATGACGTTAACCTTGTGTCTGGTTGTATACTATATATATACTACATTTCGTGTTTTGAATCTTATTCACTGTATACTGTTTTGTGTCAGTTCAGCAGTTCTTTTGAAACTTGCAATAAACAGCCAGCGTGTGGCACGCCGACCCTTTATCCTCCAAGAATGGCCGACTTTCTGTCGATGACTTCACGTTCCCGTTCCGTATTCGCCTTCTTGCAGAGAGTTACATGAGAAGATGAATACCACTCTCTTCAGTATGCTGTTGTTTGTTTTTCTCCTTTCTTCTGTGTTATTTTAACTTGCTCACTTTAACCTTTAACTTGTTGACTTAATGAAACCTCGCTGGAATCAGGCTTGAACATGAATTCCTCTTCAAAGGAAATCCTTTTCCTGAGTTGGGTATATTTTATTCTTTGAAGCAATATGAATGAGCCTGAATGAATTCCTGTTGCAATAGGAGAAAATCCCTGTTGCCTCATAGACAGTGATCTCCAATATAGTGCCAAACTGCTGTCAACAGTGACGTCAGTGTGGTTAGCATTCTTCAATCTCCCACTTATGCACTTCACTTTCCAACTCCTCCTCTTCTTCCTTCTCGCCGTCCCAAATCTCACTCCTGTTTTTAATTTTCATCCTCTTTGTTTTCTCTCTTTCCCCCTCAAGAAAAAGAGGGAGAGCTTCACCGCAGACCTTACGCTGACCGACGGTCGTCTGGTGTCCGTCCCTCCTCCTTCCTCCCAGCTGGACACCAGGGACAAGCTCTGGCGTCTCCACTCTGCTCTGCTACAGTGCCGCAGCTTGCTGGAGCGATCCATCGCCAAAGAGGATGAGGAGCTGGGCGATGGGAAGAAGGGTGATTATGAAACCCGGAGGAAGATGGTGAAGGACAGGCTGTCGCTTCTCTTGATCACCACTGGAGAACTCCTCAAAGCTGCCGACGGCGCGGCGGCCCTGACTCCCAGCGTGGAGGGATTAGAGGTAGGTGCTGATGTTGACAGATGATGATGTTAAAGATCTGGAGAGGAATTAAGGCAGAGCTTGGTGATCTCTCCCCTTCTTGTTGACAGTTAGACGTTCCGACCGTCACGTTTGAGCTGAAGCTTTGGGTGTACCGGATCTACAAAGAGGTGGACTACTGGACCAAGACGGCCATCACCACCTTGCAAGCCCTGCCCACGGTGATCGCCAAGGAGCGAGCGAGGACCACCGGGCGAGTCAGGAGCACGAGAAGCGCTCGGAGATGAGACGTGAGAAGAGTGTGTGGGTGAAGAAGAGGACTAATGAGAGAGAGGTTAGGGAGAGAGAGAGAAAGAGGTGAGTGAAGGAATCAGAAGATGAAGCGAGGTGTTCAGCCAGGAGCCAATAAAGTGAGAGGCTGACATATATGGTGTGAAAAAGAAAGAGATGAGTGAAAATAGCCAGCCGAGAGAGACACAGATCCCCACTGACACGGGGAGATGAGAGGGTTGGGTTATTTTTAGGGCATGAAGCCCCCTTTACATGAACAGAGGCCTCAGACAAAGAGGGAGCGAGAGACAATAACCACGTTTATCAAGTTTATTTTAAGTATGGCAGAGTCTAATACAACTTTATATTTATTGTTTAACTAAAGTAAGATGAAATTCAACAATTCATCTAGATTCAGAATTTCTTTATTTCTTTCTTTCACATTTTTGAGGAAACATAACATCATTAACGGCGACTCAAAATGCACGAAAATGTTGTTTTCTCACATGCTAACATCAACATCTCACGTTTCCCTCATGCATGCCCTCCTGTGATACAGCTGAAGTGATTATTTAAGATATACTGCCTGCAGCTGGTGGAGGAAGCAGTCAGCAAGGGGAACATTCAGATAAAAATGAGAACATTTGAATTCACGCCATGCAGCGCTGATATGTGTAGTTTTTGACTGCCGTGGGTATAAATCATTCCACACATAGGTTATTATCTGAGGATGTTCAGTGTATGAAGGGAAGACACAGGTGTAACAGCACCCTCTAGTGTTTACATACATGTATTCCTTCTTTCTTTCTTGATTTTCCTCAGTAATGCTTATGTCAATTTATTTGTTCTTAAAGTTTTGTTATGTTTTTAGGGCACTTTATTAGCAATGAAATCATCATCATCAATCATCAAGAGTCCAAACTGATGGGAATGGGCACATAAGCAGGGAGCGTAGTGGAAATACGATGTTAATAGTAGAAGTCTGCAAACGTAATGATAAAAGAACATTTTCATGAAAATCTTAGTCTACCTTCATTTATTTGTGATACTGATTTTGATTGTTTAAGGTGAGACACTACAGGCAAACACGTCTTTCAGATAAGTGGAAAGAAAATATCCAAAATACACATTTAGGTGTTTATTTTACTACACTTTGTCTGTTTCCGTTTGTAGATTTCTCCTATATTCACCAAAAGTCATCATTAGATAATGCTTCATTTGTATATTTAAACATAACATTTCAGAAAACTTGTAATACAAAATGTATGCATTTTACAATACATATCTTTAAAGGCCGTTCTCTCAAGATGAGTTATTCTTACTATGAGCCATTAATCTCCACTTCAGTAGTACTTACATTCACCAAACTTTCCAGTTTCATTCCCATCTACAGTATGGAGGTTTTAACAGAGGGATTTGATCATATATCATTCATAGCCTGATTTATACAAAATTGCTTCTCTAAAAACATGGCGAAAATAGATTTTATTTATGGCTGTTGACAGTATTTTCTGATTTATGGAGTTGTAAAAAGAGATTCTGTCTGTAAAAACCTTTGACTCTTAATATGTCAACAAACCTGGCTTTATCCAATGTTCAGATTTCTGTTATGGAAATGTATGCAAATCGGCATATATTTGATAAGAGAATGAGAATTTGCATAGTTAAACATAAAGTTCCAGAAAACATAAGTAATACAAAACAATAATTGCCTTAATTTAAGAAATCAACCGGGGAAGTTTCATGCTTTCATTCATATATATTAGTTACATTTTTACCCTATTCACCTGTAGTGTCTCCCCTTAAAATAACAGAAAAATGTAATTCATAAAGTGAAATGGAAAAATTAAATGTTTATTGATAAAGATATTTGTTTGTTATCAGCAGGTCATGCTAAAAAGCCCAGCAAGAGCGACACAAAAATCATGTTCTGCACCACAATGGTCAATATGAACATATATTTTGACTGGTTCTGAATTCAGTCAGCTTTCCAATGATCCGTTATCTATCCGTTGGGCAGTTGAAGCTTGCAGTGCAATAATCAAATTATAGTTGATAAATTAACTTGTAGTAGTTTGGTTGAATTGTGATAACGTAACAGAGAAATTAATTAAAAAAATTACCGTCAACGTGTAACTCTGTCAGTCTAACCTGGACTGCGTTACTAATTAAATATGCATCAGCCGTAGACTCTAGATGAGATGAACGGCGCTTTGGGGTAAGAAAAAGAGAAGATACTGTAAATGAGATTGAATCCTACATATAGAAGTCTTGCCTCGATAACCAATAAGATCCATGTTAATGTGGAGCACAAAGCAGGAAAAAAAATATACCAAGAGGTGTTTGTGTAAAAATCAAGGAAACGTTTGCAGTGTTTACATTTTTACGATGAGGGGACCATTTGGTCATTTTACAGTTTAACGTATATTACTGTGATTAATTCATGGGCTGTAGATTTAATTGAGTTCAGATGTGCCGTGTCACATGCTGTGTTTAGTTTATGTAGGTTGATAAACTGTTGGTAGGTGCACTGGGAGTAGAAACAAACCTGTGTGAGATGTGAGTGATGCAGGGCACTCTAAACTGAATGTTGTTACTGAACGCCAACGTGAATGCATTCGGTCGTTTGATCAGAGTCGCAGTGATTCATTTCAAAGATGAAATCTCAACCCTAAGAAAATAAGAGCTACTGTTCATGTTGTGCATAACAAAATACATCATAGAGCACAAATGCATCCTAGATATATAATGATGCACTTTTAATGTGATATACTGTAAATGCAATATTACACTTACTGCATTTACTTGTTCTGTGTACGGATTTGGGAGGTATTGTTGTATCTTTCCTCTTTTTCCATCTACTATAGAAGAATCACGCTGTACAATATATTACATCAAGACTGGGACTGCGTCCAAAATCGCATACTATGCATTTGATACTCAATATACTATCGTTCAACATACTTTTGTGTGAATAAACAGTAGTATGTATCTTTTCGGAGCTGTAATTTACGTAGTCACTTCCTGAGAGCCTCCTTGTCATTTGGAGATGTGTAACCATGGTAACCCGTACCAACCTAATGTGACAAAAAAACGACCGTTTGTGAGAATCAAAGTCTGAATTAATTTAAAATATATATAATGCCTAGCAGAGTGGCATTTTATACTTACAGTTAAATTGAAGCGTCATTGATGTTACAGAGCTGTCTGTCAATGTTTGTTATGAACTACCGCATTGCATTATGGGATATTTATGCCGCCGTAGTGTCCAGCGTTGCATACTGTAATATTTCACAGGAAATAGTATGCAATTTGTGTAATATAGAGCTTCAGACTGAGTAGTTAGAGCCCTGTCTGTCCTCTTCCTACAGATTACAGGAAGTACAGCACCGTGGTTACATTCCTACCCAACAACATGTTTTTGTTTGTGTTTGTTTTATTGATTGATTATTTTCCCAACTAATTATTTGACACTTTCACTGTGTGGGTCTTCTTTACGAGTGTCGTTTGTTGCACCACTAGGTGACCTCTCTTTTGACCTCTGGTGGTGAGAGAGAGAGAGAGAGCCGTGCACAAATGGCTCAAAGCACAAAGAGAGGATTAGGTTTCCATCACATCTGTCTATGAGCAGCAATCACACTGTAGGAAACAGCCACACTCATTAGAGTCGTCACAACAGTGGTGGGATTTCCACATCGTAAAGACTGTATGATTAACAGCTTTGTCATAACGAATGTGTGATTAACCCCCTTTTATCCGCGATGGTTTACCAAATATTTGGATGTACTTATGAATTGTTCTCTTCTGCTGTTTATCTTTGGAGTTTATGGTCAAGCAGCAATAATCCCCCGTCCTGCAAATGTGGCGTTATCTGTGCAACTATTGTCTTGCTGGATACACTTTTGGCCCTCGATAAAATGTTGACACAAGAGACCAGACACCAAAGCTAGATTTAATCTGTGGGCTGACAAATTTGTTTTGTGTTTCCCTACATCACTGCAGTCCAAAAGTCTCTTTGGTGCCTCAAATTAAATCAGTTTCTGTGGAATGAAAACCATCTTCTATTGAGCTTTTTAAGTTAAATTCCCTTTCAGACATGGAATCTTGCTGGGTTCATCTATCTGTTTAAGTACTGGCTTTTAAACATACAGTAGGCCTCAGTACATCACATACAGTAGGATACAGGATGGATACAGGGATGCAAGGCAATGAGGCAATGTCGTAGGGCTGCAGTTACTCATGATCATTTATTACCAATTATTTTCTTTATTGATTAATTGTTTTGTCTAGAAAATGTCAGAAAATAGTGAAAAATCACAATTTCCAAGAGCCTACTGTAAGTTGACATATTTCAATTGCTTGTTTTGTCCAACGAAGGCAAATATTCCTATTTTAGAAACTACAGTAAGTGGCATTTTTGTTGAAAAATTACTTAAAAATGCAACTGAAAATAAAAATGTCAGCTTTGGATCAATGCACCACTGAGTCAAATCTGCTGCATCAAAATGTCCTCTGTGATCAAAGCGCTCTAAGCTGCATTATCTCATGATTGTTTGCACACGACACTCAAATGTCACATGTATGTAAGAACACTGTAGTCCTGACTTTGCCTTCACTGGTCTGCTTTTATTCAAACTGCAAGCCACGAAGAAGAAAATGTTGCCTTGTAAACGATTCAGGCCCTTTTTAGAACGGGGTTGGTTGTCATATTCATGAGATCTCGCTCCCTAGAGGGCACTGTTAAACATATTGGTACTGAAATTTTCAGAATTGGGGTCAGAGGTCACTTACAGGGTCATTTCAGGACTAAGACACTTGACATTGAGGTGAGAGGACTTTTAGTGTTTCTCCATGTCAAAATGTAAACAGCTGTTTCTCTTCTAGGCTTACACAATGAGTTTATAATAATACAATTCATCACCATTAAAAGTATGAAGGGAGAGCTAGAGTCTGGATAGGTTCTTTTTCTTAGCGAGGCTACAACATGTGGTTGTTAGCTTAGTCGCTAGCAAAGAATCCCAGTTTGGGATGCTTGGCACATTTTCTTTGGGGTTGGTTGTCACATGTGACTGACATAAAGAGTTGATTATTATTATACTGTATAAGGATATTTATATTCTGTTCATGCAGGAGATGTTTGGTTGTTTCATTTCAATTAAATGAAACTTTTTAAATTGCCTCCAGTTTTTTATTTTTCCCCGTTACAAGACCAGTGCATAACATTTCAGGGGCTCTATAACAGAAATTTAATATAATATTCATAACTATGTTTTCATTAGTGTATAAACACCTGAAACTATTTCACGTTTTTACGTTAGCTGAAGGCCACCGTATTTCTAGGTCTAGTATCCTAGTTTGACAGCTATAGAGCCTAGAAGAGAAACAGCTGTTTACATTTTGACAGGCATCGCTCTGGACGGGCTCATTTGCATAAAGGAGTGTTTCCCTGCCTTTTAATTTTGAAAGAGCAACGGCCAATGAGAGAACTCCAGCACTCAGCTGACCAATCATGACAGACTTTTGCGTCTGTAGAGCTGGTTTGGTTAACGTTCTTTCTCAAACAGAGAGCGGGGGTGTGGTTAATAGTCAGGTGTAATTTATTACCATGGCAACCAGATTGCTTCGTTTTTCAACCCAGTTTAGATGAAACAAGTTTAGATGAATTTACTGTTTATCGGCCCACGAATGAGACAAGAATTAGCGCAACACACCAACCGTCTCATTCGCTCTCTTCTTTACCGTCTCCTCCTGGCGAGGCGGCCGTCTGGCTGCTGCTGCTGCACCGAGGAGCCGCACCGCCACCAGCAACAGTACACCAGAGGATGGATAGACATGTTGCTGTGGTCCGCCGTTTGAATGCAGTTTTGGAGGTGCACTGTCCACCAGCACTGGCCGCTCTCCCCTAAGCTCCAGCACCGACACCGCACCTGGCTGCACTGTGATTTCCTTTATTTCTCTAACAGAACTTTTCTCTTGTTTTCTCTTGAGCTGAAAGTTGTGCGCTCCCGTCGTTAGGACCTGTTGGAGGCTGGCAAACCTCCAAAACGGCATCGGCTGCTTTCCGTTAATTTATCTCCAACAGGAGACGGTCAAGAAGAGAGCAAGTGAGAGAGACGGTCAGCGTGTTGAGTTAATTCTGTCAGTGGGATTTCGTGTAGACTAATTCACAGCGTTGATTGCACCAGATCACCGCGCACACAAATGGCATTGTGAAAATAAACACACTAAACTAAGGTGGAGGAAACTAAAAAATAAAATGAAAACCCTGTTAGCTAATGCAACAAGTTGGGCTAGCTAACTACACTTAACTAACTAGAAAGACAAGCTGACAGACAGAAGAACCGATTTGCCGCTGCTCAGACACAAACGAGCACGAGTGCGCCTGCGCAAGCTTGGAGGATGACGTATGACCTGCAGCTTCTACTATAGTCATATGTAAGATCCCCATTTTAGCAACAACCTTCTTTTTTAAACTTTGAGCACAAAATGTTGTTATTTTCGTCAAAAAATGTTTGGCAAACAGTGTGGCTAATCAACTTAGTCAGGAAATGACTCAAATAAATATGACATATCATAGGAATGTCAAAATACACTGGAGGGGGGCTTTACAGTTTTTGAGGGATCAAATGAAAGTAAAAAGTGTGATGACCAACCCCGTTCTCCCCTATCACATTACAAATAATTTTATGTCTAAAAGAGGCTTAAATCGACCACCATAGAAAAGCACCAGAGCAGTTTATTTGTGAATATAATACAGGGTCAATATGGCAACCAGGACATATATTTTTGAATCTAACCTAAATAAATGATTACTTTAGATCACAGAGAGAGCATTGGTCAATGCATTGTGAATATGAAATGAAAGTAATGTACAGTCTTTAATGTATTTTTCTGAAACTTTGGTGGTGGTGTAAAACATATTTATTATTAATTGGATTCCTGAGTGGGTTGAAATAAATTGACCTTGGCTATAATGTTGAGTCGTCTCTTGTATCTGTGTGACTTAACAGCAGATTGGCTCCCAACTGTTGGTGATGAGTCGTGTGTTTTGAAAGATTGGATGCCTTTTTTTTTTACTGGTGCAAGAAAAAATAATGTGAGGAAAATGTGTTATTTTACATTTTAAGTTTGAATATGAGCAGTGTGTGTGTGTGTGTGTGTGTGTGTGTGTGTGTGTTTATGTCTAACTGTAAGAAAAGGCAGGATGTGTGTTTGAGTGAAAGGGGTGGGGTATGTGTTTAAAAGGGTGTGTGTGTGTGTCTGTGTGTGTGTGTGTGCGTGTCTGTGTGTGTGCGTGTGTGTGTTTGTGCATGCGTGCGTGTTTGTTTATAAGTGTTTATGTACATGTGCACGTGTGTGTGCATCTTTTCGTTTGTGTGTGTGTGGTTGTTAGGGAAGGAGTGGCAGCCAGGATGCCTGTGGAAGAGGGGGGAGGTGTGTGTGTGTGTGTGAGAGAGAGGGAAAGAGAGAGAGAGTGTGTGCAGCGAGCGAGAGAGAAAATATGCGTGTGTGTTACAGAGACAGAGAGAAAATGTGTGTGTGTGTGTGTGTGTTGCTCTGTATGTGCTTGTGCGCATGTGTCTGTGTGTACTTGTGCATTCGTGTGCATGTGGGTGTGTGTGTGTATGAGAGAGATGAAAAAAGAGAAGGGGAGAGAGGGCAGGAAAGAGTGTGTGTGTGTCTGTGTGTGTGCGTGTGTGAGAGAGAGTGAGACAGACAGACAGACAGACAGGGAGGGAGGGAGGGGAGAAAGAGCAAGCAGGAGACAGACTGTGTGTGTGTGTGTTTGTGTGTGTCTGTGTGTGTGTGTGTGTGTGTGTGCGCCTGTGAATGTTTGCGCAAGCGTGTGTGTGTTTCTGAGTGTGTGTTTGTTCCTGTGTGTGAGAGAGTGAGAGAAGCAGAGCAATAGAGGGAATGTGTGCGCATGTGTGTGTGTGCGCATGTGTGTGTGTGTGTGTGCTCACATGTGTGTGTATGTGTGTGTGAGAGAGTGAATGAGCGAGCAAGGAAGAGAGAGAGGACGTGTGTGTGTGTGTGAGAGTGAGAGAGTGGGGGAAGGGTGTACAAGAGAGATGTGTGTGTGTGAAAGGAAAGAGAGGCTGTGTGTGTGCGTGTGTTCGTGTGCACGCGCTCACTTTGTGTGTGTGTGTGTGTGAGTGCGCCTGCGTAGGAGGGAATGCGCGTGTACTTGTGTGTGCTTGCGTGACTGTGTGTGTGTGTGTGTGTGTGTGTCTGACAGAGATAGAGGGGGAGGGGTGTGTGTGTGTGGGGAGAGCTAGGAGCAAGCTCTGCAAATGGTGTGTGTGTGTGTGTGTGTGTGTGTGTGTCAGTGTGTGAGTGTACGTGTGAGTGTGTGTGTATGTGTGTGTGTGTTACAGCAGCACAATATGTGCCTGTGCTGAATGAAAGGGAAATGAATGCGGTGTGTGTGTGTATGTGTGTGTCTGTGTGTGTGAGTGTGTGCTGTGGAAGAGGGTGTGTGTCCTTTATTGGAACTGTGTGTGTGTGTGTATCAGTGTGTAGTTTGTGAGCACTGTATAATTGTGTGTGGCTGAACATGTGCACTGTGAGTGAGGATTGTGTAGCTGTGTGTGAATGTGTGTGTGTGTGTGTGTGTGTGTGTGTGTGTATTTGCGTGTTTGTGTGTACGTGAATACACACACACACGTATTGGGGGTATTGGTGCGGGTGATGAAGTGTTCATGATAGTGTGCGCACGCAAACAGAGCAGAATTACAATTAAACCAAAGTCATTCAGCAGCTCCCAGATCTCCATACATTTACTCTCACATCCTTCTTCTTCTTCTTCTGTCTTATCTCAGCAGAGCATCATCTCTGAGCTTCTTGATGACAGTTACATCCTCCAGTGTGCTTCACTATTCATCAAGTGGTTCCACCAGTTCAGGATCTTCATCATTTATCATCATTATGAGAAGTTTTAAGTGAGTCTGGTGAAGCCGACAGCAGGGGTTGGCTGTTAGGTTCAGCCAGAGGCAGGTCAACAGGTGCAGTGGAGACACAGCTGGTTGTATGTTTCACATTCTCTTCTTTATTTGAATTATATATTTTTTGAGATATAAAAAAATAAAAGAACGATGTTGGCTTCTGTATAAGTCATGGCCTGAGACCTGTAATATAACTTCTAACTATAACGCAAGAAATCTCTGACTTTCCGTATTTCCTTCAACACGTTCTCACTCCCAACTCGTACTGCTTGACACATGGGTTGCGTCTGAAATTCCTACGCTTAAACACTCTGTGGGATATTTTAGTATGTCCAAAACCTTCTTATGAAACCAATATTGCGTGAATTGCAAACTATTTCCTGTGAAATATTTCAGTATGCAACAATGGACACTACGGCGGCATAAATATCCCACCATGCAAAGCGGTAGTGACGACAACGTTCACAACAAACGTTGACGGACAGCTCTGTAACATCAATAACACTTCAATTTAACTGCAAGTATAAAATTTCACTCTGCTGTGCGTAATATATATTTAAAATTAATTCAGACTTCGATTCTCACAGTCGTTTTTGGTCACATGATGTTGGCACGGGTTACCATGGTTACACGTCTCCAACCAGTAAGGAGGCTCTCAGGAAGTGACGACGTAAATTACAGCTCAGTGCGTTCGAAAACATACACACTACTGTTTATTTACACAAAGGTATGTTGAATGTTTTGAGTATGTAGTACATTTCGGAGGAAGCCATGGGGTAGCCCTTTTGCATTAGTCACGTGATTAACGACTGACGTGACAAAGTAAGTTACTTTTAGTTTCACACGGGACACGAACAGCGGTCTCCTGGTTGAAATCCTGTGTTTGTTTGACCCATCCACCATCCCTCGCCCTTAGCAGACTCTCACGCTATTAATACTACGCCACTTGCTCTGACCGTTGAATAACGCCACGGGTGGGTTTACATTGGAGTTAGTTGAAAACCCGGTTCGTCACATACTGTCGCTAAAGGGTGCCTCGTTGCGTCGATCTCCGATGCCGAGGGGCGCTGCCCAATCGGCGGTATTTGAAGAGTTGGGAGTGAGACCGGGTTGGCATATCTCGAGAACCACTCGTCAGATCTACTTCACACATGGCTGATGTATTGCTGGGGATCCCGTGGAGTGCGATGTCGAATTTGGTGCAATTTGGACCTGTGACTTGTTCAATATTAATAAACTTTGAATAAACAAGCGACCTCAACTTTGTGCAGCAGCAGAGGCGGGGCTTCAGAGTTCTACAGACTGATGAGCATGTCGTCAGCAGCGGGCAGACCGCGGCTCATTGACTCATTGACTCATCGATTGATGCTGGATATACTAACATTACAACCGACCTCTCCTTCACTTCCCTCGAGTCAACGAGCACAGAGCGGTTTTTGACAACGCTGCAAGCAGCACTTCCTTGGGGCCAAACAATCGGCATACTCTGGACGAACGGCATACTCCGAACGGCCATAAGCCCTCGACAACACTGCAAGCAGCAATACTGGGAAGCTACCAGGGGCCAAGCAATCAATAATAAAAGTTTGTTTGCCATAGAGCTTATTTTCTGCAATAATCCAAAACCCAATAGAAAAATCTCATTGGGTTTTTGTCGAGGGAACCAGGGGGATGCTAACTTCCTGGTTGGCCTACAAAAATACGTCATCCCTGGAGCACTCTATTAATTGACAGTGCCAGTGACATTCCTGATCGGATGTGAATGCAGCCTTTATAGAGCACAGGCACACTCATTCTGGATATTATATTTGTAACATTAGCGTGTGTGAGAATTCTGCTGTTTCCTCAAAACATACCAGACACTAGATACATGCCAAATGTGTTCACTCACACAAGATCATGAAAAGAGACTCTGCACACCTGTTTGATTCTGATTGAATTATAAGCATAGCAACATGATACATCTTCCATCCAAAGTCATCAGTTTCCACTGCTGTCACCAAGTTGCACATTGAAACACTAAGACATGTCAGGCTGATCACCAAAACATTGATCACAGAGCCTGACAAATGGTCGCACAATTCAATAAACAGCCGTTACAGTGTGAGCTGTCTTAAAATAGGCCTTTCTTCCTCTCCGTATAGAACACATGGCTCTGACCACATAGCTGGAGCTAATGGCTAATTATACTCTCTGAGCTAACGAGAGGTTTTCTTCTTGCGATAATGAACATTTTCCAGCCATTACTTTTGCGATTCATGGCACACAAAAAGGTTTGTTTTCTACCCTGCCTGCATGTACATCTTGTTGATGACGTCGCTCGTAATCCCTTCTGTGGGTCAAGCTCCAAATATACTGGGTCTTTTATAATGACATCATCAGAATCATCATTGCATTATTTTCAATAAAACTGTTGATGCGTCATTTGTATTTGTGAAATGCTTTGTTTAAATAATACTGAGGGATTAAATATGTGTTTGAATTGGTTTAATCATGAATCTGTTATCTGATAGTTTATTAGACCTAATTTTGCAGGTTGTTCTCATTCACTGTTCGTAAAAGTAATACGCTGTAATTTGTACAACCCACGTAATTGTGTGCCAAGATGTGCAGGGCTGCCGCTAAGGAAGGTATGTGACGTAGTATTAAGAGCGACAAAGTGCGTAGGAAGAAGGGTGGGCGGATGGATGGGTCAAACAAATACAGGACTTTCACCCAGGAGGCCGCTGTTCATGTTCTGTGTGAAACCAATTAACGTTGACTTATTTTACCTTACTTTTGTTACGTAACTTACGTACTTAACTGACGCTACCTACATAAGTTACGACAGCGGAGCTGAGGGGTCTCTCAATGCCTTGAAGGGGATTCTTTCACAACAATGACCCGCTGGCTGTACATTATCCCATTTATTACACGACTACTTACTTAAGAAATAAAAAATTTGACACAAAAACGGTCCGCCAGAGTCTGACATCAGAACTGCGCCCATAGCAACGGTCTGCTATACATAGCAACGGTCTGTTATAAAGAAATAACAGACCGCAGAATGCTGCGATTGACCAATCAGAATCGAGTATTCAACAACGCCGTGTAATAAACATAGTTATTTTAACCCAAACCACGGTCTTTTCCTAAACCTAAACAAGTAGTTTTGTTGCCTTTGGTGGTCCCCTGGGATCCTTGAGTGGGTTCCAGGGGGTCTCCAGCAAAAAGGGGAATACTTTATTGTCACTTTAATTCCATCTATAAGTAACACAATGACAGAATGTATGACTATTTTGATCATGAGGTTCATGCACTTTCTGTAATAAAACATCTAAAAGCAAAAAAAACATCAGATAAGGGGACCCTGGGACAAAATCTTATCAAATGGGGGTCCACAGTTTAGGGGTCCTTGATGTGAAAAAGTTTGGGAACCACCGGCCCAAACAACAGGTTCTACACTGCTGGGGCTTACACAAGCACACTGACTGCTCGTGCTGCTGCCGGACATTCGTAGGAGAATACAGGAAAAATTTGAATTTACTTTTCATAAGATATCATACGAACCGTTGTGTGAGGACGTTGACTTTTGGCACCATGATCTGTCTAGTTGGACCTGTTTGAGTCCAGAACAAGGAACATTAAAAGTTTGGTCAACACATTGGGATTTTTTATTTCTAGGCTATTATATCTACAGAACATTTCTGAAACTTCATGTGGAAATGCCTGAAAGTTTCCATGTAGCCCTCTAGAGTTGCAAAGTACTGCAGGTTCTGCAAGTATACCACTATAAATTCCTCTGGGAGTTCTTTTATTGATATCCTCAATGTTCCTCAGGATAAATGAACAATGGTATCGGTGACTTAATATCTGTGAAACAGAATTTGAAAAAAAAAGTTGAATGAAGTTGATTTTTTTTAGAAATCATGGTGCTTTTCTCTGAATACTACAATAGCCATGAGTCTCAGCTGCCGTTGCTATGGCGACGAGGCCAAACAGGGCAAATTCAGAACCCTTTTGTTTTTACAATTGAGAAGGAAACACGGCACCATATCTGCTGAATTCATACAAAATAGACCCAGAATCACATAACACCGGTCTTTAACTGCTGAATGAGGGCCAATTATCAGGTTTCCACAATGCATAATTTTTTTCCTTCCACACACTGAGTTTTAATTTAGTGTTTTTTCTAACAGAAATGCTTCCTTAGGTTTTTGTGTACACTGGCTTACCTTTGATATTTTTCAAGGATATTTTCTTACACAGTTGCTCATGTTTTGTATTGATGATTCATGAAGGTTTCAAGTCCATCCAAGGCTTGGAAGGGCTCCAATTGCCAGTCGCCCACCATTGTCTATGCAGAAAAATGAACAGGACTTTCATACTGGATACCTGAAATAAACCCTCCCGCTATGATAGTCTGCGATAGCCCACCAATAAAATTCAATCTTTCATTGGGGGGGACCAAACATTTTTGATGAAGAGCCAGATTTGGCCTATGGGCTGCTATTTGCTGCCTCCCAGCCTTCAGTATTATTTTTTGTGTTTCTAAATGGGATACTCTGAAGTGGTTTAAATCTTCAACTGGACAACATTAACATTAAACATTAAAGTCAACCTGTCTGCAAACACCTCACCAAACCAGCCAACCAGGAGTTTAACAGAATCCGTCACATGGACACCGCTGTGTTTGCAGTTTTTAACGTCTCCAGTGTTGTCCAGTTGAGGATTTATTGATAGGTCCCAGATCAACCAGTTTGGAGACCATGACTCGGTTAATTGACAGGTTAAATTCAATCAATAATCAATCAATTAATCTATCTTTTTTTCTTTTTTTTACCGTTATTTAACCAGGCAAGTCAATTAAGAACAAACTCTTATTTACAATGGCGACCTGGCAAAAGGCAAAGCCTCTTGAAGGAAAGAAATATCAAAAGTTAAAAAGACAGCACTGGCATATATGACAAGCATTACATAAAAGAAAAATGCAGACAGGCACACAATCGACACACAGTACCACACTGTTAAGAATTTCCCAGTAAAATAACAGTAAAGAACTGGCAGCAGGGTTGCCTTTATGTTACTGTAAAATTAACATTATTATACTGTCGCTGAAATTTACAGCTTTTTACTGTTAATGAAAATTACAGTTTGAACTATTTTTTTTAATTAATTTCACAATATTTTACAGTTAATTTACTGTTTAAAGATACATTATATAGCGGTTTTTCACCTTTCTTTTACATTATCTTACTGATTTGTTTTAATGCACCATTCAGGTTGTATTTTTTACATACATTTTAATAAACATTATTTTTTTTTGCCTAGACTTAGCAGATTACAGACATAGGAATAGTCACACTAAATACAATTAAAGGCACTTGTTAGGAAAAAGGCTATAATAGACTTGTTGACACTTTTCCCAAAATGTCTGTCTGTAGCTGGCTACAAACACAGAATGAAACCAGAACAACATGTGAGTGAAAAACAATAAAGCTAATTCACTGATTTTACAATCATGTACAATGTACAAGCCTCACATGTGCAGATCTGGTCCCAGAATTATAAAAATACTGCATGAAACTGTTACTGATGATACTTTAGACAGCTGATCAGCAGTAAAGTGCTGTTTTTTAAGAATGCATTATAGTTCAGTTAAAAAACGGCCTATGAGCGTAATTTAACAGGTTTTCTTTTGTATTAACAGTAAAGCACTGTTTTTAGCAATAACAGGTTAATACTATTGAAATCCTGCTGCAAATTAACAGCAACTGTTTACAGTACAAACAGTATATAGGCTATCAGGCAATACAACAACAGAACAAGAGTATAGGACGAACAGGCAAAGACACATGGCAACAACCAGAAAACAAAAACATGCATGGGTTAACAGTAAACAGCAGACAGACAAAGTTTGGGGGAAATTATTTAGTCGGGAAACAGCTGCATGTATCAGCCAGAATGTCCATAATAGAGTTTTTGAAAGCTGACTTTGAGGATAAAATTGTCCAACTTTAGTGTTTTTTTGCAGATCGTTCCAGTCTTTGGCTGCAGCAGATCAGAATGACGACAGACCAGATGCAGTATTTGTATTAATATTCTATGGCTCTGTTGTGGCACCACGTGAACTGTTATGGGTCGTGATTTAGCATCAAAGGTCAGAGGCCACAGAAAAAGTTTAATTTGCCTGACAAGCATCCGTCCAAATGCATGTATTTGGGATTTTCTATTATATTGTAAGACCATACAACAACCATGTAAGGGATAATGTACAGCGAGCCGGTTATTGTTGTGAAAGAATCCCCGACAGCGGAGCCCTGAAGGGGTTTCTTTCACAACAATTACCCGCTAGCTGGACATTATCCCGCTAATTACACGGCTACTTACTTAAGAAATCAATAATTTCACACAAAAACGGTCCGCCAGAGTACGACATCAGAACTGCGCCCATAGCAACGGTCTGCTATACATAGCAACAGTCTGCTATAAAGAAATAACAGACCGTAGAACGCCGCGATTTCACCAATCAGAATCGAGTATTCAACACAGCCATGTAATAAAACTACCTTACAACACAGCTTATTGTGGTCTGGCAATGCCGTGGATGAATTAGCTTGAGACTGTTCCGTAGATCTTTAATAGTTATCTCAGTTATTTGAAAAACAAAACATGATTTATAATGTTGATCTCTATATGTAGGGTAATATGTAAGGGATAATGTACAGCGAGCCGGTCATTGTTGTGAGAGAAACCCTGACAGGGCGATGCCGCACAAAAACGGTCCTCCAGAGTCCGACATCAGAACTCGTCCATAGCAACGGTCTGCTATACATAGCAACGGTCTGCTATATAGAAATAACAGACAGTAGAACGCTGTGATTGACCAATCAGAATCGAGTATTCAACAAAGCCGTGTAATATTTGTATATGTTGTCTCTCCTTCATTCTGGTTTACCTCCTTATACATTATTAATGAGCCTTTCAGAGCATTGATGGAAGAGTTTGACCGGTGTACCAACGGCCACAGTGTACAATGTATTTCTATGGTAGGTTACTCTGTCAATATTATGGCTTTAAATTTGACATTGAGAACAAATGGGTGGTTTAATTAAAAATCACAGAAAATTCACTATTGAAATAAAGCCTTGAATGGGATGCAATACACTCAGAAAACTATACCTATAATATACAATTAAATAAGATACATCAAATAAAACCACCTTTTACAGTTTTCTTTCTTTAGTTAGTTTTTATATTGATTGCTTTCTGTTGAATACTGTATGGTTGGAAAAGACATTTACAGCTATGTGGCAGTTTTATTATACAATAAGCTAATAACACTAACAACTATAATTACTGCTCAAAGCAATGTGAAAAGCTTGATAATTGGGACACCCTAAGTGCCCTGAGAAAAATAATATGACAATATATCAATACACTTTCTTGCAATATTTTACTGATACCTGCAGTTTGCCATTTGGACTATGGATTTTACTGTTTCTCAAGCAGTTTTTCAGTAAAAAAGAATAGATTTGAGTTCATTTGAGTAATATTTTCTATATATTATGATTGTCTTCTGTTCTCTGAAGCCTGATTTTACATTTGAATGATGGAGGACATCCACACATGTTGCTGTGTGGGTAGTATGTGTTTAAAAACAAGGTTGTGCACTGTTACAGTACATGTCGTTTCATCTGATTTCCCAAAAAACATGTAGTGGAACAAATATATGTATATAATATAATAAATGATTGATTTGTTTTTTGAAAGTAGCTATTTTGTCATTTCAAATATGCCCCCCTCTTCAGGCCCAGAGGTATCATAACGGATCATATGATTTACCTGCAGTACTGTGCAAAAGAGAAATGCCTTCATTATTGTTAACGTAGGCAGTGTATTGTAACACTATCATATTGTGAATTACCTTTTGATTTTCATCCTTAGTCCAGAAATCAACGTCTTACAACATAAATTAGAGGTAAAGGAAGTAGCTAATCAGTGTTACTGCAGTCGGCTCTCCCCAGTGATTAGCATTTCATTAGCAAACCCCTGGAACACAATGTAATGTAAGCCACATGTCTGTCCAGCCTTATTCTTTCCCTTTTAAAACCAGTTTATTGATTAGGCCACATTTTTTTTTTTTTTCAATCCTCACAACTTTTGAGACCCTGTCTTGCATGAAAAAAAAAAAATCACATTTCAGTGTCAATAGTGAAGCTGTGCCATATAAATACAGCCTGGCCTGTGTTTCAATTGTATTCTGCATACTAATTCCCTAATAGTAGGCCAGTGGTTCCCAAACTTTTTCATGTCAAGGACCCCTAAACTGACACAAATTAGACCACAGACCCCCATTAGATGGGATTTTGTCCCAGGGTCCCCCATCTGATTTTTCCCTTTTTTTTCTTTTACATGTTTTATTACAGAAAGTGTATGAAACCCATGACCTACAGATGGAATTATGGTGAAAATACATTTTATTCTCCTTTTTGCTGGGGACCCCCTGGAACCCCCTCAAGGACCCCCCTTTGAGAACTGCAGTAGTAGGCTACGTTCCCACTCGAAAAATAAGAAAATCACAAAATGGTGTTTAATTGTAACGGTCAAAATCAGTTAAAGCTGCAGTAGGCAGAATGTTTTTGGCATCATTAGGCAATAATAACCTTTCAGCATATTGTGATTCAAGTGTTCTGAGAGAAAACTAGACTTCTGCATCTCCTCATGGCTCTGTTTTCAGGCTATAAAAAAATCTAGTCCGTGGCGGGAGACTGACCAATCACAGGTCATTTCAGAGAGAGAGAGTGTCACTGTTGAGCGTTCCTATTGGCTGTGCTCCGGCTGGTGGGCGTTGCTTGGTATTTCCTCAACACCCACCCCATGCAGGGCACCATCTCAGCACTGGAGAGCTCCTTCACCGACAGGCTGCTCCATCCGAGGTGTGTGAAGGAGTGCTATCGCAGGTCCTTCCTTCCTGCAGCTGTCAGACTTCACAACCAGCACTGCTCCCAGTAGACCACATACACTTACACACCAAAAACTGACAATAACTGCACTATACTGTACACCGACTGTCTATCAATACTACTCAGGTGCAACTTCAATCATACTGTGCAATACTTTGAGGTGCAATTTCATTCCAATCACTGTGCAATATCATATTTCCACCTGTGCAATTGTGTTAGTAGCCTGTTTATTGTCAATACTGTATATATTGTTCCAATTTTGAATATTCCCCTTGTTTATATTGTTCCTATTTTTTATATTCCTACTATTTAAATTGTTCATATTTTATATGCCTGTCTACTTTGTTTTGCTTTTTGCCCTGTGTTGTATCTTGATTTTTGTCTTTACTGCTGTTTTTTGTTTCTGCACTATCCCCTTTGCTGCTGTACACTGCAAATTTCTTATCTTATCTTAACTGTTCTCAACATGACTGCGGGGTCACAAACGTTCTCATTTTACAGCTAAACAGTACACTACAAGATGTTTCTGAAAATATTTGAGGCGAGAAATAGGCATTACAGTAAAAGAATATTGATTCACATTTGATAAGCGCTGCCTAGTTTTACCGTTTGATCGGAGTTTGTGAGTGATTGACAGCTGCTCAGAGACGGCAGACTCCAGCTCGGCTCTGATTGGTTGTTTTCCTCCGGTTTGTGAAATCTTGTAGACGTCTTTAGGAGCACCGGAGGACACCAGATATTACCTGTCTCATGCACTACTGTCAGGATATAGTGACCGTTTTATAAAAATAACTTTTTTAATCATATTTGCTCCATTTACCCACTGCTGATTTAATCGTTTGGTTTTAAATAAGGTGTTGGATGCTGTTGTTAAAGACAATATGGTGTGATGGCCTGGCACTTTCTGTTTTTTAAAAAGAAGATTTATCTAGATTTTTGAAAGCCTAAATTTCTTCCCCAGAGTACAAGCTGCAGTATGGTTTCTCATAACTAATAGACTAACAGATTCTTCTACGCATTGTTATGAGGGAAGGATTTAATAATTTATTCCTTCGTAGTTAGCAAATGTGGGTGCCAAATCTCTGAAATCTTTGAAATGTGTCACCTTTGAACTGACCTTTATACTCAAACGTTTCTTAAAGGTGCTATTAATAACTTTCAACCACTAGATGTCGCATTCTCCCTCCTCTCCTAACTGGACGCTATGTGCACGAGCGAGCGAACCTCAGATTGTTTTAGTTTTTCCCAATGAAGATGTCCTAACCTGCTCCGTGCGTCAGCGAACAAGCAAAGCGATGTGTTGCTTGTTTGACAAATCGCTCGCCCTGTCTCTATTTATGCAAAGTTTCCCACACCTCTAACCTATTTTCACTTGTCAAAATCAATGCTGACAGTAACTGACAGTCAACCAAATGTCAGATATCTTCCGCAGAGATAGACAAAACATTCATTTTGGACCCACCAAATTTTTTAAATTGATTAATTCACAAAGAGAATAAAGTCATATTACGAGAATAAAGTCATAATATTATAAAGTAGTAATTTTACGTGTTATTTTCTTCTTTTCTCGTAAAGTTATGACTTTATTCTCGTAATATTCCGACTTTTTTCTCGTTAAGTTATGACTTTATTCTCGTAGTATTATGACTTTTTTCTTGTTAACTTATGACTTTATTCTCGTAGTATTACAACTTTTTTTCTCGTTAAGTTATGACTTTATTCTCGTATTATTATGACTTTTCTTTCTCGTTAAGTTACATTTTGTATAAGTACATTTGCACTTTGGCCCTCACTGCATTAGACTTATTTACTTTATACTTAGACTATAGACTGTGTTACCTTCATCACAATGCTCAAATGTTTTGTGGCTCCAGACAGATTTTTTTTGTTGTTGCCTAAAATGGCTCTTTTTATAGTAAAGGTTGCTGACCCCTGGTATAAGCTAATACTACTGTGGTATATTTTAAGTAATATTGATCACATTATAGATTCTGGAAAAAATGTAGCCTAATTTTTATGCATCCTAATGTTAACTGGGAGGTCAGTAATCTTGATATACACAAATCACACAATTTATGGATGAGGGTAAACCTGTGGATAAAATAAGGAGTGCATATATGCGTGATACCAACGTTGTTATACTATTTGCTCACAAGTCATGTTAGAAGTGGGAACCAAACGTCAGATATTTTCCACAGAGATAAACAAAACATTCATTTTGGACCCGCCAACATTATTAAAATGATTAATTCACAATCACAATATTTTTATTTTATTCTGTACCTTTCTAAAGGCTCTGCAGATGTATTTTTTTTATTTAATATTCGTCTACATAACAATGTTATCAAGAACATCTTTAATATCATATTGAAATGTTTTTCCTCATTTGAGGTATTTTGACATAAATTGTGACAAATTTCTAACAAAAGTTTATCCGAGCACATGTAACAGTTTCTTAAAATCTGTAGATTTTTTTTTTTAATATTCGTCTACATAACAATGTTATCAATAAATTCTTTAATATCATATTCAAATGGTTTTTTTCATTTGAGGTATTTTACACAAATCACACAATTTGTGGATGAGGGTTAAAACCTGTTTCTCAGCTTAATGTTATTCTGTTTAAAAGAAAAACTTTGACCTGAATTTGGCTTAATTTCCATGATTTCTTCTCTAAAATAGGGAGCTAATTCAATTCAATTCAATTCAATTTGCTTTATTGGCATGACTGTCAGGTGAACAATATTGCCGAAGTGTCAATTCAATAATAAATAATAATTAAAAAAAACATATGTATACATATATACAATCCATTAAGCAAATTATAATATATAGATATTTAAAAAGAACATGCATGTAAATGGAAGAAAACAATAAAGAAGTAATTAATGTTTATTGTGTCAATAAAACAAACAAACAAATAAAAAACTAATAACAATATATTGCAATATCAAAGGATAAATGTAAAAAACAACAAAAAAAAACCATGAACAGGTTTTAACCCTCATCCACTGGTGGATGAGGGTTAAAACCTGTTGATAAAATAAGGAGTGCACATGTAACCAGTAAGTTGCTGTAACATGTTTCTCAGCTTAATGTTATTCTCTTTAAAAAACAAACTTTAGCCTGAATGCCACTACTTAATTTTCCTGATTTCTTCTCTAAAATAGGGAGCTAATAATCACTCTTCTAAGAAACTACTTTTTTTTTGCATCTGCTTTGTGGTGGGCGCGTCCATTCTATTTCGTAGGGGTGGCCAACATCAACGTATTTATTAAAAGTAGCCCACAACTTGATGTTGATGATTTAAATATATTGTTTAAAAATCACAACTTAGTCGTGTTTTCGACACGCTAAAAAGAAGGCCACGTTAACCGACCTTTAACTATAATGTCGTTGCCTTGCCGCTCGCCGCCACCCCTCCGCCTCGCCGCGCGGTGGGAGCGGCTGTAATAACCTTGGTTGTGCTGCTAGTAGCCGAGCGGCTGGAGAGAGAAGAGAGCGACAGAAAGAGGCTGAACGGTGAAGCGGCGGCGGCGGAAGATCAGCGACTCGCTGCTCGGTGAACATGGCGGAGACCGTACGCTCTCTCTTCGACTACAGAGAGCAGACACACAGCCTGGACAGCGACGGAGAGGGCGTCAAACCGACACCACCACTACGAGGGTGAGAGGAGACTCCTAATATTAACATATATATATATACTATAGTATAAGTGTTGTCATGACAATGTTTTCCTGCACAATGACAGTTGTGGTGGGTGTGTGCATGTATGTGTGTGTGTGTGAGGGTGTTTTTGATGGAGCTAAAGTTGTAAACAAACGTTATTTAGTCAGTAAAAGTCCAGTTTAATGAAAATATGTGAGAAAAGTGGCTGGTTTGCGTCATGCAAGCTTGTTTTTTGACCCTTAATTCCACCTTTACCAAGCAGCAGCAGCTCTGGAGAGAGGTGTGTGCACTATGTGTGTGTGTGTGTGTGTGTGTGTGTGACACTGAGTTCACCTTTTTGAGTGTTTTTTTTTTTTGAGTGACAGGATGAAGCAAATTTTAATAAATACACACTATATCAACAACAATTAACATGCACTTTTTAATAGAGTTTTTAATAGCATAATGGTGTTGTGTCTGTGTCTAAACTGTTTACCAAGTTTTCAGGAACATAAAACCCATAATGCATCTGTACAATATGGCAAAGTTATAAAAAAATGTTGGGATCAACATACTGTCAGAGCTTGTGTGTGTGTGTGTATGTGTGTGTGTGTGGTAGTGTGTGCGTGTGTGTCTCACTCTTTCTGTAGTGCACGCTCACGCCTGTGTGTAGTTTGTGTGTGTGTGTGCATATGTGTGTGGTTGTGTGAGAGTGGGAGAGAAAGACACACACACACACACACACACACACACAGGGAGGGAGGGGGGAGAGCGTGAGAGAGAAAGGAGCAGCTCTGTGTGTGTGTGTGTGTGTGTGTGTGTGTGTTTGTGTATGTGTGTGTGTGTATGTGTGAGAGAGAGAGAGAGAGAGACACACACAGAGGGAGGGGGAGTGGTGTGTGTGTGTGTGCTAAAGCAGAGGAAGGAGGAGGGAGTGTGTGTGTGTGTGTGTGAGAGAGAGAGAGAGGGATGGGAGGGGGAGAGAGTGTGTGCGTGACAGAGACAGACACTGTGTGAGTGTGTGTGTGTGTGTGTGAGAGAGTGAGAGATGGGAAGAGGGAGGGGGGGAGCACAGTGTGTAAGAAGTGTGTGACAAAGAGAACAGGAGTGTGTGTGTGTGTTTGTGTGTAGTATTGAGTGAGTGAGTTTGTGTGTGGTTGAGAGAATGAGTAAGTGTGTGTTGGGAAGACAGGGTGTGTTTGAGAGAAGGGAAAATGTGTTTTTAAATGTGTTTTTCAGAGTGAGTGTGTGTTTGCACGCATGTGTGTGTGTGTTATTGTGTGTCTGTGTGAGAGAGTGAAAGAGTAAAGGTGTGTGTTTACTGTAAGGCAGAAGAGAGAGGGACTGTGAAGGACATATGTGTGTGAGTGTGTGTGTGTGTGTGTGTACGTGAGAAGGAGCATATAAAAAGTGTATGTGTGTGTGTGTGTGTGTATGTGAGAGAGAGACAGAGATAGAGGGGAAGTGTGTTAGAGGCACAGGGAAGGGGAGGGGAGAGTGTGTTTGCGCATACGTGTGTGTGTGTGTTAGGAGAGTGGGGGAGGGAATGTGAGTGTTTGTTTGTGTGTGTGTGTGTGTGTGTGTGTGTGTGTGTGAGGGAGAGTGAGAGGGATGGGAGGTGTGTCTCTGTGTGTGAGCATGAAGGATGGTGTTTATGTGTAACCAAGTGGTGTGTGTGTGTGTGTTTCAGTGTGTTTAATAATCACATGTATGATTGGTAAAGAGAGAGTGTGTGAGTGTGTGGTGTTTTGGATTGTGTTAATTATGTGTGTATGTGTGTGTGTGCGTGTGTGTTGCCTTAAAAGTAAAGAATTTCTGGGGTGCGAGAGACGATGCTGTATTTCCCGATCCGATACTTGGGCGCCGATTCGATATGTATTGCGAATCTACAAATATTGAGATTCGATTTTAAGATTTATTGCGATTTTTGTTAACTTTTTAAACACTAGACGATGGGGAAAAAGTTAAATCATACACTTCTAGGGACTCTTACTTTGGAAAATATCTAAATTAATACAGTACAAATTTTTGATTTTCAGTATGTATGTAGTCAGAGATGTCCTGAGGTCAAATACTCTATCAGTCATTGTCAGGAATTATTTATTACATTTTTTCCAGCAACCCAAAAATCAAAGAATAAAGACTTTTCTCTCACAAAGTACTGGTATTTTCTTCTTAATTTATAAGGGTCATGTAATGTTTTATACTTTTGGTGAATACAATCCAATCAATCTTATTTCTATATATGTATTTTTATTATACAGTTCCCTTTGTTAGCACCGTATTTTGAAAACCGGACGTAGTCACATGTGTAGGGCTGACCCGAATGCTTTGAAACTTCGACCTTTGCCATGGTATTCATATTCAACCTCCAAATCAGTATTCAAATGCATAAGTATGTAATAATAATAATGTATAAATCTCCAAAATAGCCCATGAAATAAGGAATAATCCCACAACATTATTACTTATTATCAGTTATTCTCAGATGGATATCGCTGTTTGTTGTGTGTAGAGGTGCGTGTGTGTACAGTAGTGCGGCAGCGGCGCCGACACAGGGGAGATGGAGACAGACTGACAGAAGAACATGTGATGTCATGCCACGCTGTGCTGCTCCGCGAAGCTTTGAATAACTTCGAATATCTCTCACCGAAGCTTCGAAGCCCAAAAAAATGGTATTCGAGACAGCCCTACGGGCGTGTATACTTCCGCTAACTTCGCCAAGTCCGTCGCTAGCAGCTAGCAGCTTCCGTTCTTTATACATCCATGGTCAGCTCGGTTTGAATGCATTTAACATAAATGTCAGTATATGGGTGCTCTACTGTTGTAGCGTCGGCCAATCTGACCACGGAGATGAGAGTGACTGGCTGGCTTTACAGCACGTTACCGCAATGCGATAACGTTTCCTGTCCGTGACAGAGTTAGCGTGCAGCTCTAGCCGTGATGTCTAGCTCTGCTTTTCCTGGCAATGTGTGAAACCCAAAGTGTTTCCACACTTTTACTGATTTAACATGTGAGGGTGCAGGTCGTATCCACGCAGACCCTCCGCTCCGTTTTCTACTTTCTCGTTTCGGCTCACTGCTGCCGACTGCGGTTCGTTTTTTCGAAGATGGATACGGAGCGGATATGACATCACGTTACTAACAATAAAAGTGGTACAATCAAAATCGAGTAAGTAAAAACAATACAGAAAGTGTTAAAGGAAAGGGTGTGTGTCTGTCTTTAAGAAACTGAGAGATGTGTGTGTGTGTGTGTGTGTGTGTGTGTTTGTGACGAACAGAGAAGAGAGAAGATGGAGGGTGTGTGTTGCAGAGAGATAGAAAGAGAGCACAGAGTGAGTGAGTGTGTGTGTTTAAGAGAGGGGAGTGTGTGACAGAGGGTGAGGATGAGTGTGTGTGTGTGTGTGTGTGTGTGTGTGTGTGCATTCAGTTGCGTGTGCAAGCTTTTGAAACAGAAGGGGAGGGTGAGTGTGTGTGTGTGTGTGTGTGTGTGTGTGTGTCTTGGAAACTGAAAAAGAAGGCTTGGTAGCTAGTGCATATGCCGTGTGTGTGTATGTGTGTGTGTGTGTGTGTCTTTTCTGTGTTTGTGTATTTGTTCTGGAAGGAGAGGTGTGTGTATGCCTGTCTGTCTCTGTCTGTGTGTGTGTGTGTGTGTGTGTGTGTGTGTGTGTGTGTTTGTTCTGCAGTCAGTAAGAGAGGGAGGGGTGTGTGTCAAGGGGGAGAGACAGACACAAGGTTTGTGTATGTGTGTGTGTATATGTGTGTGTGTGTGGCTCCTAGACAAGGGCAGTGTGTTTGTGTGTGTCATAGGAGAGAGTGTTTATGCATCTACTTTGTTTATGAAAGAGGAAAGGACAGTGTGTGTATGTGTGTGTGTGTGTGTGTGTACGCATGCTCAAAGGAAAAGTATGTTTGTGCGTATGTGCACACTGTGTGTGGGTGGTATGGTATATGTGAGAAGGGTGGGGGGGTGGTGGTGGTGGTGTGTGTGTGTGTATCTGCTGTATTATTGAGGATGGTGTGTGTGTGTGTGTGTCTGCATGAAGGACGGAGTGTACGTGAGGCTTATTGAGTGAGTTTGTGCATGTGTGCCTTGTGTGTGTGTGTGTGTGTGTGTTTGTGATCCAGACGTATGTAGCAGAAACAGTTGCGTGACAAGTGGTTGTGTGTGTTTGTATCCGCAAGAGAAAGAATAATGTGTTTGATGGAACGTATGTGTGTGTGTGTGTGCAATATATTGTACCAGATATGCATGAGTCTGAGAATCTGTAATGTGCAGATTGTATGCGTGCTTGCCTTTGTGTGTGTGTGTGTGTCAGAGAGGGAAAAAGTGTGTGTGGAACATGAGACTGTGGGTTTGGTTATGTGAGAGAGAGAGAGAGAGAAAGAGAGAGAGAGAGAGAGAGAGAGAGAGTGTGTGTGTGCACTCGAGTGAGCTTTCCTAATGTGTGTGTGCGCATGTGAGCTTTACAGAGAGGGGGAGGGGTGTGTGTGTGTGTGTGCGTGCATGTGAGCTTGGCTAGAGAGAGGATATTTGTGTGTACTCTGTGTGTGTGAGTGTGTGTAAGCCTGAAAGGGAGGGGTGTGTGTGTTTGCGTGCCTGTGTGTGTTGTGCATGCATGTGGGCCAGATAGGGGGAGGGGTTTGTGTGTGTTTGTGTGTGTGCACATGTGGACTGTACAATCTGTGTGTGTGTGTGTGTGTGTGTGCTCACGCATATGTGGGTCTTGACTTGTTTGTGTATTTGTGCATGCATGTGGGTTGGCGGGAGGGGGCTGTGTGTGTGTGAGTGTGTGTTAGTTGGAGTGAAGGAGTGAAGAATGAGAGAATCGATCGGGAGGGTGAGACAGACTGAGACAGGATTGGAGGGAGAGACAGAGGGGTCAGCTCACTGAAGGAGTGGAGGTGAGACAGATTTTGGTTGGCAAGAAAGTTCCCAGAAACTCATTGAACCAGAACTGAATACACAGACACACATAGACACACACAGACACACGCACACACACACACTCGGAAGACCCAAAATAATCCAGCAGAATATAAACTCTGAAGAAAACAGTGTTTTTCTGGGAAAAGCCGGTGACCTGTTGGGATCTAAGCCTGTCTGTGTGAGCACGTACGGTATGTCAGCGTGGACAACTGTTGAAGCTTCACAGCTGACTCTATTGTTATTTTTCTTGTAGGTCTGGGCAATAATTCAATATTATCACGAGGGGTGTCCTCGACCTGAGAAATTCTTAGTCGACTAACACTTAAAGCTTCAGCAGGCAACAATTTTTTCAACATCATTGGGCAAAAAATCCATAATAACCTTTCAGCATATTGTAATTCAAGTGTTCTGAGAGAAAACTAGACTTCTGCACCTCATGGCTCTGTTTTCAGGCTTTAAAAAATCCAACCCGTGACGGGAGACTTTGACCAATCACAGGTCATTTCAATGAGAGCGTTCCTATTGGCTGTGCTCCGGCTGGTGGGCGGTCCTTGATATTTTCACAGCAGATCTCAACATGGCTGCTGGGTCACAAACTTTCTCATTTTACAGCTAAACAGTACACTACAAGATGTTTCTGAAAACATTTGAGGAGAGAAATAGTCATTACAGTAACAGAATATTGATTATTGAATATTGATCAGCGCTGCCTAGTTTGACCGTTTGATCAGAGTTTGCGAGTGATTGACAGCTGCTCAGCTCATCTCTCATTGGCTGTTTTCCTGAAATTCTGCAGATGCCATTAGGAGCACCGGAGGTCACATGTTTTTTTTTTTAAATTACCTGTCTCATGTACTACTGTCAGGATATAATGACCGTTTTATAAAAACAACTTTTTAAAATCATATTTACTCCAATCTCGCCTACTTCAGCTTTAAACGATTTTGTCGACTAATCAGTGAATCAATTGATTAATCAGCAGATCTGTAAAACTGAGTTTCGCCATAAAGAATCACACAAAAGCACCAGTTTAAATCTTGTATTTACCAGAGATGTGCTCATAAGTCATTCAGCATGAAAAAAGTAGGGATGCATCGATCTGACTTTTTCAGTCCCGATACAGATAGCGATACCTGGACTTTGAGTATCTGCCGATACCGAGGACCAATCCGATACCGGAGTTTAATCAATAAGCTGTATGCCTCACTGTATGAAAGTTACTGGGATCATTCTTTTATGTGCAAGGCAACATCAGGCTTGACTTAAATATTGCTTTCTTAACCTTGTAAAACAAAATGTAACAAATAAATTGTTATTTATTATTAAAACAATAAATCGTACACCAGCAACTTGGTAAAAAAATCTTCAAAATGAACAGGAACTACAATTCAAGTGTAAACCTTTTTAATGCAGCAACAAATTGGTTAAAAATTTAAACAGGAATTAAAATTCCAATATATAATGTATATAGTATATGAACATCGAATTGAAATGAATAGATCAGCCCCACTATCACCAAAACCCGAACCAGCTATTTGAGTCGGTATCGGTCAGATATCGGTATCACTATCGAAGCATCCCTAGAAAAAAGCATTAAAAATTACTAAGGCTGTCGGTGTCTACACAAATGTAACCTGATAGCTAATGTAATGATTCAGGGAGTTTTTTAAGAAATTTCAAAGAAGTTATTTGCTAATTATTATTATCTATTTATCAGCAGACATGGAAATAAAGCATATTAATTAAGTTTGTATTCTTTTCCTGGAAATGTATTAAATAAATGACCAGCTATTGGGAAACAGCTCCCTGAATCATTACATTAGCTACCAGGTTACATTTATGAAGACAATAAGTCACACAATGGTGAGATTTGTGCCTGATCAGAAGTGTCTTCTATTAGTTTTGGTTTTCCAACTCTGATGAAGAGCAGCTGCTTCTCAAGCTTAAGGGCCCTATTTTAATGATTATATGCTATTTTAGCATATAATCATTAAATAATGTTCATAATAAAGTAATGTTTGATAAACTTTGAGGTAATTTGACAGTAATTCCAAAGAAATTTCAAATAGGTTACTTGATAATTATCACCTAATTACCATGACATTTGCGGACCTGTGAAATGAAGTGTTACCGATGTTTCAAAGCAGATATTTTTTCTCATGATTTCTTGATAGTTATCAAGTTTGATTGTCTATTAGATTTGTGTCGTTGCGGAGGAAGAAGGGGGGGAAATCTGTACATAATGTGAGCACAAAATGCTGCACACTCTTCTTGTGCACTCTCTCAAACACACAGCGAGAGACATGCGCGCAAAGTATCACGAGTCCAGATGAGAGCGGAGTGGATCAATACAAAGACAGTGGGTCTGGTTGATATCTCTGCTGCTTCTCTCTGTTCTCTCTCTGTCTTGTTTTCTCCGTTTGCTCCCTTTTCCTGTTTCTCTCCCTCCGTCTGTTTTCTGCTACTTCACTTTTTTTTCTTTTCCATCCAGTTTTTCTTCTTGCCTTTCTTCCTCTCCTCTGTTTTTTTTCTCTCTCTTGTCTGCATGCAAACACACACGCGCACGCACACGAACACACACACACACACACACACACACACACACGCAGTAATGAACACCTCAAAATCCAAAGCACGATCTTCGTATGGCCTAGATTTAAGAGCCTCCAATGTCATGCGAGTAAAAAATAGACTGACGGAAAACAATATTGAGATCTGTGGTAGCAGAACAAGCCTAGAATCGGCAGAGGCGGGATCAGTTTGGCTCTTCTGAGCGTGGCGGTTTTGGCATGGATTTAGTCTGAAGAAGATAATCTCGCCTGGCCACGCTGGGCTCACACAGGTGGCTGCGTTTGAGCACCCTGGGGGTAACGGCACACTCCGTAGTGGTGATCCAGGGTCAGAGCACTCAACTATGAACACTAACTAGATGGCATGAATCTTACTACGGTCGGTGTGGTCGTTATTCAGAGGTTACTGTTCACGTAATCATCATATCAAGATGGATTCAGTGTGTTGATTTGCCTCAAAAATGTTCTGATTTGTGCTGAAACTGTTGATTTGTGAAAAGATGATAGTGTGTGGCAGGTCATTTTTTACTTTTTTGCCCTATTTTCTGAAGTATTTAAAGCTGCAACTAACGATCATTTTTATTGTTGATTAATCTGTTGATTATTTTCTCGATTAGTTGTTTGGTCTATAACATATCAGAAAATGGTGAAAAATGTCTATCAGTGTTTCCCAAAGCCCAAGATGACGTCCTCAAATGTCTTGATTTGTTCACAACTCAAAGATATTCAGTTTACTGTCATAGAGGAGTAAAGAAACCAGAAAATATTCACATTTAATAAACTGGAATCAGAGAATTATACTAAAAATCTGGCATTTTATAAACGTTCAAGGGTACTTTTGCCCTGAGCTCTTTATACCTTAAAAGAACAGTGTGAAGCATTTAGGGGGATCTATTGGCAGAAATATTATAATATTAATAAGTATGCTTTCTTAAAATTAGAATCGTGTTTTCGTTACCATAGAACTGACAAACCAGACACTGGCTCCAGAGAGGGCCATTCGCATTCTTGTGTCAGCCTCCGTAGTTCTCTTACACGCTTGGCGCACGGGAGAAGTTTCAGTTTGTTGCAGTCTGCAACCTCACCGCTAGATGCCGCCAAATCCCACACACTGCACCTTTGACATTAATCTGGTGTGTGGCGAGGAAAGATGGCAACGTTTAAAATTCAGTATGTTCAAGAATCTCTTTTTCTGGACTCAGACTGAACTAATTTCCTCCTGTTCAGTCAGTGTAGAACATATAAATCTAAGGCCTTATCTGCCTTATCAGCCCACCTGTTCACACCTGGCACTAGAATGCATCTCAAGTGACCACTGCTCTTTTTAAAAATATTTTGAAGTGAAATAAAATAGAAAATTGTGAAAAAACACATCACAATCTCCCCAAACCCAATGTGAAGTCTACAAATATAAAAAAAATCTAATATTTTGAAATGAAATAAAACAGAAAATTGACTTCACAATTTTTTTCCCAGAACCCAATTATTAGGCTATATCAAAAGAAAAAAAAGAAGACTTTTCTTGCAGGATTTGCTCATCTTTCATTTGAAAAAGCTGTCAAAACACTGTCAAAATAAATGTCGCACAATCATGAAACCAGAGTTTTTCCTTATCTTGGGTTGGTTGCTCTGTATTTATTTACAACTTCTTCACTCTCCTCCTCCATGTCTGCCCAAATCACATTACCTTATGAAGCAGCATCACGAGATCACGCAGTGGAAACGGTGTTGCCAAATCACATTTCTGTAGTACAGTATACATACCGTCATATCGTCCAACGCTACAAGGCGCATGTTAATGCCAGGTATGAAAAAAGGCCTGAAACCACGCTCCAGTCACACAGGAAAGAGCAAGACAAGAGTCGTCTTTGTTTCAGTGTTTTTTTGGTATTTTGTTTGCCTGTATGGGAGGGCTAAACACAGTTTGTATTGATCCATTAGGTGGCCATCAGCTTATTGATCACTCTCTGACCTGATTGAAGTTTGGCCAGTTGCTCGATTGATTAAATGATAATTGTGTGTGTGTGTGTGTGTGTGCGTTCTCTGCAGGCGCGGCTGTGGAAGGAAAAGGAAAGGGACACCCGTGAAAGTCTTTGTTACACACACGGAGGAAGAGAGCGTGCCTGAACACAGCTTCAGCTCAGGTCTGTGTTTCTGTGTGTTATATCTGCATGCCATATTCTCACTGCCATCAACTGTGTGTGTGTGGTGTGTGTGTGTGTGTGTGTGCGTGCATCTGTGTGTGTGCGTCTGTGTGTGTCTGTGTGATTGGTATGGGGGTGGAGCGTGTGCAAGTGAGTGTGACCTACTTTTGTGCATGTGTGTGTGTGTGTGTGTGTGTGTGTGTGCTTGCCTATGTATGTGCTGCGATGTGCACCTGTGTGTGTGCTCCAGGAGATGAGGTGATGACCTTTGTGTGTGTGTGTATGTGTGAGTGTGTGTGTCCCTGCATACTTGTATGTAATCCTTTTATACTGACTGTTGCTGTGCTGCTCTCAGGTGATCGTAAAGAAGCAGCAGAGAATAAACGGCCCATGCTGGATGGGCCTTTCTTCAACACAGAGCCGGCTCCACACAACTGGTGAGTGTACATTTGTGTATTTTTTTGCTGTTCATAATATTATGTTCAACGTTTTGTACATATATCAGTGTGTATGCAGGCTAAAAAAATGGTTAACGTCCCTGAAGACTACTTCTTTCGCTCAGCTTTTAGATTTAGAAAAGAATGAATGGCTGCTGATCTTAACTCAGCACTCGAGGACAGCTTTCTCTGAGAGCAGCACTTCAGAAACCCGGTCCTTAGGACTCGCCAAGCCTGTAGGTTTTCATTTTAGCCACATAATCAGGCTGATTTATACCTGAGATGTCAGAAGACTCCAGTTGACTAGCCAGTGGGATAGAAAATCGGCAGCACTCTGAGGACTAGGATTGAGAATCACTGCCCTGAAGCTCTGGCATGAGCTTATATGTGTGGATTCTCGCTGTTTGCTTTGCACTCATTCAGCTGCAGTGGATCCCTACAGCAAAGAAATGAACCCTACGGCTAGAAGAATGTAAATACGATGAGAAGACATCATAATTACAATTATGTCCTTCCTGCTCATACGTATACCTTGTTTGACACACCCCTATTACTGCTATTTTTGACGCACGGCCAAATCATGGAAAAGCAAAGCTGGTTCTTAGAACCAGTATCAACGTTTAACCCCTCTACATACGGTTCATTCACATTCATTTATTTCACAATGAAATGGATAAATTAGAATATGACAAAACAGAAATTAATAGGGCTGCAACTGATGATTATTTTCATTATCGTTTAAATAGGACAATTATTTTTCTGAATGAGTCACTGAATCACTCATTTAGTTTTTTCACAGAATATTGTGCAATAAACCCCCATCACAATTTCCTAGAACCCAATGTGAAGTCTACAACTACAAAAAAAGCAAACATTTTGCAATGAAATAAATCAGAAAATTATGAGAAAAATAAATCACAATTTCCCAGAATACAATGGGAAGTCTACTAATACAAAAAAATAACATTTTGAAATGAAATAAAACAGAAAATTGTGGAAAAAACAACCCATCACAACTTCCCAGAACCCAATGTGAAGTCTACAAATACAAAAACCAAATATTTTGAAATGAAATAAAACAGAAAATTGTGAAAAAATACTATTTGCCAGAACCCAATGTGAAGTATACAGACAAAAAAAAACTAATGTTTTGAAATGAAATAAAACAAAAAAACAGCAAACTGGAATCAGTAAATGTTAAACAATTAACCAATTGTAATCAATTATTGTTGATTCAATTTCTGTCAATCAACTAATTGTTTAAAAAATAAAAATGCATTATAGATACACAACACCAAAAAACAAAGAGCATAGCATTCGAGCAGAATAGAAATAGACCAACAGCACATATTGTCTGATGAATTTAACTTTCCATCCTCCCAGCGGTCCATCAGCGCAGTCTCATGACAAGGTCTCCACCGGATCCAAGACCGGCTCCTGCTCAGCCTCCACACCAGCTCCAGCTCCTGCCGTTTCCTCTGCCCCAACCCCGACACCGCTCTCTGCTCCCGCTCCGGCCACGGCGACTTCAGCTCACGCCCCGTCTCTGACCCCTGCGTCCACGGCTCCGGCTGCCCCGACGGCTTCGGCTCCAGCCCCGACGGCCAGCTCCTTCCCCCCCTCCCCTAACTGCCGCATCCGAGAGGTCCACTGTGGCAGCCAGGTGCGGTTGGTCGTCATCGCCATCCGAGACATCACCAAGGGGGAGGAGATCACTGTGGACTACAGCCTGACAGAGTGGGGAGAGAACATGGTCAGTGCCTTTAAAGACCGATCCATACACACTTATGTTTCTGGTATTACACTTGTGACCACCTTTGAGGACAATTAGTCATTCATTATCAAGGAGAGCAACGTTATAATAGTTTTTATTTTCAATTAGTTTGTTTTTTATTTAATTTTAGTTTAGTTTTAGTTAGTTGTCAGAGCACGCAAACCCCACACAGAAGGGCCCCAAGCCGGGTTTGAACCTGCGACCCCCTCTTGTTTAATATTTGCGCTACTTTATTGAAGCAATCGCGGCATAGCGCCGTCTCCTGGAAGGTCATGTCCGTTCAATTTCTGTGGTACGATGTCACGAGAGTTGACAGAAATTCATGCTATCTCCTTTTTTTCAGTTGTGATATATTAGAGCTTAAAAACTACAACTGAAATGAATTTATGTTTATTTTAATTTTATTTTCATTAATTTTTAACCTGGAAATATAGTTTTAGTTAGCAATATTTGTTATTGTTTTATGCTGTTAATTGATATCCAATTATAAATATATACATACATTTGCATAAAGTAAGCATATTTGCCCACTCCCATGTTAAGTAAGAGTATTAAGTACTTGACAAATGTCCCTTTAAAGTACATTTTGAACAGATACAAAATGTGCGATTCATTTGCGATTAATCATGGACAATCATGTGATTAATTGCAATTAGATATTTTAATCAACTGACAGCCCTAATCAGAACACAATGCATCTACAGGACATTATGTTTGGATTGAGCAGAGCTACTCCTGTATGATCTCTCTTTATGGTCTAATTTTCTTGTTTAATTTCTCTAAACCTAGCCTGAACCAAAACCTAATTTGAACTATAAATTTCTAATCCATAACCTGACACGTCAGCAGGAAACAATCTCACTCTTCTTCACTTCTTTTAATCTGTCTGTCCTCGGCTACTTGGTCCTCATAAGTATAGAAATACATGTGACTCACTGTGCATATCTCTGATGACTTCACATAGCCGACCATATGTGTGTTCACACACTGTTGGTCTGCTTCACAAACTCATTGTCTGTCACACACACGTATTCACACTACACGCTGCGCACACACTCATGCTACACACACAAAGCTAAGCAAGGCATGGGGTTACCATGGTGATGGTTGAGCTCCAGCTCTCTCTCTCTACCTATAGTGCTTTAGCAACAGTAACCATGGTTATTACACGACATCTGTTCCTTTAATGGATCTCATTAGATTGGATCAATTTACTCAACAGAATGATGATACCAGAATCCACTTAAGGAAATGGAATTGACAAAATTGAGAAATTGACATCAATTCATCATCTAAGTGGAACCACAGTTGCTCACAGGTCCTTCGAAGCCAGATTTTAATATCTTAAATTTGTCTGTGATAAAGTCCAATACAGCTTTTTTTTTTTCTATTACTGGCTGATGGATTTGTTCTGTACTTAGTATTCCAGTCTGATCGATGTGTATTGCTCATGAGATGTTGTTTGAGAGAATATCTCTTTTCACGTCTCGTTAGTGGGAGATATGGAGTCCTAATCAACCTCTGTGCTTGTGACCGACTGTGGAGGGGTGTCCTCCCGCTCTCTGAGTGACAGCTGAGGCTGATTGTGATGGCAAACATTAATGAGCGGCTGTTTTAATGCGACTGCTTTGTGTCTCACAGGGTTTTCGTGGAACTGTGTCTCCAGCGCAACAAGAGTGTAACTCAGACACTGAGAATAACAACAATATTAAAAAGGTAAGAGAAAAAAACACCAACTTTACCCTAAAGCTGCCTTCAGATGATACGAAATTTGCTCTTCGCTCACTGCGAGGTAGGACGCAGAGCATAGTGCAGAGTAGGGCTGGGACGATTCACCTATCTCCCGATTCAATACTATCACGATACTTGGGTGCCGATTCGATATGTATTGCGACTCTACAAGAATTGCGATTTGATATTACGAGTTATTGCGATTTTTGTTAACTTTTTTAACGCTAGATCATGTGAAAAAGTTGAATCATACACTTCTCGGGACTTTTACTTTGGAAAATATCTAAATGAATACGGTAAAAATGTTAGATTTTCAGCAAGTATTTGGTCGTAGATAGATATGTAGAGATGTCCTGAACTCAAATATATCAGTCAAATAAAAGAATAAAGACATTTCCCTCACAAAATAGTGGTATTTTCTTTTTAATTTTGAAGGTGTATATATATATATAGTAACGTATTTTTGCAAAACAAAAATCTAATTTGTCAGAACCTTCACTGTATGAGGGACTATATTGAATACAGTAAATACATGCATTGCATCTGATACTTAGTTCTGCTCTGCGATGCATTTCTCACAAGTGTTGTTGCCTGACATCTATGCAGTAAAAAAACAGCACTGACGGACTGTACAATACAAACAGAATATTAGCGAGCAAATGTAGATGCGGTTGTGATGCGCTGCTGTGCCGGCAGGATGCCACCTGTCTGGATGTGGGTGGACAACACTGATGTTGGACTCAACATGATAATTATCATCAACTCTTCCTCACCCTGCTCTGGATAATTGTTTTACTATGTGTGTTAATGATACAAGACGTCATCAAGTTTTACAGTTTTACTCCTTTAAAGTAAAACACACATAAGTAACGTAACCAGCTTATGCTTGTTGTCATTGTGCTGTCTGCTGTCTGTCACTCACTCAGTGGTCTGGTTCACTGTCGATTCTCTTGCCGGTGATGCTCACCTTTTGCTTATTGCTTTGAAATGTAACGGCTCTCCTGACTGTGTATCTGATTAATCTGCTGAAAGTTTATCACATCCGTGCAGTAATGTCAGTAACGATGGAGCCGGTCTGTGACATGGTGGGGACATCTTTGGGCAACGGTTGTGATTTGAGCCCCGTTTCAATCAAGAAGTTCCTTGTAGTCTTAGTCCCAAAACTACTTTTCCTTCAGCCCATTGTTGTCTGCGTTTCTATAGTGATTTAAAGACCTGCTAAGATTAGACAAATTAGTCCGATGACGTATGAAAATACATGACTTGCCGCGAAATACACTGCAGCCGGCAGTTCAGTGTGCCCGACCATTTCATCTAAAAAACATGTTGAAACCCCGCCCCCATCAGCCCGCTCGCACGCACGCACAATCTCTCTTTCTTTTTCTCTCTGTCTTTTTTTAAAAGTAGTTAGGAAGCCGACAGCAGAGCCTAACTTTACTTTTAATATTATCAAACAAAGAGAAATGCTCTCCCCTCGTCCTAAAATGATCCGAAATCAATACTAGAGTACTTCTTTGTTTATGAATGAAGCGGTACACAAGTTGAAGCCGTTTAATCCGTTGAAGCAGCGGTGCTGTGTGTGTTTTGCACACTCCACACTGAAAGTTCCAATATTTTCAGAAAGTACTACCTCCGGACCAGGGCCTTTTTGGGGGGTAAAAAGGCCCCGGAAAATGTCCCCGGAACTTAATTTGGACCCTGGTTCCTGCGGTCGTAACGCAATGAGTTCCTCAAAAGGTTCCTAGTTCCACGGGAAAATTCCCGCGGTCTAAACGGGGCTTTGTTGGGTAGTTAGTTTAAATATCCTATCCCAGTGGTTTACAGTGAGCGCTGTTGTTTAGGAAAAACACCTCTGGGCAGCTGGGCAGTAGGTTTTCCCCCCAGATATTTAGCGTTAAGGTCTTATAATACTTACTATATTTATTTACTCGTTATAAAATCCATCCATATTAAAAAAGTAATTTATTAGGTTGTTAAAACCAAAAAATCATTTGAGTTGAACATGCTATTAATACTACAAAAATGTCTCTGGACAGCAGCTGACATGTTTTTTTTCTCCAACCTGTCACTGTTGCTCACTTCCAGGAGGATGAGCCTCTCTCTCTGACAGCCCAGCAGCAGCAGCGGCAACAACCGCCGCAGCAGCAGCAGGAGTACGTCACCCCATCTTGGTCCCTCTCCCCCTCCTCCTCCCCCATCTCCCACTCTGACGCCAGTGACTCAGACGCTGGAGATGAAGATAACGCCAGCCCCCGTGGGCGGGCACCACGCCGGCGCAAGAAACGGCGCGGCACTCCTTCAAAGAAAAAGACCCCCCATCGGACTCCACCTGGGCGGCCTCCGCCGGTCTCCCCCGCCAGCGTTCCTCATCACAATCGTCCGCTTTCCTCATCCCACCCTCCAGCGCAGTCCTCCCCTCCCTGCTCGTCCTCCTCTTCAGCTAAACCTGTGTTCAAAGCTCCGGCTCCGCTGGGCTCCAACACCAAAGGCAACGTCAACATAAATGTCCCCAGAGGAGGAGTGTCCATAGACTCCATGCGCCAAACCTGTGAGCACTGTGGACGCCACTTCCGCTCTCTGGGACGCCACTTGGATAAACACCATGCCCACCAACCAGAAGTGTGCTCCGCCCTGGTGGAGCGCTACACACAGATGCCCCGTCTGCAGGCACAGAACACAAACCCTACCACGGCTCACGTACACACTCCGCAGCACTCAAAGTCATCACAAGCCACGGGACAGAGCCGCAGTTTAGATCTTCCACAGATTGGCGTCCAGGACCTCTCCATGCCTCCGCCCACACTCACAGCAGCTAACCAATCCCCCGCCTCCTCCGGGAGAAACTCCACTTCACCTGTGCTGACTCCTCCACGAGGACAGAACGCAGTGCCGGTGTCGGTCCTAAAGAGAAGCCCGCCCCCCGTCGCTGTGACGCAGTCCAGGAAGGGAGCAACGAAGAGGCTAAAGACAGAAAGACAGGAGGAGGAGGACGAGGAGAACGAAGATGAAGACGACGTGGAGGTCGTGGAGGTAAAGATGCCCAAAGAGGAGGAGGATGTTGAGGTGGTTTGCCCTCAGCCCTTCATCAGCAGGTTGGCCAAAGAGATGGAGCCACCAAAAGAAGAGGAACAGGAGGAGGAGGAGGAAGAAGAGGAAGAGGATGAGGAAAATGGAGTGATGGAGGTGGAAGATGAAAGTGGGACAGAGGATAAGGACAAGGACATACTGAGGTAACCTGAGGTCTTTGCCTGCTTTGTGAGCAAATTTGAGAGTAGGGCTGCAACTAACAACTATTTTCATTGTTGATTAATTAATTAATAATTTTGTAAATAAAAGGTTTTGTCCAACCAACAATCCAAAACCCAAAGATAGTTTACTATCTACCAAAGATTTAGTTTACAATCGTGTATGACAAAGAAAAGCATCAAATTATCACATTTGAGATGCTGCAACCAGTGACTGTTTGCCATTTTAAAAAAATGATAATTTGATCATTAAATAATTTGCTGATTAACCCTCTAAAGACGGACCTTCTGCGGGCGGCCGAAGGAGATCGTTGTTTGCATGATCCTGTTTAAATCGATGTAAAATAAAAACCATAATAGCTAGAGCATTCATTCTTTTTGCAGCAGAAATCTAAGGCTTCTGTCTTTCATCATAAGTTAATTGGAACTAGTACTGTTAGAATGAATGAATGAACTAATTGCTCACCCTCTCTGTTGTTTCAGTGGTTCGGGGCGTCACCACATGCTGCCCCTCCTCTCGTCCTTGTCCTCTCTGGTGCTGTACCTCCGGCGGCTGCAGCACTCGGCCTTCTTGTCCCTGTCTCGGCAGCTGCAGTCAGCAGAGGCCTGGCGCCTTCTTTGCCACTCCAGCCTGGCCCTCCTCATCCTGTACAACCGGCGACGCGAGTGTGAGGTCTCCAAGCTGTCCATCGCCGAATACCGCGCTCGCATCACTCCCCAGTGCCCCGTTCCGGTCCCACCTGGTGCCCCTCCAGCTCTCACTCCACTGGAGGCCTCCCTGTCCCCCTTTGAGCGCCTGGTGCTTCCTCACCTCCCTAGAGTCGGGGTCCAGGGTAAACGGGGACGAGTGCAGCCCCTCATCCTCCCCCCTCACTGTGAGCCCTGCCTAGAGCTCCTCCTGCAAACACGGCAGGATGTGGGAGTCGACCCCACAAACCCGTACGTCTTCGCCAGGCCCTACCACTCCCCCGCCACACCACTGCGAGGCACCGACCTCCTCCGCAGCCTGGCCCGCTCAAGCGGTACCCGCAATCCCCGTGCCCTGACCCAGACCAGGGTTCGCCGGCAGGTAGCTATACTGACCCAGCTGCTGCTGCTGGGAGAAGGAGAGGAGCCCGGGCAGCCTGGTGGCAGCGCTGTCGAGAGGCTGGAGCACTTCCTGGAGAGGGAGTACCATGTGACACAGAACTGTGCCGGTATTGGCCAAGACCCAGGCCTGATGGGCAGAGTGGGCCGAGTGGTGCTTTGTGGAGAGAGAGATGGAGTGCTGTTCAGAGGAATGAGCCTGAACCACATCTGCCTGGAACTGGACGGTGAGATGTGTGAATGAATGAGTGGGACTCTTTTTCTGTTGTCCAAGACGAGCTGTACGATCCCTCCCTTCATGGTGTCAAACATCCCCTCGCTGGAAAAGGATTATGAACCTTCTTCCAGTTTTTGTGGATGTTTGTGTGTGAATGGGAGGAGTGTGACAGGAGAACATGGGGAGTAGTGACAGGTTAGACTAATTCATTTCTGCCTCCTCTTTCCAGTTATGTCAGGAAACTCTGCAGACTCGTACTCGGAGGCAGAGTCTGAAGGGGAGCAGGTGAAGGAGAAGCCTGAGGCGCCCGCCCCGGCTCCAGCTCCGATCCCGACGCCCACCCTGCTGTACGTCAGGAAGGGCAAGAATAACGGGCGGGTGGGACGACCCAAGAAGATCAAGAACACCCAGCAACCCCCTCCAACTCCTCCTCCTCCACCCGCTAACCGCAGGAGAGGCTCAGGTCAGCCCGCATCAGGTTTGTTTGGGTTTCAAGTAAAAGTGTAACTGCACAATTTAACAAAAACAGAGGAAGATAAATAAATACAATTGTGCAGGTGAGATTTAAAAAAACTGTTTGACACAAAAGTCAAAATAAACAAAAGCAAAATAGAGACGAGAAACAAACAAAAAACTAAATAACAGTGGAAAAAAGTAAGAATAGATTATAGAATAGTTGTGTGTGTTTTTGTGCGTGCATCCAAGGAGAGAGAGAGGAGAAACAACATTCACATCATGGGCAGTTCAAGCCGTTTGCTTCTTCAGACAGACTCCAAGTCAATAACTGAAGGTGAAGCACAAAGTGTACTGGTACATGTTTATCCCAGCAGGCAAAGTTCACCGGTCAAATTGCAAGAAATGCACACAGAAACAAAATAGTGTGTGATGTTGTCGTGTCAGGATCCTCTGAAGAAGTTTGATATCCTGGAAGATACAAATTAGTCTTCATAGATAAAGGCATTTTTGATGTTCAGTGACTTCAGAGATTCAGATTAATTGTAAATCTGACGCCTGGGACACACTGGGAACATGAGCAGCGTGTGTGCGTTGAGGAACCTCTTGTTTTTATTTTGGCACCCATGTAAACAGGTTAGAGCAGCCACAATGCTCGCGTGATTAGGGTGGCTCAGGCAGGTGGCTCTGCTGCGTCTCAGCTGCGTGTCATGTGTGCATTTCTGCAAGTGAAAATGATCTTTTGACTGTATATTAACATCATACCAGCAACATCACAACAGTTTCAATGTCCACATCTGTAGAATATGTCAGACATGAAAAATAGTAAATAAAAAAGAAAAGAATATTTATTTTTAACATCACTTTCTGTTCATTTCAAAATAAAAGCCCTCTATTGTTTTTCTGTGGACAGAATTCCTTCATTTGTTAACACAAGGCTTTTATTCTGAAATATTTACCGAGAGTGTTGTAAGAAATGCAGTGACTTGCATGGCTCCGTATATGAATAGAGAAATCGGCTTTTAATTGTGGATTATTACTATTATTTACAAATGAGCACACAATTCTTAACCTTTTTCTGTCTAAAATAAATATAAATATAAATTATATTTATAATGAAATGAAATGGCCATTATGAAAGGCAAACTCTATGTAGAAAGACACCAAACACGTAAGAGACGCAGCAGTTTAACGAGGCAGCCGCCACACAGTCACGGATAAATATTTACAATTTAGAAACTGGAACCAAAGAATGTTACAAATTCTAATTATTAACTAGTCAATGAGATTAAGATTAAGAGATTAAGATTAAAAAAGTAAGGGATATATATAATATACAGTATATGAATACAAATGAAGTGAGGAATGCTAGTGACTGTAGTTGATTGAAAAATGACCTAGATCTAACTGGAAGTGGCCTAGATCTTCATCAATCACTACAATGTGCTGTAACTGTGTCATTTAAATGTCAACATTAGAAGAAATTGCCATCCCTAGTTCTAATATTAATATACAGTCAGTTCTTTCTGACCTGAGAGCTGAGGGCAAACTACCCTGAACTTCAAACGGCCAAAACCATGAAGAGTTTAAACTCGTGACAACACTGTTGTTAGGCAACCGTTAGACACACCGTTAGATTCCTCCTTGTCTCAAAATTGTTGATCTTGTATTTTGTTACAGTACCGTGGAAAGGAACAAGAAGGCAGCAAACAGCAGTTTTAACTTTTAATGTCAGCAGACATCAAAACCACTGAATGTGGAGTTCATAGCCAACATTTATACAGTGAACAGAGTAAAAAAAAAAGCCTACTTGAAGGCTCCCGTTGTTGCAAAACAAGCAGCCTGGAATCTCAAAAGTACAACTCAAAGGGATAGTTTGGGTGTTTTGAAGTGGGGTTGTACTGTACGAGGTACTTATCCACAGTCAGTGTATTAACTACAGTAGATGACGGTCGGCACGCCCCCAGTTTGGAGAAACAGACAGTAGTACCGACACGAGAGCAAAGCAATGTACTGCTGTGGACGGGGACGGCAGCAAAACATATTTTAGCCACATATCCGTTTAAGTGTACACTATATTTAGAATATTTCTGACTGGGAACTCTGCTGGCTTTGAAGAGAGCATAGATAAATTTCACTTTAAGTTCAGTTCCCCCTTGGAAAGGGCTGTCTGACGGCAAGGTAAAGCAGTGAAAATATTCTAAATATAGCGTACACTTAAACTGATATTGATTTTTTTAGGAGAGTCTATCTTTTAGGTGGCTAAAATACGATTGGCTGCCAGCCCCGTCCACAGCACTTTATTGCTTTGCTCCTGTGTCGGTACTCCTGTCTGTTTCTCCAAACTGGGGGCGTGCCAACCGTCATCTACTGTAGATAATACACTGACTATGAATGAACGTTTCACTAACCTCGTGCCAAATGAGAGAAGCTGTTAAAACTCACATCATCTCTCCTCCCTCGTAGGAAAGCGAGGCGTCCTGAAGCGTCCCTGGTCAGAGGCGGAGCGTGCGGCAGTCGAGGAGCACCTGACCCAAAACATCACCGAGCTCCGAGTCCCCGCAAAGGCCGACTGTGAGCGCTGCCTGCAGCAGTGTCCCCTGCTGGTCAGCAACCACCGCGACTGGCGAGCCATCAAGTTCTACTGCCACAATCGCATTCAGCTGCTGAAGAAAAACCAGCGGCGTGAAAGTGAGCCCCTATCCCTGGCTGTCTGCTGAGGGAGGGATTGAAGGAAGGAGGCTAGAGGCAGGGGGGGGGTGTCTGGTGTGGTGCAGCTGATCAGAGCAGATTCTCAAATGGTACCCTGCTGCCCAGGAAATGCACTAATTTTGAGAGGACGGTCCTAAATTTCACTCTTCTGGTAGCGTAGTTTGTTTTTTGACATGACTTCTAATTTGACACCTGATGGCGGTTTTATTTTGAGCCACACAAGAACAGAAATCTGAATTCACTTTTTTTTTTGCTGCTCTACTTTAAGGTCTTAAAAGAAATGACACTAGAGCCTTTATGGTGCTCCTGGTTTGAGGGTTACGGCGCGAGTCTTGTCAAAAGCAGTGGACGGGTGCCGTTTGAGACATGCGTTACGGGGACTTCAGAGACCACGGCACCGGCCGCAGCCTGTGTCGTGTTGTACATGGACATTTCTTTCTCTCCTCCCAAAATGGATACACTAAACTGAAATGTAAACAAGGGAGGCAGTTGAGCCCTACAGTGTTGTTGAGCGTCGTGAAGTAGCATTAGTGTTTTATGCACTTGGAGACGTTGATAGGACAAATGGCCCGTACTTGGGCCACACTTTTCTTAATAGTGGATATAATTAGAATAGGCCTAACTACTGCTAACCTAGACGAATAACCACATATTTCTGCTTCTTTTCATACTGTGCAATTCTGACAATGGTTTTATTATATTTGGACCATCATTTACATGTAAAGGTACTCGGTGATGATTTTAATTTAATGTGGAACATTACGATGGAGACGGTTTTTTCGATAAACTCCAGAGTTTGGGTTTCACGAGAGAGACGATTAAATGGCCGCAGAATGTTGTGAAGTTACTTATCTAAGATGTTTAGTTAAACCACAAAGTTCATGTTCAGAAAACCCGTTGGACTCAAGATGTCAACAGCTACCATTACCCCCCCTCCCCCCAGAGCAACAGTATGTTCTCTTTCCTAATGTTTCTTTTCTGCCTGTTGCACATTTGTTATTCAAAGCAGGTGCCACAGGCTAATAAGCTGGATATCACTTTATATGTGGAGAGGAGGTTTCCCTTGGTTGTGTTAAAAGTTTAAAAAAAAAGTGGGCATTTATCAGAGAAGTTGATTGTTCTGTCGCCGCGTTTGTTTCATCGTCTGTGTCGTCTTTTTCCAACGGCTAGAGCTCCTCCTGTCCTTTCCCCGCCACACTACACGCCGCTCGACCAGATTTGTTTGATTTCTTTTCGGTGTCGCTGAAAATCTGCGTCCAATCAGACTAAAAACCTCCGTGAAACCTCAAGACAAGATACTTGAAGTTATTTAAAACCTTTTTGCAGAATCTTTATGTTCCTTCTTGCTCTAGCCTTTGCCAGTTACATTGTACATAACAAATATATTATCATTATGCTAACTGGTTGTTTGTGCTAGACTATATGTAGCTTTTCTTTTTTTTTTTTTTTTTCATTTCTGAGTTATTGCTATCTGTAAATAAGCCTGTTTGTAAATACTCATCAGAGAAACAAAGGAAAAACACAATGTATGACATGCCTTGGTTATTGTGTTATGTTTTTTCTTTTTTTTTATAAGTCTTATAAAAATTTAAAGCTCCAAGTTTGTGGTGTAGTTCTTTATTTCAATGCGCCTATTTCACCAAGAATTATGTTGAAAACGTTGCAGTGATTTGTAATGTATTACTTAAATGTTTAGGATTTATGTTACTGGAGCGTTTGTTGGCAGTAATGGCCAGAAACACGGTATTTCCGAGTATTACAGGAGGCTGCAGTTTCAGAACCGAATGTCTAGGATGCTAGTTTTTCACAAAGCCTACTGTCCTCAGTGTAAACAATACTCATTGTTTTGTCATTTTATATATAATATATTATATTGTTTTCGTGGTGGTGGTATTCTGTGAGATCACGTTGCAACGGACAGAAAGTAATATTTGGGTGGAGTAAAACTAGGTTCCTATAAACTGTGGTCCTGAAACTGCAGCCTCCTCTATTACAGGGACATAATATTGGTATTTACATCTTTGTCTCCCACATGCAGTTCACTGGTAAAGACACCAGATGGAGCTGATGGTTCATAAACTATAAATAGTTGTGAGAAATCAAAGGTCGGCTCTGAGAATACAGATTCCTTCTACAGTGAGAGGTTCTCAGTTAAAGAAAATGTTTTTTCTGCCCTGGTTGTAGACCTGCTAACTGGATTCATGTACTGTCTGTCAGTATGACTCATGTATAGATGCGTGATAAAGCAGCACAAGGTAATATCAGCCTCTGGCCTCCATCCTCATGGTGACTCACATATTGTCTGTGTGTAACCAGTAACCTTGTTTTCAGATCCAGCCTATGACTTCTTAAATGAAAGCCAGTGTGTGAAGTTGTCATCTGAGGCAACAAAAAAAACTCCCGTTACTTTGGAGAGGACCAAAATTCTCAAACGTCCCAGCTAAGTAGCCTCCAGGTGAGGTTAAAGGGAAAATTCAGCATCTACATTTGAGAGACAGGTCTTAATCCCCCCAAAGAGAAAGACTGAAGTGATGTATGACATCACTTGCAACAGCTGAGGGGAACCCTACATCAGTGAAACGACGGGGACGTCCTGGTGGTAAGAAGTTCAACCACTGGAGGTCAGCAAAGACTAGATTTTCAGTGGCTCTCTATGACGATTAGAGAGTTAGTAAAGCACACAAAAACCATTAAAAGCTGATCACTTGGGTTGTCAAACTCACAGGAATCCCTGAAGATTAACAGACTGCTTAACAGCTGGAATCACTGTGTTGAGTTCCGTGTGTTTTGAGATCCTGTCTTCTATTTTCTCTGTTTTTTTTATAATACATAACAGGTATTACAATAATTTGCTATATTAACACAGACAACACTAAGTATCATTACTTAATCAAAATACACATTATTTTTGGTGTATACTCTTGTATAGTTTTGTATAGTTTCTACTCTTATACTAGTTGTACATTCCTCTTATTTTATTGTATTTATTATTATTTTTAGCTTTACTTGTCTGTTTTTTTTGTATTATTCTGTCTCTGTGCTGCTGTTACACCTGAATTTACCCTCTAGGGATCAATAAAGGCTTATCTTATCTTATCTTATATGTTATATTTTATTTTGTGTTGTGTTATGTTGTGTTATCTTATATCTTATCATATCTTATATCTTATCTTATCTTATCTTTTATCTTATCTTATATAATCTTATTTTATCTTATATGTTATATTTTATCTTATCTTATATGTTATATTTTATAGTATCTTATATGTTATCTTATCTTATCTTATCTTATCTTATCTTATATGTTATATTCTATCTAATGTTATCTTGTGTTATGTTATCTTATCATATCTTATATCTTTTACCTTATCTTATAAGTTATATTTTATATTTTCTTATATCTTATCTTATCTGTTATGTTATGTATTATCTTATCTCATATGTTTTATTTTATCTTATCTTATATGTTATATTTTATGTTTTGTCATGTTATGTTATGTTATGTTATCTTATCTTATCTTATATGTTATATTTTATCTAATGTTATCTTGTGTTATGTTATCTTATCTTATCATATCTTATATCTTTTATCTTATCTTATATGTTATATTTGATCTTTTCTTATATCTCATCTTATCTGTTATGTTATGTATTATCTTATCTCATATGTTTTATTTGATCTTATCTTATATGTTATATTTTATGTTATGTTATGTTATGTTACGTTATGTCATCTTAGAGCCAGGGGGGCCTTGAAAAAGCCTTAATAAAGTCATAGCCCCGGGGCCCATGCAGCGTTGAGCAGCACTACATGGTGACTGACTTTTTCCAGGGACCACACAGATGAAGTTGAAGAACTCAAGAACTCTTTTTATCTATGATTCATGAATATAAGATGTTCTCACCCAAAGCTGTCAACAAGGTGAGTACAAAAGCAAACTCAAGTGCTGCAGCAAAATACAGATTAGTGTCAACGAGGAGGGTCACCGATTGTGTTTAGCCTACAATCAAACTCAAATAACAGAACTGAACAGTGGATTGGCAACGAAGTCACTTCTCAAGAACTATGACATTCAAGAGACGTCCAACTTTCTCATTATTAAATGTCAGCGCTTTGCTTTCAAAAGAGTTTGAAAGGACTATGATTATTTTTGAAATACTGAGTGAATAATGTCAAAGAATGTTGTTTACCATCCTCAGAATACCTTAGCTAGAGACCTTTTTATTGGCATTCTGGGCAGCTGCGGCTCAGAGGGTAGAGCAGGTTGGTCGTCCACCAATCGGAAGGTCGGTGGCTCGATCCCTGGCTGCTCCGGGTCACATGTTGATGTGTCCTTGAGCAAGACAGTTAACCCCAATTTGCCCCCGAAGGCATAGCCATCGGTGTGTGAATGAGTATTTATGTTGGATCCTGATAGGCAAAGTTGGCACCTAAGCAGCCTCTACATCAGTGTGTGAATGGGTGAATGCTGACATGTAGTGTAAAGCGCTTTGAGTGTTCAGAAGGTTAGAAAACAGGAAACAGCTAACGGATGGCACTCTTTATCCTCCAACAATGTCATCACATTCCCAAGTCATAATCCATGTATGCTTATGATGTGTTTTCTAGGTTCACATTTCAAGGTTGTGATTTGGACTGTTTTTTATTGAATTGGCTGGGTTTTAAAGGTCCCATATTGTAAAAAGTGAGAAAAAGTTTTCATGTCTTTTATATTATAAAACAGGTTTAAGTGCTTTATAAATACTGTTAAACTATCAAAGCACTCAATATACAGAGAAATACACACAGTCCGTATTCAGAAATTGTGCGTTTGAAACAAGCCTTTAGGATTTCTGTCCATTTGTGATGTCACAAATATACAATATCTAGATCATCACACGGTTCTAAACTTAAACATTCTAAATGTGTCCCAGTTTATTTCCTGGTTGAAGTGTATGTAAATAACATCAGCTGACAGGAAGTAAACATGGACCAAAGCTGTTGCCTAGAAACGCAATTCCGTTGCAATTCCATTGAAATGTACTAAAACGGAGCGTTTCAGACAGAGGGTGAATAAAGGTATATTCAAGCAGACCATGTGAGGAAAATAAAGGGTTTTTAAAACATTAAAGCATGTAAACATGTTCTAGTAGAAACCCAAAATACAAGTTTGAACCTGAAAATGAGCACGATATGGGACCTTTAAGTTGTGATTGGGCTGGAAACTGTCTGATCTGGCAACCCTGGTTGCCATGTTGGAGGGTACCAGCAGGCGGCACTAGAAACAAAGAGAGGATGTCCTACGGTGGTGGTGTGTGTCCACACAGGTGCTCTTTGGATGCGCTTTTTGGGTAGTTTACAATCAAATATATAGCATTTGTTTATGGTCTTTTCTTCAACATATTTTCAATAGTGCAGGATTGTATTCTCATCCATAAAGTAGACTACTAGTGATGGATAAATGTCAACGACGTTTACTTTCACCTGCAGCCACCAGCAAACAGGAGACATGTTTCAAGTTGTACATATCAAGTTACATCCACAATTAAGAGGGTGAGTATTAGTAATTAGTCTGTAGTCTAGTCTGTAGTCTAGCTTGATGTCTGTAACTTATTGTTTGACATTGAAAGACAGAGGAGGGACAGTTTGTGCATTTTAATGAACCGACTTTGTTTTGTTCTCAGTATCAAAGAAAGACCAGACACAGGTGTAACATTAGTGTGTGTGAGGGCTAATTTACATTATCTACATAATTTAGTAAATGAACATCATGCTGTATTGAAGAAGACTTGAAACTAGTGATAAACTTATGTTTACAATGTTTACTGAGGTAATTGGTGAGGTATTCAGTTAGATAGATGCCACTAAATCCTACAGACTGGTCCTTTAAAATAGCACAATAATATCAAACACATTAATACAAAGCAAACTAAAAGTATTTTGTTTTCTTTTCTTACAGGTGCGGCTGAAGGACTGGACTCTGTTGAGCTGGTGCATCATAGCTGCACATGTGTGGATGGATCAGTGTTGTGTTTCTCTCCTGGTCCAGTCAGCCCATCGCTATCAGTGGTTCCCCCAGTACTCACCTGTACAGAGGCTGAGCAGCAGGGGCACAAACCAAGAACTTTGGCAAGTGTGAGAATAATGCAATTGTGATTGAAATACTAAAACTACACCCACATCATGTTACATACACTCATCATCTCATAACATCTATATCTTGCTTAAATTCACAGGGTGTAAAACCAGACCCCGGTAGAGAGAATGGCTGTGATATCCGCAAAACCAAAGCAGAGAATAACGACAGAGTGAGTAAGGTGAGAGATTAGTAGTTATGTGAATATGAACATCCACTCCAATTAGACTCCAAGTAATCCACGTAGTACATTACTCTGTGCTTAGTGGAGATTAAAAACGCTTGAGCTCACTGTAAAAGATCATGCCAGTCAGCATCATCATATGAGCAATTTAGATCCAACTCCAATTTGTGTTTTGAGAGAGGTTTCTCATATTCAGGATGATCTTTGTTGAGGATATTATAAATATCTGACATTAGACCTCTGGTGTCTCCTCTGGTATGCCAGGAAAGGTGAGTTTGCTTTCACCTCAGTGTCTGATTTTCAAGTACTTAAACAGGTTGTGATGAGGCACGTTGTATTTTCAGGACAGTTGCTGGAAACTAGAGAAAACACCCTCTGTGTATAACTATTTTAATACCTTTATCCACCCAACTTTTGAGTGTGCTGTCTGCTATGGGGTTTGGGATATTTGGGTTGTTTCATGTTGGAGTGTTTTTAAGTAGTGACCCTTTAGATCCAAGAATTAGATGGGTCTCCGACAAAGGTGTTTTGTATTATTGGGTTCTAGGTAGGGGTGAGGGAAAAAAATCAATACAGCATAATATCGTGATATTTTGCGTGGCAATATTGTATCGATACACAGATGATATTTTATTATATAGACTATTAACCTCTTCAAAATCCGACGCTATTCTAGGTCGCAGCGGACTCAGTCTTAATGCTAGAGTGAAACTAGAAAAGGAATCATGTGGAATCATGTTAGGTTGTCGGGAAGAACGCTAAATAACGCTCCAAAATTACGCTAAATTTTGGCGAGGAAAACTGGCATGGCCATTTTCAAAGGGGTCCCTTGACCTCTGACCTCAAGATATGTGGATGAACAGAGTGAAAACTGTATCTTATTAGGTAAAACAGATGTTGACAAACTGCATAATCGTAATCATTCGTATCATGACTTTAAGTATCGTGATAATATGGTATCGTGGGGCCTCTGGTGATGTTCTTTGTAATTGTACTTAGTTTGTTTTTATTATCCCAAAAGAAAACTACATTCAGCGGAGTTGTTTGCAATTCTTGTTTTTCCATTGATATTCATCTGCGTTCATTTTCTTCTGAATGTCCATATGGGTCTAAACTGTGACACAAGATCATTTTGTTTTTTAAACTGGGGAGATTTAAACCACCTTTTGCATATGTGGGCTCTGTAGCGTCGTAAGATTGACACATGATTGTTTCTTGCGCCACAAAAAGGATGTCAATGACAAACTTAAAGCCCGATGATGCCCTGTATTCAGTCAGACATTGTGGTAGTGGTGGAAATTAAGTTATTTACTCCTTAATGAACAATAAGAGAATCAATACCGCCCCCGCAAGCTCTTTACATGTGTTTGTGTGTGTGAGCCGCTCAGCTGAGAGGTAGAGAGCTGAGTAGAGAGTGGAGAGTCGTCTTCAGTGTTTGACAAATATGAGCAAAAGAATTGATGTCAAAGCACATTAAGAGTTGCATTGATTGTACAGACAAGAGGCATCCTCATTAGACGGACTACTTCAGGGAACACCGGTGGCAACAACTTGACGATTGCGCTGTAATCATTAAAAAGTCCACTGAAAGCGTTGCATTTTCTTTAAACGCCACACAGATGTTTATGGGCTTAATGAATGAACGAATTAATGAATTATCTTTATTTACATTGCGGTTTTAGAAGTTGATTTAGTAGATTCACATGATTTGTTATTTTAGAGTTTAGACTATAAATTTTATTTTATTTAAAACTAATACATGGTTAATAAGTTGAATCGTTGAATAAGAGTACATTGAAGTTTCTATTTAAAAAATACATTAACCATCATTGTAGCAAGTCTTGATAAACCTTTCAATGAAGGTGTCAATAAAATAAATGATTAATAAAATAATAAATATGATTCTAATGATTCTTAATTACAAAAGTTGTGATCAGTCAGGAGTAGGCGTGGTTTTAAATGTTAATATCTATTTACAGACTGTGTGGGCTAAAACATACTAGAAGCCTGATTCTCCTTTACATCAGGCAAATTCAATAAAATATGCATTAATTAAGATCAGTGTTTATGATGAATAGTGGCATTATAATGTGCCAGAGGAACCAAATTTTGGCTTTTTTATTAATGACATTTTTAGAGTCTTTTTATATTATACTGTAATATTTATTACGACTCTTTTATGGCATACTATGCTATAACTTATTAATGATATTTTTTTAAGGCATACTATGACTTTTATGGCACACTATACTACGACTTTTTCAATGACATACCATATCATGATTTTTTTTTTTTAAGGAATACTATGTTATGACTTATTCAATGATTTTGAAAATGAAAGGACATGCTGCTACTTTTCCTTTGGTCCAGAAGATGGCAGTAAAGGGACGAAATGAACCATCATCTCATAATCAAACATCTTAATTTAGATAGACAAAGAAGGTGTTGGTTGATATTTACCCACTAAAGGTGGGACTGTATAGCTGCAAACAAATCAGACTGTGAGCCTCTTGAAAAAACTTGACATTTAACCCCACACTTCATGCATCATCGCGCTGAAGAGTGTTGTGTTTTCACTCCTAAACGCAGGATATCAGGAAGATGTATCTAATATTTTGTGTACTAATTAATGGGTTTGTTGATGGATTTCTTTACAGCTTTTCAATGTGCCCATGAGTAAGCCGCTAACCCCCGAAACACCTCCAGATGCACATGTCATGGGTGTATGAATACACAGTACTGCATGTGTGAGTGTGGGTGGATGTGAAGCATTGTAAGGCTATTTTCACTGCTGTCAGGACAAACTTGACAGATAATTGAATATAAATGCAGGCAATTTACCGTTATATATTCACCACAATACAATACAGTAACCTCAAGGATGCAGCAGCTACTGGGGATCCAAATTAAATACAGATGAAGTTTTTATTTGGGGTCAAAGGTGAGGAACAGCGACTCTCTGGTTTTAATAAAAGTCTTAACAGAATCCAATTTTTCATTTACCTGACAGACAGAAGTGAGTGAGTAAAGGTTGAAACCTCTGAAACCTCAGGTGAGCACCGAGCTCGTGTCAACGCATGTGACAAATACTGGACAAGGTCTCTTCTTAACTTTCAAAGATGATTTCACTGCATGTACTATACATCTATAAATCAAATGTTCCAGGTATGGTATAAATGGATCTCTTACAGGCTTAACAGCAAATTTAAAGAAATATGACAGTGTCACACTCCGTCTCAGTGGCTGCAGACTCTCAAGGCTACAGCAGTGCTTTGAGCTAATGTCCTATGTCTGCAATGACAATGTTAACGGCGTTATCATGGTTTTGCACTCAGTGGCTCAGCCTTGGAAAGGGAGAAGTGAGCGGAGGGGAACTCGTTTGTTTGCAACCACACCACTAGAATCCGCCAAATCCTACACGCTGTACCTTTAAGAAAATGTGTTTACTCAAAAGTTTTTATCTGGTCATTTGACGTTTGGTAGTTGATTAACGAGACATTTTCATCCTTTTCTCTCCACATTTAATTACTGTTATCTTTATCGCTGGCTTGCTCTCCCGGGATGATCAGACACACTTTATATGATTTCACTTCATACTGGAAAACAAAACAATAATTGTATAATTGTCAACTGTGTAATGACAAATTCTACATTATAAAACATGCCTTTCTGATTAAATCCACCAGAGAATTTTGATTGAATAGCTGCAACTGTGGTCATTTTAGAAATTATTTTTATGATTGAGCAGTCCCACAAGCTGTGCTGTGCATGCGTCAGTGACCATGTTTTTGTAACTTGCCTAACGTGGTATTTTTATACTTTTGATTTCATCCGGGCAGCCCTTCAGCAAGGTTTTTTTTTTTATTTTTTTATCTTTGATCCTCAGTCTCAGGAGCTTCAGAGCAGCTTTGGTCCACTGACTGACTGTAGGCTCTGGATATATTCTTATCATTTCCACCACTGCTTTAGATTCATGCTGAACACCTGAAATGGATGTGCTATATGACAGGCAATCTATTTACGGTATTTATGCAGGTCTATACTCCCGTAGTCCCTCAGTGAATTAACAGATATCATCATATTGTTGCAGTCCTTGGTTATGTTGTAGTTTTGTTTTAACAATCAGCTTTTACATCTGTTCAAACTGTGTTTCCAAACACACCCAACTGGAACAAAAACACAATTAAATGTGATTTTCTACCACTGATAAGGGCTCCTAGGAGGGTACTGTATGTCAGGTAGTGAGAGAGTGAACACACACACACACACGCACACACACACGCACACACACACACACGCACACACACACACACACACACACACACACACACACACAGTCAAGCACTACTTAATAGCCCTGAAGCTGAGTTAATTAGACATTCTGTTTACTATAATTTCTTCCAGCGTCACGTCCTTCCCTTGAGAAAGACTGTGGTCAAACAAATGCAACATATGCAATTGTGAAAATGATATTGTGTAAACCGTTGCATGAATTGCCAGAGGATAGATTTAAGAGGTTTAAGTAATTTACGTCACACCCATAGAAAAACAGAATATAGGACTAGAACGGACATTTACATTCAAATTAACGTAGCAGGATGGTCAGAGCGGTGGCCATTTTTATGTTTACCGTTGCCATAGCGACCGTTGTAGCGGGCTGACTTCCATGTGAACTAAACCGACTTGCGGCAAGTTGCTGAGTCACTGAGGTGAAGTTTTGCAGTAATGACTAAACCAGCAGTGGAGTAATGACATCACATCACTTTGCATCTGTCAGATTCTCTTAATATGAGCATTTGTCTTTCGCACGTACTTTATACAGTTCTGATGATGAACGATTGGCAGATGAATAGACCGGGGATGGATAATGATAGTCTACAGTAGCTCCGTACGCTACCCTACAAAAATGGTGGTGCGCCCCAGAATGCTCGGCGATTCCCATTCCCTATTAGAAAAGCTAGCTAGCAACAAACACCAGACTTTCCCCCTTGAGACTTCTGTTCGTGCCCCGTGTGGAACGTAGTAATCTTAAGCCAAACCATGATGTTTTTTTTATTAAACCTAACCCAGTAGTTTTGTTGCATTTTTGTTTTGTTTTGTTTCAATTTACATTAAAGGGACTGTTTGTAACTTTTTACACGTATAAATCTACTGGGTCGGGATCCCATGCGCGCTCGCATATGCACGCTCGCATGTGGCCGGAGCCTCTGCTCCTCTGCCTGCTTGCCTTCACTGACACACCGCGCGCGTTCTCACTGTCTCGCTCCACCTCTACACGTGCATGCGCGCTCACTCCACACTGCAGAAGAGTTAGTAGCTCTGAGAATATCTAGTGAATGTACAGTGGACGTTTGTGCAGAAATAAATGCTTCAGCTCCTCCAGACCAACAGAGGTTTCCCGTGTCTTGTGAAGAGACGGAGCTCCGCAGCGAGAAATGTTATCGTCTCGACCGGTGTCTCCCTGCGGGCGCAGTCGGGAAACGATAATGTTTCTCTTCCTGCTTCAGCCCCGGCACCGACCCGCTTTTCCTGCTTCAGCCCCGTAGGCTGAAGCAGGAAAAGCCAACACTAGGATCAGCATTGATTCATGGAGAGACCTCCGTCTGGTCAGCTAAAATTACTGCCAAGCAGCTGAAATATAGAGTGATATTGTGATTTAGCTGACGTGTGTCGCCTCACTGTTTTGAGCGATGCTTGTTCATGTCTATGTAGAGCGAGCAAGCGCGAGCAAACGCTGAGTTTAGTTGACTTAACGGCCACAGGTGTCGCTGTTGACAAGCATTTCTGAAAGTTACAAATAGTCCCTTTAATCACATGTTTAGAACTTCCTAAAGCTGTGACCGTAATCTGGAGAAAATACGTTTCCCTCAAAACATATTTTGGTCATCCAGTTAAGTTGTCTGGGAACGTAATTTTGAGAGAGACTGGCCTCCGGGAGCTGCGTCCATTCTCTTCGTGGCGAGCTGCGCTGCTATCGATGCCATGCCATTGTTTTCCGACAGCCCAATAGTCAGAACAATGCACCATTAGACTGAAAGCCCATTATTCCAAAAACAAATACCCATTGTTCCGAAAACACAATCTCCCTGCACCGCCGACTTAATGCACGGGCTTACCGGGGCTAAAGCCCCCGGGCCCGACGACGTAAAATGAGGCTCCAGGGGAAAAAATAAAAAATTAAATTCACAGTGAAAAGCGTTACCGGGTGCGCAGCAGGATACTCCACGCGTAAAGACGCAACGACGGCGATGTTTTTTACTCTGACACAACCTGCCAGGGGAGAATTAAAAAAAAAAATTCTAGCAGCTGTATATCTGACTGAGATCTGTTTGTCTTACTGAGTGAAGGGCGAGAGGCGACTGACGGTTGATAGAGAACATGTGGCTGTCGGCGCTGGGGGTGCTGAATTAATGCCGTGGCTTATTGTGAAGGGAGGGAAGGGCTTTCAATACATCCGTAGCCAGAGGGCCTAAAGTAATGATAAGGAGGATATTTTATTATTGAGTAATATTGAGTATAGCCCTCACTAATATCACTGCTGCATAGAACGCTACATGATGCCTACCAAGGGTTGTTAGATTAAATATCCGACTGCGAGTGTGTATTTTTGGAACAACGGGTGTCGGGCTGTTGGACTAAAGGGTTTTCAGACAAACGCTGCATTATTCGGACTATTGGGGTGTCGAAATAACGGGCAGTCCCCCGGAGACCACACTTTACAGCCCCACTGACGTGTTCTGTTGTCACCATAACAACTAACAACAATCGCCATTTACTTTTGTACTAATCAAATTACCACAACAAATCGTTCAATAACCCTTCTACTCCTATTTTTTGCTATGGTCACACCAATGATTTTATTTTCTTTAGATAAAACAAGACATGAAAACACTGATACATGTTTACTGTAACGTGTCTGAATGCAGTGCAGACTACACTCAGAGAACAGTGCTTTTTTTTTTTTTCAGACATGAATTCTTCAAGGTGATGAAAATCTTCCGTGTGTTATCCGAACCCTTATTTAATGTGATCATGTTACAGGAAATTGCTTTGGAATGGATAGATACTGTGCACCAGTATCTATCCAAGCAATTTCTTTGCACACTGATATCAAAGTGTTAGATTATAACACACGTAAAGAAATCACATACTGTATGTCGAACGGTAATTGAACCCATTTGCAATCATCTTCAAATGAAATGACTAAGTCACGGCTCTGTGACTCACAGGCTGGAGGAGTAAGACTTCTGTGTAAACAGGGTCTGAAGTGCAGCATTGTGTCTCATATGTTTTTTTATACACATTTAATGAACTTTCCTCATTCCTGAGAAAATGAATTTCCCTATTTTGAATGGGCAGACATAATTTCATGAAATGAAAGTAAGAAAGTCTGTAAAGAAATGGGGTGAATTTTTTATTTAGCATCGCTGTGCAAACATACATTGATATTTTGAATTGTCGAGCCCAGGGTGCACTGTTATATGGTTCTTATATTCCTTTTAAATGCATTTTGAACTTATAAACAACAGGTTTATTCCACATTTAGCTTCTGCAAAATGAAAAGGCATCAACACAACATATACATAACTTACATGTTCAAAGACAGCAGGATAGGTGGAGTCACATGATCTCAGCAGTGGTGGAGGAATATTCAGATATTTTACTTAAAGAAGAATTTTTTTTGGCATCATTGGGCAAAAAATTCCATAATAACCTTTCAGCATATTGTAATTCAAGTGTTCAGAGAGAAAACTAGACTTCTGCACCTCCTCATGGCTCTGTTTTCAGGCTTTAAAAGATCTAGCCCGTGACGAGAGACTTTGACCAATCACAGGTCATTTCAGAGAGAGACACTACAAGATGTTTCTGAAAACATTTGAGGCGAGAAATAGGTATTACAGTAACAGAATATTGATTCATATTTGATCAGCGCTGCCTAGTTTGACCGTTTGATCGGAGTTTGCGAGTGATTGACAGCTGTTCAGAGACGGAAGGCTCTAGCTCGGCTCTGATTGGTTGTTTTCCTCCGGTCTGTGAATTCTTGCACATGCCGTTAGGAGCACCGAAGGACACAGAGGCAACATGATTTTTTTCAGATTACCTGTCTCATGCACTACTATCAGGATATAGTGACCGTTTTATAAAAATAACTTCTTTAACTATATTTGCTTCATTTCTACTCACTGCAGCTTTAAAGCCCTCTTTGCCAACTCATCCACCCTCTCATTACCCCTCACCCCCTACATACGCTAACCCACAGAAATGTTACCTGACCTCCCTGATTTGCTATTCTTGTGACTGACTCAAGGAGTTCATATCGTACATCTTAACGGCTGTTTGGGGATTACATTCAATTCAATACTTTTATTGCCATGTCAACACACACTTGATTGGAATTTGTTTCAGTGCAGTGCTCATTAAAAAGACAAAAGACAAAAGCGTGTATATAGTGTACATAGGAGACAACCACATACATTTATAAAATCATTCAAAACAATAAAATCCTAAAATGCTAAAATACTGTGAAGAGCCTTGTGCTATTGCAACTTCCCCTAAAGTGTCTAGTGCAAAGCTTTCCTAAAGTGCGTGTTGGCAGGAGCTTAATTTCCTCCTGCAAAGTGCTTATGCATTAGAGTTTAGGTGCCTAATAGCATCAGGGTATGTGCTGTTCCTGAGGCGGGATGTCCTACACCTCAGACCCTGAAATCTCCTTCCAGAAGGAGGGAGATGGAAGAGAGAACTAGCAGGGTGGGAGGGGTCAGCAATCACCTTCTGCGCCCTGTGGCTGATCCGTGTGGCGGAGGCCACAGATGGAATGTCGCATCCTATGAGAGGCAGTCCGCACCACTCTCTCTAAGTGTCTCCTCTCCAAGGCGGTTGTGTCTGAGCATATCAATACTGTATCTTATCTAGTTTTTTCCATCCATCGTAGTGCAACCAACACTGCCAGCAAAATAACTTTTTTTAATCATATTCTCCCCACTTTAATGTAGCAAAAGTAAAAATACTCATTATGCAGAACAGCCTATTTCAGAATATTATTGTGTTATGATTCTTGATGCATTAATGTGTACATCACTTTAATATTGCAGCTGATAAACGTGGGGCTAATTTTAATTTCTATGTATATATATTTATATATTTATATATTTATTACATGACTTTGTTGAATACTTGATTCTTATTTGTATGTTATTTCTTTATAGCAGACCGTTGCTATGTATAACAGACCGTTGCTATGGACGCAGTTCTGATGTCGGACTCTGGCGGACCGTTTTTGTGTCAAATTATTGCTTAATGAGAAAAATGAGAAGAACCTTCGGTGTTTTTCCTCTTGACTTTACGCGTTAGCTTGCTTTCTTCACTTCACTCACAGAGCTAACGGAGACTTAGTGCAGGTTTAAAGTATGTGCACATGTCTCAACACTTAACACATAAACAGAGTTTGACTTCAGCATATCTCAGTCTTCATCAGTGAATCCTCAGTTGTCTCGGAGATAGGCCCAATGAAAACTGTGAGGTGCAGTTGAAAGTTTTGTTAGTGGACCTTAAGTGAAAATTTGACTGATCTGCTGATCTGACTCCTGGTCCAGGACATAAGGCATATCACGTTTGCAATTCTTAACTCAGAAAGCTTTGACCAAGAAAAAGAGCCCGATGGAAGAACAACAAAGCCTTAACTTCAAATACTTCTGTCATTAGAAGTATTTGAAGTTGTCCACGAGCATTAAACCAGCTTTCAAGGGACGGCCAAATGAACCCACGATGCAGCCACCTCTCTCTTATCCCCTTAAGGCCCCTCTTTGTTCTCTTCTTACTGTGAAATTTGCATTCAAACACAGACTTTATTCTCCCTCGTGCCTATTCAACTACCAGCCAATTATGTAGTCTGCTGTAAAAATGTAATTGCTAAATTAAATAGATTCCTGGCTGTGATGTTATGAAAATTACCCAGAGCTATCCATCTGAAAAATTATAGCTCAGCTCTGAAACATTGTGTTTGATTTTTCATGGTGAAATGTGTCCCCCTGTCATCATCCCAGATACGTCAATCACTAAAGTTGCTCTCAATATACCTGTGCTTGTTTGACCTATAAATCTTCGATTTTTATCTATTCCCCAGTTCATATGTTGATTAGAGAAAATGCCTTGAAGCTACCAATAAAATAATCGTTCCTGTTTGCCCTTTCCTTTTGCAAATTTATAAGTGCTAGAATAACCTTATCAAATAACAGCTGCAATAATGTGATGTTTTCTCGTTATCAGAGTAAAAACAGCTTTCCTAGGTAGATGCTAATTCTTATGGAGGAAGGAATAGTGTGACATTTTGCGAAATGCGCTTATTGGCTTTCTTGCAGAGAGTTTGGTAAGAAGATTGATACCACTTACATACTGTATTTGTGTGTTAAGTATGAAGCAGGAGGCAATTAGAGTAGCTTAGTATTATGGTTGTTGCGAGCTTTATGTCTCGTTTACTCACGCTGAAGAACTTCCACACCGACAACATGTTGTGTGTGTGTGTGTGTGTGTGGCTGTGACGTTGCTGTCTGTGCTGCTGTGTGCCGATGTTAACTAACTAGAGGAGGCTTCACCCGTGTGTAAATGTGAACAGCAACAAATCAGAAATATGACCAATATACACAACCAGAAAGAAGGAGGAAGTGAGTTTGGTGACGTGGGCGCGGGGGACTATTGTGATTGGTCAAATTTGCAGAAAAGTTGCGGTGATTGGACAAAATTGCAATGTTGCGCAAAATTCACAGGGTTTGGTTGAATTTTTGTTAATTGTTGTGATCGCAACTTCCTGGAGGGACTGATATATTTTATATTTATAGGGGTGTTGCTGAGTCTTAAAGCTGTAATGACTTCCCAAATATACTTGGCATTGTAATTTTGGGTGCTATAAACTTGTGCGTAGGGTGCTGTACATCAGAGATGCAAAAAGATGAACTTTTTTCCTTATCTTGTAAATTAAAAAGTTTGTTGTATGCCAAATTGTATGAAGTTGGCTTATGACGTTTACATGAACGCAATGTACAAGTCCAGCCACATAAAAAAGGAAAAATAAAACCTCGGTGACTTCCATCATGTGGTGTTTGCCAGCTGGAAGCAATTAAAACTGATCGACAAGGACACGTGATATAAAAGTGTAAGCACCACAGTGTCAAGAGTGTAGGATTTAGCTCAAGGGCTGAATACTAACTAAGGCATACTTTAAATGCAGAACATGTAAACATATATATCAGGATATAAGTACAGCTCTGTTTCTACACATATTCAATCTAAAAGATGGCAGCTATTATCGGATGCATCTGTCACCACAGTTAATTGTGTCTGTGTGACTGATGTGAACAGAATGATACGAGAACACATTATTCATACCTTTCTGTCATTCATTTATCAACTGTTTTTTTTTTTAGAAAAAACACATTTAGCCAATTTCAACGAGAATTGTAATACGATGTATGCTGTCTCGACACTTAGAGTGATTATATTGTGATTACTCTTGTTTGTTTTTTTAAATTAGCTGAATAACAACAAAGACAACTCTGAAGAATGAGGACATTTATGCCATCACTTGTCTGCAGTTATTGACCTGAGCAAATTGCACGCCAAGAAGAAAGCTATGTTTCGAATATTATGTTTATAATTATGTGCACAGAGTGACAAAGAATAAGCTGAAGAGTCTAGGGATGTCACGATACCAGAAATCTAGTAGCCGATACCAATACCAGTGAATTTCCAAGATTCTCGATACCCAATTCGATACCACGGTAAAAAAAAAAAATGAAAATGATGAGACTTTATTCCTCAGGTATAGCTCAATGACTGTAAGAAAACAGCAGAGACTGTACACACACACAAACGCACTCTCTCTCTATATATCCTCAGATTGCAAGCAGTAGTTTAAATTCACTGACATGGTGACAGACCATTAGACCATTCAATATTTATTTAAAATGCTAATGTTATATTTTGATGACAATAAAAAAAGCACCACTTTTCAGAGATTTAGCAGTGGACAAGAAAAGATAGAGGTTCAGTTTGTTCAGTTCAGTTCAGTTACATCTTTTCCCACACGAGTGAGTCATCTTCTCGAACATAAAGGATGTCTGAAAAAGTAAACAAACCCGCCATCTCAACGCTGTTGCATGAAGCTGTTGTGTGTGTGAAGAGCAGAGGACAGAAGCCTTCAGAGAATTGCTCGGCAAACAGAAAATCCACACGCATCTGGCGCTTGGCGGGTGTTAATTTCGGACCCTGATGACAGGCATCGTACGGTACCTTCGGTACTGTAGAAAATGAGTAACGTCACGGTTTTAGAATTTTGCCATCGACTTGGTACCGAAGTATCGGTTCTTGTGACATCCCTAGAAGAGTGACAAAACCCATCCATCCATCTTCAACCGCTTATCCGGGATCGGGTCGCGGGGGCAACAGCTCCAGCAGGGGACCCCAAACTTCCCTTTCCCGGGCCACATTAACCAGCTCTGACTGGGGGATCCCGAGGCGTTCCCAGGCCAGAGTAGAGATATAATCTCTCCACCTAGTCCTGGGTCTTCCCCGTGGTCTCCTCCCAGCTGGTCGTGCCTGGAACACCTCCCAAGGGAGGCGCCCAGGAGGCATCCGTGCTAGATGCCCGAACCACCTCAACTGGCTCCTTTCGATGCAAAAGAGCAAGGACTCTACTCCGAGTCCCTCACGGATGACTGAGCTTCTTACCCTATCTCTAAGGGAGACGCCAGCCACCCTCCTGAGGAAACCCATTTCGGCCGCTTGCACCCGTGAGTGACAAAACCTCAAATGACTATTGCCTCATTTACACTGCATGTTTCAGTTCAACTCACTTTTGGTACCAGGTAGGGATGTTAATAATTAACCGTTTAACCGTTAACCGACATTAGGAATTTTAACCAATTAATGCTATCGGTTAAACAGTTAAAATAAATACTAAAGATTAAATAATAAGGTCCACCTTAACACCCCACCTTAAGAGAGTCTGAGCCAGTGTTGTTGCTACGCCAGCGCAAACTCCTTCACTTTGGTCAGCAGGTGGCTGGCAAGACACGGGAGCTTGGCTTGGGTCTGAGGAGTTGTAGCATTTATTCAAATAAATTGTACACACACTGTGTGTACAGCTACGTTCACAGCTATAACGCCACCGACAACCCCACACTCACCGACGCCACACACACACACGGTGTGTCAGACACTTGCTAACGTTACGCCGGGTTGACAAGAGTACATCGTCGACACACACACACACGCTCTGTCTCTCGACTGGACACTTGCTAAAGTTACGCCGTGCTCATTGAGTACGTCAGGCAGACAAACAGCTGACAACCTCGCAGCTAAATGATGTGGTGGAGACTTACTGGGACAATACACGCAGCATCAGGGCTGCTACAGTAACTCTCCCAGTCTGGTGAACTGGGGACTCAGTTGTCTGTTTTGTGCGTACACTGCAGCTGGCGATAAATGATGGATTTAACCTGATTGTGCATCGGCTTTTCGTTGCAGCTGGGCGGCTTGTTAGGCACTAAAAATAGCACCACTGCATGAAACACATTCATCTTGTCGGTTAACTGTTAATAATCTGATTTGTTTAAGGTGAACCGCCAATCAGAGTGATTATTCTCACCGACGAGCTCCGCCTCAGATTCAACATGCTGAATCGGCCGAAAAAACTGAGACACAGGCAGATTAGAGACGACGTTGCGGGACACATCGAAAAAGCTAGGCTGACGGACGCTCACCGACGGCCGACTGTCGGCTTGGTGTGTCAGGGCCTTTGGCTGACCGGCATAGCGACGCCGCATGAAACTGCTGTGATGTTCAATGCGAGACCTTTCATTGGCAACCAAACAGAGGAACGTCTACACTTCGTCAATTGATCACGGCGTGGTTTTGAGGGCTGCCATTTTTTTTAAAAATCTGGGTTGAGTGAATGAAAAAAATTGCGGCCGGTATTGACGGTAGCTTGGCTATTTAGAAATGGCAGGTTTGTGCAGGATGTCCCGTGCCACGCTAGGGTTGATTCTAACTGACCAATCAGTGGTCTGCAGTGTTTTAACTCCACCTTCTAGTATCGGCTCAGCTCGCTTGGAACCTCGACCGAGGCGGTACCAAAAAAAGTATCAGGTACTATCCACAACTTTTGCCAGTGGAAAACGGTTTCAAGTGAGTTGAGTCGAGCCGTGTAGGTACCATGCAGTGGAAATGATGTGGTGTCCTTAAAGGATGTGATCAAGAGTTAGGATTAATTTGCAATGGGTGAGTGTGTTGGCTCAGATCCACCAGCTGCCTCACTGATTAAATGTTAAACCATTCAGCAACCATTTACCCTCCAAAGTAAATAATTACATAAATATACCTCATCAAATACACGTTGCAACTTTATTGGTTGTCCCCCCCCCCCCCCCCGTTGACTGTCATTGGCATTTGGAAAGGCGAAACCAACCGCGGACTCCTGTGTTAAAATCATAGATTGTATATAAGAAGTGGACTTAGTCACCGTGACGTCACCAATTGGTTTTCCGGACTGCCGTTTTGAAGCCTGGAGTTCAGCATTTTGGCCATCACCATCTTGGTTTTTGCAACCAGAATTGACACGAGAGGTTGGAGCTGAGCACCACCGAACGCTGAATAAGACACTTTTAGGCGACCGAAAGATTAAAATTAACTTTCATAAACTGAAAACACACTGTGAAAGGGTTAAAGTTGTAAGACAAAAACACGGGACAACACCCAGACCGGACAACGCCATGGTAGCGACCTGCATCCCCTGCTTTATGGTCTATTTGGCTCTAAATGGGGCCATAATTTACTAAATGAACATCATGCTGTATTGAAGAAGACTTGAAACTAGCGATTGAGGCCATAAACTCATGTTTACAATGTTTACTGAGGTAATAAATCAAGTGAGAAGTAGGGTCATTTTCTCATTGACGTCTATGCAATCAGACTTCTTTTTGCAACCAGAGGAGTCGCCCCCTGCTGGCTGTTAGAAAGAATGCAAGATTAAGGCATTTCCTCATTGGCTTCACTTTTCAGACCCATAGGGTGCCAACGATTGACGTAATTGATTGAAGTAATGACGGTTTGAGGAAATATTATCATAATTATACATCTGTCCTTGTAAGGACCCTCATTCACCCCTTTATCTGAACCTCATCACCACTTAAATGCCCTACTCTAACCTTAACCCTTAAACTAAGTCTTAACCCTCAAACAGCCTTTTGAAAATGTCATCATCTTCAAAGACAAAATGTCCTCACTCTCAAGGTCAGATTGGTCCTCACAAAGACAGATAAACCATTGATTTTAAGCAGATTTCAAGCAGTTTTTTTACAACACCAGCTTTTGTTCAGCCTCTCTCTACAGAAAGAGGGCGAGGTAGAGCGACCGATGTTAAATGGCCCCTCTACTGTGCTGGAGAAGAACATTAAGGACACTTCATGGTTGTGCACATCACATAAGAATGCACTAATATGTTGTGTTATCTTATTATAGCACATCCAGATCTCAAACTCAGTCCAAAGTGGACCAACAGAAAAGGAACTCTGTTCATCTTAAAGAGGACTCTGTTCTCTCTTTGGTCCATTTCAGCTCTGATGGGGCCTCAGTCCTCTTTCTGTTCACACTATAGTTCCCCTGGAGTTCAGACCTTACTTTAGATGTAGTTTTTTGGCTGGACCACAGAGGGTCAGCCCTATAACCTCAAAAGTCTGTCATTGAGTGACTGAATGATGAAGTTAAGTGTTGGAGTTTCTTCATTGGCCGTTGCTCTTTCAAAATGAAAAGGTCGGAATAGTCCTTTGTTTGCGTTTTCAGAGGGGGCATGTCGGCGGTTTCACTCACCGGCAGAGTGCTCCTCTATTGGCGCATTTCCACCAGATCCGGTGACAGCGGGCGTCTCAACGCTTTCACTTCATTTCCTATAGAAAGCAGAAGAAGCAGTTGCCCAGTGCATGGTGGGAGTGTTGCGAGTTGGAGAGGGTATGAGCCCGTCCAGCGCGGCGCGTCCGGCTCACGGAACTTGGAGAAAGCTGTCAAACTAGGCGATCTAATTCTAAAATGAAACAAGATTCAACCGTGGCATAGCCTTTTTCTCACTTAAAATGTTTTCAGAAGTAGATTTTGGTGGATTGTTTAGACAGTATAACAGAAAGTTTATGAGCAGGCCGTCGTGTTGTTTCCTGTTTGAAACGGTGAGCAGAAAACCAGGGACCAATCAGATGCTTTAAACAATAGGGTACGTCACCGCTTGAACGGCCAGTTCCACTAGTGTCCTCGCCGGACCTGGTGGACATGTACCGCTGGATTTAACATTATAGACATGACCACTGACTATTTGTGTAACAATTTAGCCACAAATTCACAGACTGACTTTACAAAGTCCAGCCATATACTCGGTTTTGAACGGGTCTTGTTTACTTTGAAGCACTGCAGTGCGGTCCTAATGCAATAATTCCATTAAGCCCATAAACGTCTGTGTGGCGTATATGGAAAATGCAGTGCTTTCAGTGGACTGTTAAATGCTTAGGGCTCCTGCACAATTGTCAAGTTGCTGCCGACGGTGTTTTCCGGTGTTTTAGGATGTCCCCCGTCTGTGCAATCAGTGCAGTTTTTACTGTATTTTGTCATCAATTATTTTGCTAATATCTGTCTAAAGACACTAAAGACGACGCTCAGCTATCTGAGTCTGATATCTGAGTCCTTTTTCAAATGAACGCAAAACAATCCCTTTTCTGTTGGTCCACTTTTTGTACGCTTTAAGAGGACTCAGTTTGGTTTGTTATAAAGGACTCTATGTGAAAACACGCTTAGTCACTGATGGGTTGGAGGGAAGAAAAATATCCTGTAACCTGTTGACCAGCAGAAGCAGCATTTTGCTAAATTCATCGTCCAAATGTACAACTTGTACTAAGACATGTAATCAGGTTGTCACTTGCCTGATAGTTGGCAGATCCAAATGTCTGGGACCCAGGCAAGGTTGTCACAGCTGTCATATTCATGTGAAAAATGTTTATTAATGAGCTCAAGGAAATGACAGAGGCAGTTGTCCTTGCACTTGAAGCTTGCATATGTTAATCAGAGAATACCTGTCAGTGGACTTCTGTCAGCGGTGAACTAAAAAGTAGAAAAGACTGTTTTCAAAGAGCTGGGGACATGGAGTGCCCTGATGTCTGAAAGGGGTCAAGACTGGATGTTGTCATCATCACACTCATCACACGGAGCGACTGAATCATCTGAGAAATCAATATACATCCAAATAAACTTTCTTCAGCTACTCTTATCACATTACATTAGACGTTAGAAGATGAAACTGCTCATTTAATTACCAATAGATCAAAACTCCATAGTCAAGGTTGAAATTTATCCCAAATTTGATAATCTATTCTACATGTCGCCAGTCCCATAATTTCATAAAAATTTTATGGAAATGGAGACAATGTTCTAAGACAGCACACCGAGTAAATACCCACTTATTTGGAAGGAATCTGTGTTATTATTTTTACATTTTTGGAGACTTCCAGAGGAATTAAAGTTGAAAAGAATAGCTACAATTTTAATTACTAGGAAAAACGATATCCATTTAAACACATGTAAATACTGATTTACTAAAGGCCTTTGTCTTTTGCGTTTTTGCATGTCCATCTGACTTGTAGTGCACTGAATAAAAAAGACATCTCAAACTGGACCCTCCCCACTCCCAGTCCGTGACAGAGTGAACTCCGTTTGTAGTCAGGGTATAAATACAGCAGCAAGCTTTGGGATGAACTTCCCTCACTCCGACGGAAACAGAAACTGTCGTAATGCTTTGTAACCATGGTTGCGTATCAAGCAGCAACTATTATACACAGCACTAATAATGAGTGACATAAGTAATAGTGTGGGTGGCAGACTCATTACATTCACTCCACATAAAATGTATTGCCAAGTAGATTTTCACATACAAGGAATTTGGTGTTTTGGTGCATAAACAAGAAAAATAAATATAGAATAGAACAAAATTACAATGAAAATATAAAAAAATAGGCCTACTATTTAAAAAAATATGTTCGATGTATCGGTTTAAAATGAAAGAGCTTGGCAGGAATGTGGAAATGTATTCTCTGGGATGTGCAAAGGTTAACAACATAAAAAAAAAACTCCAGCCAGTTTTACTTCGTGTTTTTTGGTTAACGATCTTTCTCAAACAGAGAATGGGGGTGTGGTTAATAGTCATACGTAATTCGTTACCATGGCAACAAGATTGCATCCTTTTTCAACCCAGTTTCGATTAAACCAGTTTAGATGAATTGACTGTTTATTAGACAAGAATTAGTGCAACACACCGACTCTCTCCGACTCGCTCTCTTCTACACCGTCTCCGTTTCTTTTTTGCTGTTAATACTTTTGTACTTTTACTTTAATGAAATCTTGAATGCAGGACTTTTATTGTAACAGAGTATTTTTACAGAGCGGTATTTTTACTTGATAAAAGATGGTGAGGATTATGAGGATAGATCTTTGAGTCTGACCGTTGCTTTTTCCATTTCCTAAAGAAGTCTTTTGTTTTCTGAAGTTCTTACTGAATACTTGCACTATTATTAGTATTAGTTGCTGTTAGACACTGCTGGCTGGTATCAATCCCTCAATCTTTCAGGCTTGGGATTTACTTGAAGATGCATTTTAATTTCACAGGAGTCTCAGTTGCTCAAAGATAACATGCCTCTGGGAAAGACTTATCTAAAAAACATTCAAAATACCGGTTGCTATCTTTGCCTTTTGGTTTGTATATATATATATATATATATATATATATATATATATACAGACGTAGGCAAAGTTGTTGGTAACGTTCCGTTAAAGAGAGAAAAACCCACAATGGTCACTGAAATAACTTGAAACTGACAAAAGTAATAATAAATAAAAATTTACTGAAAATGAACTAATGAAAATCAGATATTGTTTTTGAATTGTGGTTCAACAGAATCATTTTAAAAAACAAATTAATGAAACTGGCCAGGACAAAAATGATGGTACCCCTAGAAAAGATGTAAAATAATGTGACCATAGGGACATGTTAAACTAAGGTGTGTCCTGTAATTAGCATCACAGGTATCTTCAAACTTGTAATCAGTCAGTCTGCCTATTTAAAGGGTGAAAAGTAGTCACTGTGCTGTTTGGCATCATGGTGTGTACCACACTGAACATGGACCACAGAAAGCTAAGGAGAGAGTTGTCTCAGGAGATCAGAAAGAACATTATAGACCTTCATGTTAAAGGTAAAGGCTATAAGACCATCTCCAAGCAGCTTGACGTTCCTGTGACTACAGCTGCACATATTATTCAGAAGTTTAAGGTCCATGGGACTGTAGCCAACCTCCCTGGACGTGGCCGCAAGAGGAATATTGATGACATATTGAAGAGACGGATAATATGAATGGTAACCAAAGAGCCCAGAACAACTTCCAAAGAGATTAGAGGTGAACTCCAAGGTCAAGGTACATCAGTGTCAGATCGCACCATCCGTCACTGTTTGAGCCAAAGTGGACTTAATGGAAGACAACCGAGGAGGACACCAAATCATAAAAAAGCGAGACTGGAATTTTCCAAAATGCATATTGACAAGCCACAAAGCTTCTGGGAGAATGTCCTTTGGACAGATGAGACAAAACTGGAGCTTTTTGGCAAGTCACATCAGCTCTATGTTCACAGACGAAGAGATGAAGCATCCAAAGAAAAGAACACTGTACCTAATGTGAAACATGGAGGAGGCTCGGTTATGTTATGGGGCTGCTTTGCTGCATCTGGCACAGGGTGTCTTGAATCTGTGCAGGGTGCAATGAAATCTCAAGACTATCAAGGCATTCTGGAGCGAAATGTGCTGCCCAGTGTCAGAAAGCTTGGTCTCAGTTGCAGGTCATGGGTCCTCAAACAGGATAATGACCCAAAACACAGCTAAAAACACCCAAGAATGGCTAAGAACAAAACATTGGACTATTCTGAAGTGACCTTCTATGAGCCCTGATCTAAATCCTATTGAACATCTGTGGAAGGAGCTGAAACATGCAGTCTGGAGAAGGCACCCTTCAAACCTGAGATAGCTGGAGCAGTTTGCTCACGAGGAGTGGGCCAACATACCTGTCGACAGGTGCAGAAGTCTCATTGAGAGTTACAGAAATCACTTGATTGCAGTGATTGCCTCAAAAGGTTGTGCAACAAAATATTAAGTTAATGTTACCATCATTTTTGTCTAGGCCAGTTTCATTAGTTTGTTTTTTAAAATGATTCTGTTGAACCATAATTCAAAAACAATATCTGATTTTCATTAGTTAATTTTCAGTGAATTTTTATTTATTATTACTTTTGTCAGTTTCAAGTTATTTCAGTGACCATTGTGGGTTTTTCTCTCTTCAACGGAACGTTACCAACAACTTTGCCTACGTCTGTATGCATGTATAGGCTGCAGTGACTTGTGACTGTGTAAAAGTGATTGGTGACAGTAAGGTACTGTAGAAAACAATGATTGTTCTCTTCTGCACAAGTGTGAGTCCAACAATAGTCACGCCATGAGTGAAGAATCACCTGTTGAGATCAAGGTGTCTGGACAGAGGAAGGAACCAGCAGTTGTGCTGTCATTTCATCTAAGATGGCACCACGGATGGCCGCCTCTGCGTGTTGGTTAGCATAGTTTAGTCTTGTTTAGTTAATAAATTCAGTGTTTTGTCAGATTACCCGGAGCTCTTTCACCAGAGATGACTTGGTATGACTACATAAATTAACAGTATATTTCTGTGCCCATCTCTCTGACTAAGCGGAACATTGTAGGCGTAGGCACTCTACAATTACAGGGAAAAGACATGGTGATCCCAAACACTCGTCATCACCATATCTCTGTTGACATCAAAATGTTCTCATAAGGTTTTGTGAGTCTGGAGAAAAATGCCTTAGTAATCTGTTTATCTGGGTAACGCCTGCACACTGATTCCAATCTACAAAATTATATATTAAAATAGACAATATTTCGAGCCCAGTCAGATCTTCTCTGGGCCATAAAAGTCCAGTGATGGCAAGAAATGAAGTACATTTACTCAAATACTGTACTTAAAGGAACAGTGTGTAACATTTTCGGGGTATATATTAAAAGAAATTGAATATAATATCCATAACTATAATTAAACATCATTTTAATAGTCGTTGTTGTTTATAAAGTTGGTTGGACAAAACAAGCATTGTGAAGACGTCACTTTGGGCTATGAAAACTTGTGATTGGCATTGCTCACTATTTTTATATTTAAAAAAAAACAATAATCGATTGATTAATGGAAGAAATACATCTCAAATTAGAGGCACACATAGTAAAACATTCACTGTAGCAAAGAAGTCACTGTCGAGGTGTGAAGCTGCTGCATGTGTTGCGCAACCTTTGCTCAAGTGCGTCATTAGACTAATCAGGAGACATTCAAATGGTCGTTTTAGTCTTCTGTGAAGAGGTTACAAATTAGGTGCTAAATACAGAAAGTGATGGTGATGCCTGTGAAAGAAACCTTGAACAGGTCTAGTTAGAGGTTGTTAGTTTAAGTAGGGGGCTGGATACGAATCAAAAGGCTGAAGAAAATACTCTACAATAATTACTCCCCTTTAGCTCTTTGGATTTCTACATTTAAAAAGCTACTTTAATAAAAATAAATCCTGAAAATCTGCACTCAGCATTAGAGCTTCTACCACACGACAGCTTCTGGTCAATTCTATGAAACAACCAGCAAAATCTGCTCACAGACAGACTGAACTAATGGTCTATTCTAAACATGGAGAGAGAAACAAGTGTGCATCTGATTTCCAAGATCATTTATTCAATCAACATTTCTCGACTCCGGCCATCACTCTCCGACTCCGTGGCAGAGACCCTCATCCACGCCTTCATCACCTCCCGTCTGGACTACTGCAATGGAGTCCTGTCCGGGGTACCCAGCAAAGCCCTGGACAGGCTCCAGTATGTCCAGAACTCAGCTGCCAGGGATCTCACCCGCACTAGGCCCTGGCAGCACATCACCCCGACACTCATCCACCTTCACTGGCTTCCAATCAAGTCCCGCATCATAAACTGTTTAGCATTGGCAGAGAATTTTGGCAAATTTCACTTGGGAGCTCCCCACATAATCAGCTGTGCTGCTCATCCCACAAATGCATGGTCCTTACAAGTTGGACATCATTGTGAAGGTAAATAAACAGGCTTTCCAACCATGTAAAATACAATGCCAATTAGCATTGAAACAACAGAGAAATAATCGCCCAAAAACAAATTTCCAAACCTTTTTTTCCGAGTTGATAAACTCCTCCTCCTCACATACAAATCCCTCCATGCCCTTGCCCCTCAGTACCTACCCAACCTTTTTTCACCCTTATACTCCATCCCAGAAACTATGATCCTCCGACAATGGTCTGCGCTCCTCCCCCCCCCCCCCAAACACCAGGCTGCGAACCTTCGGCGACGGAGCCTTCAGCGTCGCAGCCCCCGCCCTCTGGAACTCTCTCCCTCCTGAGATCAGAAATGCTTCATCCCTGGACACTTTCAAAAAACACCTCAAGCACCGCCTGTTCATCAAGGCCTACGACCTCGGCTTACTCTTCCTACACATCACTCGTTTTAATTACCTGGCAACAGTTTTTCCTCCGTTTTATTTATTAGTATGATTTTGAGTGCCATCTCTGTAAAGCGTCCTTGGGTTTCTTGAAAGGCGCTATTTAAGTCCAATTTATTATTATTATTATTATTATTAAGATCAATGATGCCACGAGAACATTATTCCAAAGATACGACATTCATTTATTCTGATGCTTCAACAGAAAACGTGCATTGCCTTGAGAACATGACCATCAACATCAGCACAGCTTTAGAGGCAGTGAAAGGGACATCAGCATATTCAGAGTATATACTCACACCATGAGCAGTTTCATGTGTAAACAAGTATTGAATGGCAACTGATATGAAAACTTGCACCCGTGTTTTTCATTCATGAGATGGTACCACATTGACACAGTCTTCTACCATCTCAAACAGGGCGTGATGTGGGCCAGTACGCCAGGCCACCTCGCTCGCCGTCTCCCCGCTGTTGCTGCGGAGCTCCGGCTTCAGGTGTGGCTGAGAGAGGAGGAGCTCTAACGTGCGAGGAGCGTCCGTTCTGAAGGCGGTGGTGTTGGAGGCGGCCAGGTGTAGCGGTGTGAGCCCGCCGTTGGTCTGGGCGTTCAGTTCGGCTCCATATTGCAGGAGAAAACTCGCCACGACGACGCGGCTCCAGCGGCAGGCGCTGTGAAGGGGCGTCCAGCCGTCGTTGGTGCGAGCGTTAACCTTAGACCCAGCGGCGATTAAAGCGGAAACCACATCAACATGGCCGTTGTAAGCTGCACGATGCAGTGGAGTGTATCCGTCCTCGTCACGGCAGTGCACCAGCGAGGGATCAGCAGTTAACAACCTGTGGACTGTTGACAGCTGAGGGAAGAGGCAGAAATACTGAGGGTCAGTAAGCTACAAACTAATAGTCTCAGGAGATATGTTTTACTTGAGGAAGTCCTGTAATTCGAATAAGTACCTATTACTTTGTTTATTTTAATCCTCTTCCAGCCTTTCATGCTGGTAATCTTCTATTCAAATCACACTTAAACAGCATAAATAAATCAGTACTTTTAAAGCATAATTTCTTTCTTCATTCGTATGAAGACTTTCCTTGTTCCACCGGCTCTTTGGTTGTTTCAGCTGCGTACTTTCTAATGCAGGATGAGGCTGTTTATCAGAGAGGGAAGGCTCTGAGAATATAGCCTGTCTTCAGGTCTTCACCATGCCCTTATCCTGTTTATATCTTAAATAACAATCCAAACTTTAAAAATATCAATTTCATTTAGTTTTCTTCACAGAAATGAATGAAATGTTGAGATATAGGCCAACTGTATATTTTTTAAAAAAAAGGTTGTGTTATACCCCTTACAATCAAGAACGCCTCGCGACCCCCCCGGGAATTTTTGGTGACCCCTTATGGGGGTCGGGACCCCCAGGTTGGGAACCAGTGCTGTAGAGCAATTGTTTGATGAGCAGGTCCCAGTATTGTTTGTATCTTGTGTTCCACAGCTAACCAACACAGTGCTGGTTTGAGATGGGTGGTCGTGGTTTTCACTCCATTTGTATTTAAAAAAAAAATAAAATTAAGTATTGTCATTTTAGTAAAATGTAGTATTGCGGTTGCATTCCAAATCACATACTTTTTCTTTTTACAATTCTTTATACGTACATACTGCAACTGCCCTTACAAAGTACGTACTGTTGCATTCAGTATGCATACAATTGGGACATACTACTTCGACATACTACTTCATCATAGTATTGTGCCTTGAACTTTGACCCTCTTGCTCATATCTGCTGCGCAGAGGATTGTGGGTCAGAATAGACAGGAAAGCATGCTGGCATGCATACTCAAAATACGAGCAGATGTAGTAGGACATCCTGGTATTTTTGGCATACTGCATTTGATATACTACAACTGGGGACATACTAAATCTTTTTCTTTCATACTAAATAGTTTGGTAGTACGAGTATTGGAACAACAGTGCACTTCCATAAAGTTGGGGGCCTTGCAAGAGACAAAGCAGAGACCGAGACAAGCTGAATTTTAGTCCCTCGTATGGGTCAAACTCCCAAAACGCTGGACCCTAAATTTCCCATAATGCAACGCAGTAGCATCTTTCATTAGATCTTCACTGACTGGTACAGGCCCATTTCTTTCAAACTTGACATCCCAAGTTTGCATCACAGGGTTTCTGTAATACATTTCTAGCCACCGAGCCCAAGCGGAAATGATTTTCTCAGACTTGGTAAAAAGGTCCCTGCAGAGCCACACAACACATTATACAACTGTTCGCACAGACTGAGTGGTACTACTCATGACTAGTAGACTCATCATCATGTGTAAAAGCAGTGCCAATTTAAAAGCTGTCTCATTCTGCGTCAAATCAGATAAAGATTTTTGTTTACATTTTAGATTTTGTTCAAATCTTATGTAAATGCTGTTTGAAACCAATAAATTTTTTTTGCCGCTGGGAATCAGGGCATGTTGTCATTTTCAACCCCTAAAACACATTTCAGGCGTATAGACATTTTTAGCCTTCAATGTCTTCAGGCACACATCTCCTACAGCCATGAAATGTGGTAGAGAAGCCAAATGATGGAAAGGCAGAAGCAGATGTCTTATTTTTCATTACTTGCCTTTGAAAATGGAAAAAAAGTACAAAATGGGTTTGAGGCCCCAGGCAGTCTCGCAAAGTACATACATATGGATGTTTCAATATTTCCTGTTAAAATCACACTATTTGATTGATGTGTCAAAATTCAGGGGCTCGAACATAGACAGAATCTGAGATATGACAAGTATAACAAGCCATGGTCGCAAGTGACTCATTCCTAGGACCATTAAAATGTGTGTGAAGAAGGGCCTAAAAAGTCTTCATGTTTAAAATGAATAAGATATTAGGAAGACCACCTGAGACTTTGAAGTGGCTTTTGAATTCTTACTTTCTGAACATAAGTGAATATACAATCAATTGAAGTATAATCCCATTTTGCATCATTTTCCTTTGTTACTTGTAGTACAGCATTAATCTCCACGTCACTTGCCATATTATTTCAGCGCAATGATGTGTTTAATTAAACATTAAGTGAGTTTGAACATTTCAGTTTCTGTTTTCATTGCTCAATACAGGTCTATGCATGGGTGGTCAGTTATGTATAATAAGCCTCACATCTTGTTCAATTTAAACATGAAGAAAACATGGAAGGGACTTACACACCAAATACCCACATAAAGACCACTTTTCACACAAATGTTCATGGTCCTAGGAATGAGTCCGTGTTGGCATTTTTGGCATCTCAAAAAGGCAAATTGCAACCTCGGCTTGTTATACTTGCCATTTATTGGATTGTGTTTATGTTAGAGCCCCTAAATTTGGTATACAATAATAATAATACATTAGTCAAATACTATATTTTTAACTAGACATATTGAAATGTACATATGTATATACTTTGGGGGACAGCCAGGGGCCCCAAAAACAACCCATTTTGCACTTTTGCTGTTCATTTCCAAGGGCCAGCAATTAAAAAAATGACATCTGCTTGTGTCTTTCAATCATTTGGATCTATTGTACATCATTTTATCTATGCAATTCTATGCCACTATGCAATTCTCAAAATTCAAATAGCATATACATAAGATTTGAACAAAATCTAAAAAATATAAACAAAAAGCAGTGAAAAGATTAAAACCACATCTCCACCACCTGCTACTGTTTGATTGTGAGCTGATAGAGATTCAGTGTCAGACCTGCCGCCTCACACCACCTGCACTCCATTTAATTGGGTATCTTTTCAAGTTTGGTGAGAGACGTTGAAACCTCTGAGGGTATCTTTGGGTTATATTGAAGGGATACAGCTCAAAATGCTTCATTAGACAGACATACTGAGTAAAAAACTACAGGACCTACTTTAGAAAGAGGAAAAAATATATTGTACCTAATTAGTGATTTGAAGACACAGGTGGCTCTTAAATTAATCTAAATGCAAAGTCACTGCACCAGAAATTATCCCAAAGCACAGGCTGGCACAAAAGAGCTCACAACTAAACAGACGAGCCAACATTTTTTTTTTTTTAATCCTTGTGCAATTAATTTGTTATTGTGAACATAATGAATTTTGATTAAATTAACTTGGGGCAGATATTCCCCCCCAAGTGAAGCGTTGTTAAATACTCCACAGGGTGCGTATTGTTTTTCATGGCCTTAACGCCTTTGAGAGGTTTCAGGGTTCATTAAACGTGTTCGCTCACTGTCAGCTGTTCCCCTCTGTGCCATGTATTGCCTCATGTTATGCAAAGTCACGCAGCTTTTCGATTCTTCGGCCTAATTTCTGCATTTATTTACAACTCAATGTTGACTTTGCTGCAAGGGACAGCTGTGTATAAAATAGTGTTTTATTTATTGATAATTCTGCTCTATCAAAAGGTTTGAACTATTCAGATTGAATGGCACTACATGAAGTTTCTTTATTGTTTTTTCTTAGATGTTTACAAAATTGGAAAAATATTTCTTTTGTGAAAAGTCTTTGTGGAAAGTTTAAATAAAGGACTTCTGTTGTGCATAAACACAGCTTTTGTTACCACACAAATTTCTCAATATAAATAAAAGGAACCAACAACAAACACATCAGGTTTTCCAACCTTGATATTACAGAGCAATCATAATCATTAGCAAATGAAAATGTTGCTTAGTGCTTTCCACTATATCAGATTTTGAAAAAATTTAATTTTGACTCTTAGAGGACATCTAACATTAAATCAGCCACTTCAATGTGTTCAAACATTTTTTACAAAATACAAATGTGAAGGTGAACCAGGCAAATCAAAAACCCCGCTCACGGCTGCAGTCCAGGGACCACTTAAGGAAAATTAAATTTTTTACCACCTGGCTTTTGCTTCTTCTACAATCATTTTTCAAGAACTCAAACCAGTTTCTGCTTCCAGCTGTTTTATAGTATTCTATATATCTGGGTTATGGACTGTTCGTCCGACAAAAAAAAGAAAAAAAGAAAGACATTTGAAGGTGTTACATTGCGCTCTGGGAATTTGTGAGTTTTATCACACAGCACTACGTTGAACATGTACCATTTCTTTAAATCAAATTAGCACAAGATAGACAGAAAATGTGTGCTTTTGACTTGTGATTCACTGCTTAATGTTTTCTCTTTGCAGGGATGTGTCTCTTCAGTAACATTAAATAAATAATCCTCTAATGCCGGGCACACACTACATGAGAATCAAGCCGATTTTGATTTGCCCCTCCCGACAATCATCCGCAAAGCCCCGGTTTTAATGGTTCTAAAGATTATCTTTCCAGATATTCTTGCAGTGTGAGGTATGTTAAGAGTGTTTTTTACATGCTCAGATCGGCTCGGAGGTCCTTCCTGCCCGCAGCGATTTCAAATTGTAAATATTAAACACGTTCAATATATATCATGTTGTGTGTGTGTGGGGAACCCCGAGGACAGCTGATGACACAGTCACTTGGGAAATAATGATAGCAAATTGAGAACCAAGCTGACAACCAAGGACAACCATTGCCGTCAAGGTGGCCTTGACTAATGCATGAGCTAATGCAAAACGTGTAGCATAAAGTAGTAAGATGTACCACAGAAATGGAGGACCAACTCCTTTGTGGCAACAACATGAGTGTTTATTTAACATGTCTCCATGACTTCATCCATCCATCCTTCTTGAATTTTTCGGTATAAGGTAGAGCAAAATCTAACATCACTAATTCTTCCTGCCCCTTGTCTGTTGTTTACACTTCAGTCACGTTTCATCGCGAGAGATTTTGTGTGATTTCCATTTTTTTTTATTGGGGACTCTTGTTGTTCATGAATGAATCTGTTAGTGTGTGATGTTTTTTTCCAAATTGTTGCTCTCCACACACTATAGGAATAAAACTGCTGAAATTAACACAACATGTCGTTAAGTGTTGGGTCGCTCCCATTTTCAAAATCTGTTAATATTTGAAAAATCTTTTAGTGTGGGCCAGCCTTAACATGGGCACTTTATTCCTAATCAACATGGCAGCCAGTCTCTCAGTAACACATTTATTAGGCTCCAATTGCTTTTCATTAAACATAATTAACTGATGATATCAAAAAGCAGGCACACGAACAACATCCAGTAGTATTAAATAATTTCATGCAGTTTACACACTGTGTCTTTGCTCATAACAGTTTTGAGAAATGGGGTGAGTGAGGTAGGTGTGAGGGCTGCAGCGGGGGAGTTGCTGCACATCCTTGTGATTGAGGAGCTCACTCGTTAAATACAGCCTACACACAATGTGCTTTGTTAAAATACAACTCTGTTGGGCTATAATGATACAGGAGTCTCCAGCCTTTTTTCCTCTGAAAGCTAATTTGACAAAAAGTGAAAGTGGTCGAGAGCTACTCATAGCACCAAGATGTACATCGCCATAAGCAGACAGAATTTCTGTTTCACTTTTATAGTCCTTTTAATAATGTTTTCACCCACCGCGGTCATCTCCTCCATTACAATCCCGCCATAGGCGAAGGACTTCTTTTGTTTCGTTATGATGTGCGCCACTAAACGAGGCCTCTGTTGCTGCGTTGGCCTTCTTCTCCAGTTTGCTAAACAGAGCCTGTTGTCTTTTAAGCATTGTTTTCAGCTTCTTTACCTTCTCTGTTTATAGGCTGTTAACTGCCGGAAAGATTGGATAGAAATTCTCAGAAACGGGTCGCAAGCTACCTCTTTTTGGAGACCCCTGCAGTTTATACTGTGAGACAACAGAAATGTGTCCACCATCAGAGCTTTTGCCACTCTTTGTTCTTTGTTTTAGTATTAATTTATATATCTTACATGTTTTTTTTTTAAAATGTGATTTGTCAGATATTTAATTCACTGGATTGGCCGAATCTGGTTATTCATTACGATTTTCCTGAAAATATACTTTGATGATGATACATATTGATATTGTGATATAAAATGACTGTGATAGACAATTTTATCAATCTTGTCCACGATTAGTATACTGATGTTTTATTTTTTTTTCTTATTTTACCATCATGTTAACACATGGACAAGCAGCAAATCCTCACAACTGAGAAGCTGGAACCAACAAATGTTTGGCATTTTTGCTTGATGAATGACTTTGAACGATAAAGTGATTATCAAAGTATTTGCAGGTTATTTTTCTGTCGATCAACTAATTGATTAATCAACTAATCATTGCAGCTTTAAATGGCTTACAAATTTGAGCCAGACCTTCTAACATGACAATTAGAGGTCTATACCCAAATATGTACTTGACAAATTGTATTGCGGCAAAGTTTTGGTTTCAGTTACTTGTGTTTTAGACAAAATAACATTTCACAGTTTGGCTTCTATTGTTCAATGAAAAAAGAGGTATGGTAGAAAAACATCCATATTTCTCCTATTAAGGTATGAAAAAGTATTGTTTTGATATCTTCCCTTTGTCTTTTATTTAACATTTATATTTACAACTCTGAGCCACATTAGGGAACCTGAATGTTCGTACTATTCTAACAATTGTAGCCTACATTTAATCTAATATAAAAGGCTAGCATTCTGTTTGTTTTACTGATGAGAGGTAAAAAACAAGAGCCCGTTAACACGACCTAAATGCATTTATTTGGTCTCATTTATAAAGTATTTAACATGTATATATGTTCTCAATAACACATGCAAAAAACTAAGTTGTTCAAACGTATATCTCTTCAAAATGGCAAGTAAACCTGTTCAAGATAATATAAGGTGATGTGGAAATGGCGGTAAAAATGGTCAGGAACGTTCATTTACGCACAAATTTGCTCTTCTCATGATTTATGTATAAGGGCTATTGTGAACTGGGTCACAATGGTTTGTCATTTTTTAAAAAGTGGATCCCCAGAGAAAAAGGTTTGGGAAACACTGATTTAAAATTTTTAAAGTGCAGCACTTTCTGTTCATAATATTCCAAAGTGGACAGTATGAGGACTTATGGGTAGCAACATGTCTCTCTATACAAGCTAGATGGACTGCTGACCTTGTGGTTATTCCTGCTAAGTGGTCTTGAAATTATTATGCTGAATCTTTTTGCAAATTACAGTAATTAGCTTGCTGTTATCTTCATGCAAATATTCACTTTATGGGAGAGCGAGAGAGAGAGCAATTGAGGGAGAGATAATGACAATGAGGTCAAAGAGACCTAAAGCCAGTACTACAAAGCGAGTTCAACATACCCAGGGTATCTTTTCGTTATCTGGCTTAACTGACCCTAACAAACGCGATCCTGCTAAACAGTCCAACGACGCTGGTTATCAACTTGGTAAATCAACCCAGGGTTTCTCTATCCGGCTATGAGCGCGTTCACATAAAAGGGGCGGTGTTTGCAGCATGTGACCAATCACAAACATGGACAAGTCTACTGTCAGCAGAGCGGCAGATTTTACAAAGGAAGAGCAGACTATAATATTAGACAAATACGAAGAAGTTAAACACATAATCCAGACGTGTGAATGCGTAAATTAACATCAATTTAGGAATATTCAAAAGTCAGATATAGTCGTCTAGATGGGGCAGTGATGGCCAATTATAAAAAGCTTATAGATTACACTATTTCAGCCTTCTTTCAGCTGCGTCCCTGACTCCGGTGGTGCAAACGGACTTGGGAGCAAATATTGATAATTGAAAGCGGTAAGCACCCACAGCATACATCCAGCTGTCCTTTCTGCATTTGTCAGTTTAAACTGTGTTGTTTTTAGCCTGGATTATGACTTTAACTTCTTCGTATTTGTGTAATATTATCATACAATCCGCACACCGAGCTCTGATTAGTCACTAGGCGATGCTTTCATATGGGTTGATCTTTTATCTGGAACATAACCTGCTCCGGAGCAGGTTAGGTGTTCAGCATCAGTTACCATGGTGATCTACCCTGGTAAGAAGTGAATCACTGTCGTAGGACTGTTAACCCTGAAGTTACCTCGCTAATCCCAAATCCTGCTTCATAGTACAGGCCACTGAAAGGTGTTACTACTTGATCCTGTAGCAGTCATCTTTTCTCCTCAAACCCAGTTTAAGCCTTGTTTACCACTAGTGGGGCGAGACCGGTAAAGTCTGAGTTCTGAGGCTGGAGCGAGAACAAATAATCACTTACGCGATTGTTTTCCGCTGCCCACAGAATGAGCACCTTTGGATGGTCTTTGAGAGTTTCCTCTTTTTCTAGACACCACTCTTCGCTCTGGTCCCCATTCTCCTCTTCCACCTCTTCCTCCTCATCCTTGCTTCCCGTCCACAGGCTGCTGGCCCCTCGGGGGATCAGGTGTCCATGTGTATTCAGAAGCTCAAGCTGGTTGAAATCTTCTGGAAACTCCATCACTTTGACTTTTTGTCAGAGAATCTAAAACATAGAAAGACACAGAGAAATTAGACAAATATATTGACCTAACTAATTAAGAAGAAAATAAAATCAGAGACAGAGATGGTATGAGAGAATGTTGAAACTGAACAATTCAGAGGAATATTATTAACGTTTAATAACTTTTACTTGAGCTGCCCTTGGATTGATTGACACAAACCCCTGTCGATAATTTCAATGTGCTTATTAATTTTTTCTATTTAGTGATTTGTGACCCTCATAGACATTTTAAATATTCACACTGTCCCTGAAAAGCTGAACTGCCTCAAGATGTCTTCAGTTGTCATTTGTTACCTTGATTCTGAATAGTCAGACTAATGTCTTTTTTCAAATCTAGTGATAAAATCTTTATTTCAGTTTAGTTGTTTTATGAATAGAATAGAAAATACTTTGCCTGCTTTTCATGTACTAAAGGCAGAAATTTGTCTTTGGTTTGCATGTGCAAAAACTGCTATTAAAAGAGTACATTAAAACAACATATCACATTAAAAACACAATACGCCAATAGAAACTACATTAAAAAGGAGCACCATTTTTTTATATATATGTTTAATATATATATATATATATATATATATATGTTTGTATATAAGCTGAAAGTGTTGATTTAAGGGATGCCTGTGGTCATCTAAGATTTTGCCACTTAAGCATTGGACTGCTTTGCCATGGTAATAGACAGCGGGGTCTGTTTGCAGCCTGTAATTGTGCTGCCCAGTTTGACTACTTTGGAAAGCTTTGTCTTGCTTTATTTTATATTATATGTTATTAAATGTATATGTGTAATCAATCAAGGTGACCAGCAGCTCTAATTATATAATAATTACATTAAAATCATATATAATAATGCAGATTATTAGAAATGGTTAGTTGCAGCCCTAGAATCTTGTACTGAATTGTATTTTGTATTGTACATACAAACAACTGTTGTTTAGTGGAACCTCAAGACATGCCTACCTATTATTATATTGTGTCTGTTTATATCAGGGGTCTGCAACCTGAGGCTCCGGAGCCACATGCGGCTCTTTAGCTCCTCTCCAGTGGCTCCCTGTGGATTTAAAAAAAAAAAATTAGTGGAGATGAATGACTGTTTTTTTGTTTACATTTTCAATTTTATTTATCATTGTTGTAGGTTTAAAAGGTACGACGGAGTATTAGGGCCACATTGTGGAAAATAATAAATCTGAGATTTTGAGAACAAAGTCATAATATTATGAGAATAAAGTCATATTATGAGAATAAATTCATAGTATTATCATAATAGTCATAATATAAAGTAGTAATTTTCCGTGTTATTTTCTTTTTTTCTCATAAAGTTATGACTTTATTCTCTTAATATTACGACTTTTTTCATGTAAAGTTATGACTTTATACTCGTAATATTACGATTTTTTATCTCTTAAAGTTATGACTTTATACTCGTAATATTACGACTTTTTTCTCGTAAAGTCATGACTTTATTCTCATAATATTACGACTTTTTTCTCGTAAAGTCATGACTCTATTCTCATAATATTACGACTTTATTCTCGTAATATTACAACTTTTTTTCTCGTAAAGTTATGATTTTATTCTCGTAATATTACAACTTTATTCTCTTAACATTATGACTTTATTCTCGTAATATTACAACTTTTTTTCTCGTAAAGTCACGACTTTATTCTCATAATATTACGACTTTTTTCTCGTAAAGTCATGACTCTATTCTCATAATATTACGACTTTATTCTCATAATATTACGACTTTTTTCTCGTAAAGTCATGACTCTATTCTCATAATATTACGACTTTATTCTCGTAATATTACAACTTTTTTTCTCGTAAAGTTATGATTTTATTCTCGTAATATTACAACTTTATTCTCTTAACATTATGACTTTATTCTCGTAATATCACAACTTTTTTTCTCGTAAAGTCACGACTTTATTCTCATAATATTACGACTTTTTTCTCGTAAAGTCATGACTCTATTCTCATAATATTACGACTTTATTCTCGTAATATTACAACTTTTTTTCTCGTAAAGTCACGACTTTATTCTCATAATATTACGACTTTTTTCTCGTAAAGTCATGACTCTATTCTCATAATATTACGACTTTATTCTCATAATATTACGACTTTTTTCTCGTAAAGTCATGACTCTATTCTCATAATATTACGACTTTATTCTCATAATATCACGACTTTTTTCTCGTAAAGTCATGACTCTATTCTCATAATATTACGACTTTATTCTCGTAATATTACAACTTTTTTTCTCGTAAAGTTATGATTTTATTCTCGTAATATTACAACTTTATTCTCTTAACATTATGACTTTATTCTCGTAATATTACAACTTTTTTTCTCGTAAAGTCACGACTTTATTCTCATAATATTACGACTTTTTTCTCGTAAAGTCATGACTCTATTCTCATAATATTACGACTTTATTCTCGTAATATTACAACTTTTTTTCTCGTAAAGTTATGATTTTATTCTCGTAATATTACAACTTTTTTCTCTTAACATTATGACTTTATTCTGTAAACATCAGATGTTCTTTCCCTCAATGTGGCCCTAATACTCTGTACTACATTAACACTTTGGCCCTCACTGCATTAGACATATATACTATATACTTAAATTATAAACTGTGTTACCTTCATCACAATGCTCAAATGTTTTTATTATTTGTGCCTAAAATGTCTGTTTTGATAGTAAAGGTTGCTGACCCCTGGTTTATATCAATGAGGCACATATTAGAAACACCTCTCAGTATATAATGCAGCACAGTTCAACCGCACCTGAAACTGAAGTCTCCAACATCCAACAGTAGAGTTCAATCAACGGCTCTTTAAAACCAGCTGTAGCTGTTAGTGTTGTAGCAGAGTAGTGTAGCTTTAGCTTTAGTACCGGCTGTCGACGGTGTAACGTTATAAAGTGATGCATTCATCGTGAAGCAAAGACGAGTTACATTAACAAACAATAACCGTTCAGATTAGCGTCGCATTCAACTCATGTAGCCGGTATGTTACCGGTAAACACACGGAACTGTTCATTTAGCTGCTCCCAGTTACAAGCCAACTCTACGTTGTTGTTGACGTTATCTTACGTACAACGGTTATAAGAAATGTACGTTGACGTTATCTTACGTACAACGGTTATAAGAGATGTACGTTGACGTTAGCTTACGTACAACGGTTATAAGAGATGTACGTTGACGTTAGCTTACGTACAACGGTTATAAGAGATGTACGTTGACGTTACACCTGACGTTAGTCGTTGAAGCTTAGTTTACATCTGAGTGACATTCCTCGTCACACGATCCTGATGTTTAACTACTTAAAGGAATAAAAGCTCACACAGTTGATCACCTTCTGGTTCTGTGTTTACCTTCTTCTGCTTCTTCTTCGTTGGAGTGTTATGGCGGTTGTTAAACATCTTTATGGTGCATTACCGCCACCAGCTGGTCTGGAGTGTGTATCAGAAGTTACACTCAGTAGTTCTACTACTAAAGAAAATAATAACAATAACAATAATAAACAATAAATTAAAAAAAAAAAAGATATATATATATATATATTGGTAGAAATTCAATTTTTTTATTCTTATTTTATTCTAACGTTTTTATCTATTCTTTTGTTATTATACTGTTTATTTTCACCAACAAAACCAAAGCAAATTCCTAGTGTCTACCTCTTACACCTGGCAATAAACACGATTCTGATTCTGATTCTGATATGTATATACAGCTCTGGAAAAAATTAAGAGACCACTTCAAAATTATCAGTTTCTCTGGTTTTACTATTTATTGGTATGTGTTTGAGTTAAATTAAAACTTTTGTTATATTCTATAAACTACTGACAACATTTCTCCCAAATTTCGAATAAAAATATTGTCATTTAGAGCATTTATTTGCAGAAAATGACAACTGGTCAAAATAACAAAAAAGATGCAGTGTTTTCAGATCTGGAATAATGCAAAGAAAACAAGTTCATATTAATTTTTAAACAACAAAATACTAATGTTTTAACTTAGGAAGAGTTCAGAAATCAATATTTGGTGGAATAACCTTGATTTACAATCACAGCTTTCATGCGTCTTGGCATGCTCTCCACCAGTCTTTCACATTGCTGTTGGGTGACTTTATGCCACTCCTGCCGCAAAAATTCAAGCAGCTCGGCTTTGTTTGAGGGCTTGTGACCATCCATCTTCCTCTTGATCACATTCCAGAGGTTTTCAATGGGATTCAGGTCTGGAGATTGGGCTGGCCATGACAGGGTCCTGATCTGGGGGTCCTTCATCCACACCTTCACTGACCTGGCTGTGTGGCATGGAGCATTGTCCTACTGGAAAAAACACTCCTCAGAGTTGGGGAACAAAATGACAAAATGTCTCCGACCAAAACTCCGATGTCTCCCCTGTTCCCTCCGGCCGTGGTCGGGAGGCTGAGGCAGGAAAAGCCAACATTGACTCATGGAGATCAGCATTGATTCATGGAGAGATCTTCGTCTGGTCAGCTAACATTACTGCCAAGCAGCTGAAATATAGAGTGATATTGTGGTTTTAGCTGACGTGTGTCGCCTCACTGTTTTGAGCAATGCTCGTTCATGTCTATGTAGAGCGAGCACAAGCGCGAGCAACAGGACGCTGACTTTCGTTGACTTAACGGCCACAGGTGTCACTGTTAACAAGCATTTTCTGATTCTTACAAACAGTCCCTTTAAGGCGGTTGGCATCCAGCTTTTTTTATCCTCAATGTTTTACAATCTAGTCCTACATTCATATTCATATTTGATCAGTGCTGCCTAGTTTGATCGTTTGATCAGAGTTTGTGAGTGATTGACAGCTGCTCAGAGACGGCAAGGCTCCAGCTCGGCTCTGATTGGTTGTTGTCCTCCAGTCTGTGAAATCTTGGCCGGAGATTCAGATTACCTGTCTCATGCACTATACTGTCAGGATATAGTAACCGTTTTTAAAAAAAAAAACTTTTTTTAATCATATTTGCTCCATTTCTACTCACTGCAGCTTAAAAGCCCTCTCTGCCAACTCATCCACCCTCTCATTCCCCCTCACCCCTACATACGCTAACCTGCAGAAATGTTATTTGATTTGCTATTCTTGTGATTGACAGAAGGACTTCCTGTCGTACATCTTGAAGGGTGTTTGGGGACGAGTCTGAGCATATCAGCACTTTATCTTGTCTAGTTTTTTCCACCCATATAGTGCAACCAACACTGCCAGCATCTCCACTGTGTAAACCGCTAAATAATTGGATGTTATTCTGCACTTGCAAGCATTCCTCTCTTCTCAAGCTCATTTGATAACCTTTCCATTATTTTGCATATATTTCATGTTAGTGCTTTTGGCCGGCAACTATTTCCTAATCCTGTCTGTATTATATAACCTATACCAACCCTCTTCTGATTTCCCTGAAGTCTTGTTCTGTGCTCACAAGTGATTTTAAATTCCACTCCTACTCTGTCTATATTTCCTAAACTGGACTGAGTTTGTAAATTATAATAGTGTGTCCCTCATTGTCTGTATCCCATTCCCACTAGTTAAGTTAATTATGGCTGTTTTAATTAATGATCTTGCCTCTCCCCTACCATAGCTCCTTTTATAATTTTGTTACATTAATTTATCTGCTTGTTCATTATCTTTAATGAAAAATGGACCAAACAAAACTGCACATACTCATCCTTTGACATCTTAGGAGCATGATGTGAATTTCTATCACGAGATCTTCTCCGATCGTTCGTCTTGATGACAAACTTCTGAGAGCTTTTGCTGAATCTGAGCCAATGACTTATTTCAAAGGCTGTTGTTCTATCTACTGGAGGGACAAAATGATTGCAATGATTTCTGCTGAAAATAGTGACAATTTATCAGTCTGTGATATATATTAACATTAAATTCTGGTGTATATATATTATATATTATACATATTTACCAATTCCCACATGCCCAGCATCAGGATTCTTTGAACCATCTGTATATATTTATCAAAAATCGATAGAATTGTCTTTGAATATGATCTTTAACAATATGATGAATGTTATCTATTACTGATCAGTTCTTCTTTTTTCTAGGACCTGTAAATTTTCATGTGGATCTGGGCGCATCCATGGAGGAACATTACTTAAAGGTAGGGTTGATAGTGCTGTTCAAATATTTTTTTGTTATATTAGTTGAAATTGTTATTACATCACGACAACAATCAATAAATCAAATGCTCTGACAAAAAAAATCTGGCATCTGTTGCTGTCGGAGAGAGTCCTGAAGGGACGGACTGTCAGTGTTGCTGACTTGGTGAATTTCTCGCTAGATTTAGGGACTTTTGGAGCTAGTGCTGCTAGCCACTTTTATTGGAAAAGAGGTGGCAACACAAGGCTGGGTTTTTCAGTTGGATCATTTTTAAAATCTAGTGCATACTTGCCAAACCTCCCGATTTTCCTGGTAAACTCTCGTTTTTATTGCCCTCTCCCGGTTTCCTCCCGGAGTCACAATTCTCCCGCATATCTCCAGAAATGCCTACTGTTTCCACCTGGACGGCAGTAGAGCTACACCAAATGTCTTTTCCCGGTGGAGGAGAGCTGCTTGCGACACTGCAGCGGGGTTTGAGCTGCGCTTGTCCAACATCATAGCAAAGCCATCATGGCGTGTTGCAAGCCATTGTAAATAACGGGTTTCAGAGCAAAGTGGTTCCGTTGTCGCATTGTGAGAGGACCATCAATGAGGGAGAGATGGAGAGTAGAAAGAAAGAAATACTCAAGCAGGGGCAAAAAATTAATGAATGAAACTGAGTATTATATTATTATATTATTTTTAAAAATTCTCTCTAATGCTTGTCTGTATAGAAATAAGTCTGTGTTAAGTGGGGCTTTCTTTCGAGTTAACAACACCTAACATGATTTAGCAACTGAGACCTTGAAAACCCAGTTATATGACCAACTTTCACAATCTGTAAAGAAGATTTTGAATCACATGAATATCATTTCTCCCTCTTTTCCAGCTCGTCCCTTCATCTGCATATAGTGACGCACTTATATATCTCTGCATCCCAAAATCATTTATCATAATAATGAAAAGGATAGGGCTGATTACACTTCCTTTTTCTATTACAAGCTCACTAGACATATCTGATCCTACTTTAATCCTGAAAGTACGTCGTGCTGAGAAATCCAATAATAATCCTAATATACAGCTTGCCTGGTTCATAGTTTTGTATCGTTGTGCTTCTCTTGCTTGTTTTTGTACAACTCATCTTTGCAAAGCGACACTATGTTCTCCTCCACAGCTGTTGCACATTTTCGATATGCATGATTCACTCCCCACCGTGCACACCTCTCCTTTCCATTGTTCTGTTGCATATTACTTGACCCATACAGTGACATATATTCTCCTTCTGAATAATTGAACATGCCCAGCAAAACTTTCTTCGGTAAGATATTATCAAAATGAAGTAAGAACCTCTCCGTTGTCTCATTCCCCTTATTACAGATCAACCTTTTAGCTTCAGCAGCTTCAACTGCTTTCTTTCTAAGTCCTGACACAATGTCTTCAATAGATAGCGATAGTGGAACACCAGATATTAGATTACACCCATTATTTTGGCGACTGCATCTGGAATGTGTGACTTGTCTTTTTCTCTATTAATCATTTTCTTGTTCAAAATCGATCTCTGTTGTTCTTCATCCTTTGCAAATATTAGTACTCTTCTGTTGTTCAGGTATTTTGCTTTGCCTTTGTGATTTTAATTGGATTGAAATGACTACCATCTTTGTTCAACTCCATGATTAATTTTCATTCATTATTGTGTTATCTGTTATTTATAAATGCTACATTAATTAACTGCTGCTTGAAGCCTTGTCTGAGATTTTTAATGTTTTGAAAGTGTTATCAGAATCCTCATTTGAACCGCTGGATCTTTCAACATTAGCTTTTTTCCTCCTTTTCTGGTAGTGGACCGGTTGCCAGTCCATTCCACCACGCAGGTGCAGAGGGGCTGAGGGTGCTTGAGCTCATGCCCCTTTGCCCGTTGATGTCCGAATTTCCCTTTTGTCAAGGCGTATTTTATGTTTTTTATTATGAATTCCTGCCCGTGGCCCTTATCAAGAAAAGCAATTAACAATTAACAATAATTTATCTCTAAATAAAAAAATTACAGTTTACATCACATGTTGGTCATCCGTGACGTGCCCTCAGTTAAGCTCGCAGCATTGACCCGGGATGCAGACAGACACTCATGGTACATGTCCACAGCCTCCATCCTTTCCACGCTTCCCATTCATTGTCTATGTAAGCAGCCATGCAATGCATTCTGGTAGCGTGGCGGCGCGATTCGAGAGACGGGGCGTCACACCGCCCGTTCCTCATTTACATAAAGTTGAGGTCTAGGCTACGTTATGCAAATCGCGGGCGTCCGAGACGACTCGCCGCCTCTGGAAACTCCCGAGAAACATTTAAATTAAGTGTTGTCGATCCAAAATAAAGACAGACTCAGCAACTGCATGGCTTATTTCTCGCCTAAAATGTTTTCAGAAACACATTTCGGTGAACTATTTTCGTGATGTGAGAGAAGAAAGTTTCCAAACGAGCCGCCATGGTGGTTCGGGTTTGAAAGCTGGGAGCAGCAGCCCACGAAGGAAAGCGTTCGTCTAATCAGGTGCTCAGTGCCTTGTGTCTAGTGGCAGCCCATCAAGCATCCAATGCTGGATTCTAGGCGATCCTTCGCGATAAAAAAATGCCCCTGTAGACGCGTACCATCACGCCTCATTTCCACAGAGCTCTGTGTACGTATGTGAGTCAACCGGAAGTTCATTCATTCCTATGGGAACCTCCGTGATCTCTGATTTGTTTGTGAAGCTCTTCCTTATTGTTTTTTTTTGGTCCGTACTTTGCCTCAAGTACATTGGAAAATTTGACTTTTGTGGCAGATTACGGACAGACCGTATACACTCTGTGCCACAGGAAGTTAGCATGTTATGCTAACTTCCTGTGGAATTAGTGGATCAATGAGGTGATTGATGAATGTAATCCCGAGCTCTATTTATACATTTTTTCTTTGTGAAAAGTTAGAATATTTAGCAGTTTTGTGAACTATTTTGTTAAGATGTATGAACCACTACATGTTACACAGCTGGCATGCTACCAATATTAGCTAAATATGCCATTGAACTTTTAACCTAGAAAAAATGTAACATTTAAACATGACTCATCTAGACTGGACGACGAAAAACAGACAAAACTGTTTTATATCTATGAAGTAACTTCTCTCCCATATCTGTGGCAGTGTTTCTATCCAACCGTAAAGAGATGCATTTCCCTGCGTTGGACACATTACGGGGCGTAATCACTATACTGTACAGATTTGGATACAAAACAAAACTTCGGATTTGTGTCATTGATTATTGATTATATAGTATTAGCGTTACGCAGCGTCACCTTCAAATTGTGCAACACAAGTTTAATAGTGGTCCTGGATCTATTTTATAAATTTTGTCAGTGTGACAATACAAACAGGTGACAAATTATACAGACAAAGTTGTAACAGGACATTAACAGACATTAATATGAGACGTATGAAACCGACGTTATGATTTGAATATGGTACAGATTTCTGATTGCTGTTGTTAGTGGGATGTATGTGTGCATGTACTGTATGAAAGTGTGTTGTGCAAGTGTGTCATATATTCAAATTCATATGTGAAGAACTGAGCAGAGGCAAGAGGAAGAGGAGGAGGAGGAGGAGGCGGAGGAGAGAGAAACAAAATAAATAAATGAGTAGACTTCTTTATTAATACCCAAGAGTATATTTGTTATGCAGCCAGGAGATACAGCATTCAGAGTTAAAACAAGACAAATGAAGTTTATGCGTAAATTCAGTCAGGAAGACTAGGGGTGCAATCTCATTCATTCTCATTCATTCTGGGTCACTCTCTCATGGGCTATTACTATGTCAGCTGATTATTATAGCTCTTGATTTTTTTCGAAATGTAACAATACGTATTCTAACATGTTTTTAACCCTAACAGTTTACTTATTAGGGCTGGGAATATTCACCTAACTCCTGATTCGATTCATGATACTTGGGTACCAAGTCGATATGTATTGTGATTTTTAAGTATTGCGATTTGATATTACGATTTATTGTGATTTTTGTTAACTTTTTTTAACACTAGAACATGGGAAAAAGTTGAATCATACACTTCTAGGGACTTTTACTTTGGAAAATATATAAATTAATACAGTAAAAAGGTTTGATTTTCAGCATCTATGTAGTCAGAGATGTCCTGAAGTCTAATATATATCAGTCATTGTAAAGCATTACTTATTTAATTTTTTCCAGCAACCCAAAAATCAAAGAATAAAGACCTTTACCTCACAAATTAGTGGTATTTTTTAAAAATTTATAATGTAATGTTTTATACTTCTGGTGAATACAATCCAATCAATCTTCTTTCTATATATGTATTTCGTATGTACAGTTCCCTTATCTGATGAGAGGGTTGCACTGTAAAGGACAGAGGGTGTCGTATCCTGTACAGATTGTAAAGCCTCCTGAGACAACTTTGTGTTTTGTGATTTTGGGCTATACAAATAAAATTGACTTGACCTTTGTTACCACCTTATTTTGAAAACCAGACGTAGTCACACGTGTAAACTTCCGTTAACTTCTCTGAGTCTGTCACTAGCAGCTTTGTTCTCTTTATACATCCATGGTCAGCTCCATCGGGGCCGTTTGAATGCATTTAACATAAATGTCAGTATATGGGTGCTCTACAGTTGTAGCGTCGGCCAATTTGACCACGGAGATACGAGTGACGGCTGGCTTTACTGCACGTTATGATGTACTCCCTGAGAGGGAACACATGCATTTATCATTTTTTCACACCATCTATATGCTTTTTCCATGTTAGTCTTTCATCAATGTTACATCAATTTTACTTCACTCCCCCTCTGGATTGCTTGTCAACTGTACATAATGGAGCCCTGACATTCAGATTTCTCATTATGACATTTCGTTTTTTCTACTGAAATGTTAAACCTCCACTTGCCTCCCCAATCCGCTCTATAATTTAGGGCTTCCTGCATTCGCTCAGTTGTATCTTTAATATTTCTGCCTTCTTTTCCAAATTGCTAATCGCAAACAGAGAGAGACCAAAACCAGCCCCAAGGTCTTGAACGATATAATTTATCATAATGTTAAATAGTATCGTGCTGATTACACTTCACTGGGGTGTTCCACTGTCAATACCTGCGTCATCAGAATAAGCATCCCCAACCCTACCCTGTATTACCCTGTTCTTTAAGTTTGAAACCAATGAAGCATGCGCCCTGGTATTACTGCTTCATACAGATCTATAATTAGCCACTCTTTCCGTAACATGTCCATTGTCTTCTCAATGTCGAGAAACATCGCCACTCCTCCCTCTTTATTTAGTCTCTAGGAACAAGCGCTGAACCCGACAGGGCATTATCAGTCATCGCCCCCTCTCTTTGGGACTCATCAAACCACATCAGATATGCCCCCACACTGTCATCATTCAAGAAGGCCTTCAAAACCCACCTTTTCAGACTTTACTTCCCCAGCTTCCCCAATTTTATTCTTATCCTTTCTTTCATTTTATTCTTATCCTTTTTCTGTCTGTATTACAGAGATTACTGCTTGTTTTTGTTCTTTATCTTCTTCTACAGTAAAGCATCTTTGAGAACTTTTAAAAGTGCTAGATACATCTGATGTATTATTATTTATTTATCATGGCTGTCTTTATGTCAGTCAAAGGAAAGCACTTTTTTTCGTTTCTCGTCCTCGGTGTTCCTCCCTCTGCAAAAAACAATTTGTATTGGAGTAAACTTACCCTCCTTCTCCAGTTCTAACACCAATCTATCTGTGACCATTTTTTCCATTACTTATACTTACTCATACCATGGCAACGGTCGAAGCTTCGAAGCATCTGGGTCCGGTGTTCTTGCAACACTGCATCCTCTAATCAGCCTGAAGATCTAATGCCATCCTTTCCAGGAGCTGTTTGTCCCCATTTCTTTACAGCTCTGCATTATTCTTCCAATGATAAATATAGATTAAAGCTTCAGTAGGCAGAATGTCTTTGGCATCATTGGGCAAAAAATTCAATAATAACCTTTCAGCATATTGTGATTCAAGTGTTCTGAGAGAAAAATAGACTTCGTCTCCTCATCATGGCTCTGTTTTCAGGCTTTAAAAAAATCTAGCCCGTGATGGAAAACTTTAATAATTTTATTTTCACTCAGTTTTGCTTTCTCCAAATCACTTGTGGAAAACACCCCCTCTTCCTTTAATGCTGGCATTTTCCTTAAAACTCCTAACATGCTGTGAACTGCTGCCCATATTTCTCCACCAGATGTTTCCAAGCCTAGTCCTTCTCAGTATTTTCTATAGCACTCTTCTTTCTCAGCTCTCAGACATTTTAATCTATGCTTTGCTCTCTGTTGGCCACTTTCTCAGTGCTCTGTCAGCACGGTTCTGCTTTATCACATGACATGATTTATTCCACCACGGTGCACTTATCTTCCTCTATAGGGGTGCATTCATATGCATTGCTGAAGGCTTTTGCACATAAGCTGTTATTCCATTCATTTATTGTTCCCTCCTTGGCTCGGGGTAACAGAACTCATGAAACGGTATTACGAAATTAAGATACAAACAAAGGTGATTGTATTCTGTTACAGTTACAGACAAAAAAAGACGTAATCAGATTACGGAGACATTTAGTAAAAATGGGTATTATAAGCAGGATTACAATTTTAGAATAAAGAACGATATACTGCCATGCACATTACAACACTTCACCACACGAGTCTCAAACAATGGCTTCTAATGTTAGTGGAGAAAAATGCTTTCACTGGGTGGAAATTTAACCATTATTTGGTTTGTAAAGCAGAAAATGGGAACATCATCACGGTTATTGCAAAGCAGGATGGTTTGCACAATGTCCTTTTTAGGGAGGCATCCGAGCATGAAAAGACATCTTCGTAGGGAATGAGCGAACCGCTTACAATTTCTGGTATGGCAAACATAATACAAGACAAACTGGGAAATTTGCATGTACTGTAGCTTTAATTTAATTTATATGGGTACTGCTGCTGCTGCTTCTCATAGTTAAATCAGGAAACACTAATGTGCCAAATGATTCGAGTTCTTGGATGATGACAGCATTTTTACAGCTGGAAAGGCATAACTTATTGCACTGTACTGTGATGCAATTTCTGCTTTACATACAAAATAATGGCGAAATTTCCGAACTAGTTGGTCTGCCATCTTTCACACATACTAACCGATATCTATCCATGAAGTCCTCCACTGTGTTACCATTAACATCTTTTATTCTACTGGTTGTGAGCATTAGAGTCACTTGCCTAAATGACTGGTGACCCTATTTGTTCCATAACATCCAAATCCTGATGCTAATTTGCAAACAGGGATTGTAGAAATTAGCAATTTTCTTCCATTTGTGCGTTCCCCATACCCCTTTTCACTTTCTGGTACTACAAATCAGATCTTACAAATGTTTTACAGTCTCCTCCTGCTTTCTTATTTCGATCCTGTCTAATACTTTGATACCCTGGAACCACAAAGTTATGGTTTCCTGAACACACAACACCTCTGGTTTATCTCTGAATACATCCACAACAAACCTTTTAACTTCCTGTTCTCTTCCAACCAAACACCTTGCATTCCACTGCAAGATATAAAACATCAGCAGCTTAGTAGCATTTATTTCCACCTGCCTGAAGGGTAACATCAGTATTTTTCAACCTGGACCCTATTTTCCCATGTTTTTGTGTCTAAAGCCCCTTTCAAACAGCCTGTTCAGGACGGGACTGTTGCGTTATCCACTGTTGTCTTCCAATGACAAGTCACATAACACAATAACAAGCAGAAAGCGAAAGGTAAGAAAAGGTTTAATTTCTCTGTAGGCAAAAACAAGCTTGTCAAATTGACGCCAGCCCGGCGCATGCACCTCTGCTACTCTAGCCGAAAAACAATTACGGCGTAGAGTTTTTGTCGTATGAAAAGAATCTGATGATGCTGAAGACGTCCAAGGCACTTCATAGTGGATGACACATCCTCAGTTTGTATAAGGCTGTCACCACTGCACTGAATCAAAACAAGACCGGCCAGGCAAGCCTATATGAGCTTGAACACTAGTCACAGTTCGTCACATTCACGATGTAAATGACTGAGCCAATCAGATTTCAACAAAAAAGAGGATCGACCCAAATAGGAGGGGAGTATTAGATTGGCCCAGTCTGACAGGCAGCGTTCTGCTCTGTGCTGTCTGACTGCAGTTACTGCTATTGGTAACTTTTTATTATCATATTATTATTGTTATTTTGCTCATGATGAATAGTTAGCCCACATAGTATAGTATAGTTGCCACCCTTGCCAAAGTGCCACACTAGGTAATTGCCTATTTCGCCAATATGGACTCGCCGGCCCTGACCGTATCCCATTTAGCAGTGTCCATCTGCACCTTCCATACTGGACCAATTTAAAAAAAATGTTGTCCCCATTAGACACTTAGACACAAAAAGATGTGACACTATGGTCCAGGTTGAAAAATACTGAATTTATCTTTTAAACCCTTCACAACAACAACAACAACAAAAACAGAAAAAGAAAAGCAAGACAGGCTCAGGCTCTAATGATACAGCATTATTGTACATTAGCAACAGGTGCCCTCAGTGCTGTGTCAGTACTTACACACATGCAAGACTACAATGACTGCAAGACTACAAAAACTGTGATTGGTTTTCTACCTATTGAACAGCATGTTTTATCATTTTTAAGACCATAGTCTAAGATGTCAAATTAATGAATAAACCATATATAATCCAAATCATGCTATATAAGATGCAAAAGTCCTACAATCATCTAACATTAAAAGCCATTCTGTTTCTATTAGCAGCATTCACTATAACCATTTAGATACATTACTTGTCCCTGTAGTTGTTGTTCAGCTGCAGAACACACTTGAACCTGATTAGATTCAACAGCAACGCACCATAAAACGCAGTGAGAAAAACGAATGAGACCTTTTGAAGACTGTACAAAAGCTTTTTTGAAAGCGGGCAGAGAAAAGAGGGACAACTTGAATACCTAAAATGCATTTAATTGACGCGCATCTCCAGCCAGAAAAAACATAACAAATTAGTCACTGCCTGAACTCACATCTCCTGTCTCTGTTGGATAGGAGCGTTATAATAAAGTAAGCACAGTGTTGCAATGAGTTAGACACGGTGCCTTCACTGCTAGGTGCAGCCGTAATGACACTGCTGACCCCTGTTAAGGCATTGTCTTATCGTTTCCCCCGCTCGAAGGATGTCAGAGCACAAACCCATCATTAAAGTATGATATAACGATGTTGTTAGACACTATGACACCTAGGACTGGGTGTCAGTACTCGATACCTTTAAGGTATTGACCGAAGTAATCCAGTACCGAGTAGTATCGAAACCTTTCCATTCCATACACCTGCAATCAACCTTTTTTGTGCCTAGATATAGAAAAAAATGTGTCAGAGCATGTGAGTGGAGTGGAGCGCAAGCGAGGTGTGAGTATGAGCAGAAGGATTTTGTGGATTTTTTATAAAGTTGGAGCGTTGCCTTATCTACGGCTCCAATTTCCCTCGGTACCCCTCACACCATGAGCTTGAAGCGTGCCCGAGCAGGCCTGACCAGAAAATGTATCTGATCACACTTTCATGGACGCACACATGAAAAGAACTGTTCAACCAGGTGTAGTCCAGCCGTCATCTGCTCATCTGAACTTCTCCCTCATTGCTGTATTTTGGGAGTACACATGGACATGTAAATATGCATACATGTGTACATGTAAATTACTACAGATCTGGTGTTGTATAAATGTAAAAAATGCTGAATCATTTATAGGATTAGTGAACAATTGCCCCCATGTCCTCACACTTTCCACGCATCCTTTTATCATTATTCATCTCTTAAGCATGGATTAAAATAACGGAAATGTCTGTGAATGGATCACACACTATTATATATTCATTGCTTTTGTATGAATTTTTCACACAAATTATTACTTGTCATGGTTTAAGGTTGTGATTCAGATGGTGGTAAGAAATGATCATCAGTGATAATACATTTTATTCTCCACATCATGTTCAGAGCAAAATCTATTTGCATATCTAGTTACAGCACAGCAATTTCCACACTAACACCCACAAACATCTGACTTTTGTCATTAGTGGTAAAGGTTACAATCTTCATTCATTACCAGGACAAATGACTCTGCAGTAATGACGGGTATTTATCAGCTCCAGCTCTGACTGGCAGTGATGGAAACATGCCAGCCAGGTGGACAAGCGTTGAAGTGAATATATAATAAATAAAATGAACAGTACTGTAATTTATTAACATACATAACATACAATTCATATATGCTCCTCAAAGCCACTAGACTCCAGTCAGACAACAGTAATTTTACCTCGCTGATCATCGAAACACACTTCATTAAAATGTAAGACAAAATAAAACTCATCAAAACCGTCTTTCCACTGTTCCAACAATCATCAACTCTGGTTTGAGCGAAACAAACCCTTAATTCACAGATTTGGATGTGAAAAGTAACAGCCGCTCTATGCGCTCCTCAAAGCCACCAGACTCCATTGACAGAAACAGTAATTTTACCTCACAGAAACAAAATAAAACTCATCAAAACCGTCTTTGATAGTCTTTCCACTGTCCCAACAATCACCAACTCTGGTATGAGAGTTTGAAGAGAGACTGAATGGACATCCACAGACATTAAAAAAAAAGAAGTAACCACCGCAACATTTTCATTGTTTACTAACTGTTTTCTGGTGGGTTTGTGACGTAGAACGTGACACACCAGAGAAAAAAAACCAGAAGGCATACTCATCTTCTGGCAATGGAGTCTATCGCCTATTTTGAGCGTGTTTTCCCGTGTTTAATAAACCTGCATATACGCACACATTTTGGTGGGAAAATTGTACAAGTAGCAGGCAGCCAAGTAATCAAAGATATTTGTACTGAAAAAGTGGAGTTCAGGAGCCCTTTTTTTCACTATTAACATTCTTCACATGTTGATGAAATTTTGATTACAGTTCCTCTTTAACCCCCAGATTACCAGTAGACAAAGTTAACACTCAAATAAAGTAACAGTATGAGCAGAGCTCAAGACAGACGTAACAGTCTGTCTGGTTTTAATTTTCTACTCACGGGAGCAGAACCACAGGCTGCAAGGGGCTGTAAGTTTGAATGCATTAAAGTTCATATTTATCTCTTCACATAGCCTCCATCTCTTCTTTCACTAATGAACGTGGAAATCAGTGAGTTGTACTGCACGGCAACAATTTGTTTTTAATACATGTGCTGATTTTTAGTTAGTTTAGTTATTGAGTGTTAAAAGTGTTAAAAACCTGAGCTTTTAATGGTGATTGATGGTGTGGATAACATCTTGTACATTCCAATACCCATATTACCATACTATTTAGTATGCCAGAAAAAGATTTAGTGTGTCATACATCATGGGTTCTATCTTACACCTGGCGCACAACGCAGCGCAACTGTCATTGCTCGTTTCAGACCGTCGCAGTTGTCATTTTCACACCTAGCGCCCACATTGTGTATATAGCAAATGTACTTTTGCCCATCTGTGTGCCCATCTGTGTGCCCATGGGCTCGTTGGAATGAGGTGTGGTTTGAGGCAGCAGAAAGCGATTGTGCCACTGACCAACAAAAACCTGGTCTAAAGTCTGGCGCAGTATTTTCCTGCTATTTAAAGGGCACATTATTCAGATAGATGTGTCTACATAGGAGGGTTCACTACACTCGACTTGTTACACACACAGGGAAGCACAGCAGCTCTCCTCCTCAATTAAATACAGTGCATTAAAACAATTCCATCCAGCCAATGGTAGACTGATAAACCTTCAACAAAAGTTGAAATGCCTTTCTTTCAATTCAGTTTGCGATACCCCTATACATTTTTATTTTCATTCTAAGATTATCCTGGAGGAGGCCGGTAATATTTACATATAAATCTCAACTAAACCTGTGTTTACTTTCTTCACTGAGACAGACGAAAATTCGAAAATTAAAAAACTCCGTCAATCAAAGTTCAGCATTGGGAAGAGAAGAGATACGGGACAAGATGAGGAGACTGAGAGACGAAGAAAGAGAGAAGGTGATGAAGATGAGAGAGGAAGAACAGGTACTGCACTACTGTGCCCAGGATAGGATTAGCATTGTGTCCCTGTGCTGTTCAACACAAAGAAAAACTGTCCTGATCCAATTCAAACAATATAATTACCACAGTGATAATCACAGTGATATGTTCTTGGGTAATAACAGTGGAATGAACTCAATTTAGACAAATATCCAGCACAATGATGAAATGTAGAAGGTGTGTATAATTTTATAATAAAGACCTCTGTAGGCTGCTCCTCATCTCTGCTGCAGGCTGACAGCTCGAGCCGAGGCTACGTTAGCTGTTACTAGCATAACATATCCGAATCTGTGACCTAACACATAGATGTATAAACAGAACTGGATACAGCGATGGAGGCGGGCTCCCGTTCATTCCTATGAGAGTTACTAAGTGGCGCGTGAAGCCAAAATGGCTAGACTGCCGAAAGATAAAATACTCAGATCATCCAGCGATCTTCCGCATCCATTGGACCCATAGAGCAGGCGCAGTAGCGTTTCCTTTAATTCCGCGTCCCAGCCCTCGCTCCAGCCTAAGTTTGGGTCTCATTCACATCAATGAAGGAAGGAAAATAACTCTGGATTCACCTATAGTATTAGTGCATTTTACAACTTTTAGGACCTAATAATTTCAATAAGGGATATACAAGTGTTAGTACTGGAGAGTTGATTTACCTCAAAAGAAATTTGAGTTACAGACGTCTCTTTCCCAATGTCAGTCTATGGGAAAAAGTCTTTTTGGGCCTAATTGCATCACATGACGGACAAGGAAGTTGTAGTACCGCCGTTTGGCCACTATGAAAATTTGCTTCAATGCCCGGCGCTCTTTCTGGGGGCTTGACCTAAGAGTTGGCAGTCGGGTTCCATTGTTGGTAAGGTTTTGACAAGGAAGACAAATGTCTGGGATATAAAAGATGATACCTGTGGTTCTGCTGCAGAAAATTATATCCTTTTTCTTAAACTGTCCATCGTGAGTCTGACAGTGTTATAACAAAGCATGCTAAATTGCTGGAGTAGTCTTTTTTTTTTTTTTTAAAGTTATTTTTTTGGGGGCATTTTTCCATTTTTTTATTGAGGACAGTGGATAGAGTCTTGAAAGGGGGGAGAGAGAGAGAGTGGATGCGGAAAGGGCCACAGGCCGGATGCGAACCCGGGCCGCCGCGGTCAGGACCAAGCCTTGATACATGGACGCCCGCTCTACCAACTGAGCTAACCCAGGCGCCCTGGAGTCGTCTTTTAAGTTTATATTGCGCCTTAGCGGTGCATACAGGATAGCCAAACAAATCTGCAATTAATCAAATTACTACAAACTTATGCCAAATTCACTCCAGGCAGCTGCGGCTCACCGCAATAATTACATATTTCCACGGCCGGGAGGCGTGTTCATGTGTTTCAGGTGGGAAGAAATTTGTTGTAACATAGGTCAACATGTCACAGGATCTGTTTACTGATCAGCTGAGTTAAACTTTAAAAGTTAAACTTTACCCAACGTTTCGTTTGGCCGCACTTCGCCGCAGTATCAGACGGCTGCAGCTTGCTGAGCTCGGGAGTGACTGCTGCAGCTTTTCATAGACCTTGCAGGGCAGCTCAGTGCAGGCCGCACTTCGCTTCTGCTCTGTGTGAATTCGGCGTGACTGATACATGGTGAATCCAGAGTCTTAAAGGCCCCCTGCGGCTCCCGTTGTCCACTTTGCCTGGTTAACTTTCTATCTAGGTATTTTATATCCACAATAAACAAAACCATTATTCTAGTAATGTGCACTCAGTGCAGACCTCCACCAGGTGTGTCTGCAATGACTACTGCTGTAATGTGTGATTTTATGATTGCAAACCACAGTTGTCTAACCCCCATTTAGACCGCAAATGAATCAGATGTGTTTTTCACTCGCACGTCTCACACAACAGATACGCTGTCATTGTAATCTAAGCAGATTTTCTCTTCAAGTCTAGTTTTTCAACAATGCATGTGTAAACGTGAGGTTGATGCCCAACAGAGGCAGACCTTTAGGGGGGCTCCGAGTTCTCTCCCAGGAAATTTTGAGCATCAAACACTTAATTTCCTTCATTCTAGTGAATTTTTATGCATCAATTTCTGCCTTTTCTGCACCCAGTTATGGTGGAAATATCTTTATTTATGTAAAGGAAAACACAAAATTCAAGCGCCAGATGACAATTCAAAATATAATGGAATATAATGCAGTAGCCTAAGGCTTTCAGTCATTCTGTATTGCTTTCAGATATTTATTCTCCTGTAGATAATTTTTTTCTCATTTAATGTTCTCCCTTTATAACCTATATCTATGGTAATAACGACCAATTTGACCCAATGTTTTCTGTCAGAACATTCAGCAATTTATTCGCTAACGTTTCAATTTATTTAATTATTTATTAATTTATTTGCCAGGGACAATACATGAAGGCATTGCTACACTTAATTAAAGTATAACCGATGCAACGTATATAGGACTTCTAGCCGTAGCTAATTTGCAGACCTTGTCCCTGGTTAGAATACATAAATACATAATGCAACATCATACATAAAATCACATTATACAACATCGTACATTACAATCAATTTACATATGTATGTTCCTGATCAATAATCTGTGATCACAGTTTTGATCAAAACTGAGCAGCTTATACTTTTTCAGAATTATACAGTGGTGCCATTTCATTGGTTTTTGATCCATTATTTTCAGTGTTTGTTTATATAGCAATGCAACAGGTCTGGCAGTTGACGTGAAGCCTGGCTCTATACAGTAACACAATAAGACAAGTGTAAAAATATCATGGCATGCATAAACAGTTGAGCTGCCTTAAGGGCTTGTTTTCAATCTGCAAAGCGTCATCGTGAAATTCACTACCCACTTCTTCTTCTCCTGTGGTTTTACTGGCAGACTATCAATGTTAAAGGTGCATGCTGCCACCTCCTGTACCGCAGTGTGTAACATCATGACTTTATAGAGAATACTGGATTTTAAACCTATCTAACTAAAGCCATTTAAACCTGTAACTGTTTGTCCCTTGTCTCTAACAGACAAGTTTACAAAATGATTTCAGAAAATAATAATAAAAGGCCTAATAATTAACCCTCTGAGACCCACGTAGACACGTTTCTGTCTTTTTTAGGGGGGACAGGGGGTCTTAAGAGGGAGATAGCAGGTCAACAGTAGATGTCACATAGAAGTGGTATTTATCATCTGAAAGCTGTGAACCTGAAGATTAATTTGAGAAGTTATAAGGTGATAAGGTGTTATGAGAAAGTGTGAGTCACTGCAACCCCGAGAGATCCTTACGCATGCAGCCATATATGAGCCCCGAGAACATGACGCAGTTTGGTGCAGCTGTATGTGAGATTAGCCATGGACAGACACAGAGGTGCACCCCCCTCACGCATGCAGTGACACAGTCACACCGATCTCATTATCTCCTCCCAGGAGATAAACACAGGATTTTCAACCAGCAGACCGCCATTTGTGTTCCACTTAAAGGGACTGTTTGTAACTTTTTAAGCGTATAAATGTAGCGGGTCGGGACACATGCGCGCTCGCATATGCACGTTCGCGTGTAGCCGCTGTCTCTCCTCCTCTGCCTGCTTGCCTTCTCTCAGACAGAGCGTGCGTTCTCGCTCAGCTCGCTCCACCTCTAGACGTGAACGCGCGCTCACTCCACACTGCAGAAGAGTTAGTTTAGCTCTGAGAATATCTAGTGAATGTACAAGGGACGTTTGTGCAGAAATAAATGCTGCAGCTCCTCCAGACCAACAGAGGTTTCCCTTGTCTTGTGAAGTGACGGCGCTCTGCAACGAGTTACGTTGTTGTCTCGTTACCGACCGGGTGCCGGCGTCTTCCTGCTCTCTCTGGCTGTGGGCGGAGAGAGCAGGAAGACTCGTTACAGAGCCTCGCTGCCTCAGCCTGCGCTGAAGCAGGAAAAGCCAACACTAGGATCAGCAGTGATTCATGGAGAGACTTTAGTCTGGTCAGCTAACATAACAAAGCAGGTGAAATATAGAGTGATATTGTGGTTTTAGTTGACGTGTGTCGCCTCACTGTTTTGAGCGATGCTCGTTCAGGTATATTTAGAGCGAGCAAGCGCGAGCCCGATGCTGACTTTCGTTGATTTCACGGCCACAGGTGTTGCTGTTAACAAGCATTTCTGAAAGTTACAAATAGTCCCTTTAAAACTAAGGCCCTGTCGTACACAGATATTTTTAAAAACGGGTATTTTTCTCTTCGTTTTGGCTTCTTATACACGCAAACTGAGTTTTGGGTCACAAAGACGGATATTTTTTGCAAACGCCTTCTAAGGTAAGGTGTACCTTGAACTTTCATGCCAATAATGAATTTCATTCAATTGAAAAGGAAAGAGAAAGATTGGCCTCTCTCTCTCTTTCTCTCTCTCTTTCTCTCTCTGTCTCTCTCTCTTCCTCTCTCTCTCTCTCTCCCTCTCTCCCTCTCCTCTTTCTCTCCCTCTCTCTCTCTCTCTCTGTCTCTCTCTCTCTCTCTGTCTCTCTCTCTCTCTCTGTCTCTCTCTCCCTCTCCTCTTTCCCTCTCTCTCTCTCTCTCTGTCTCTCTCTCTCTCTCTCTGTCTCTCTCTCTCTCTCTCTGTCTCTCTCTCTCTCTCTGTCTCTCTCTCTCTCTCTCTTTCTCTCTCTCTCTCTCTCTCTCTTTCTCTCTCTGTCTCTCTCTCTCTCTCCCTCTCTCTCTGTCTCTCTCTCTTCCTCTCTCTCTCTCTCTCCCTCTCTCCCTCTCCTCTTTCTCTCCCTCTCTCTCTCTCTCTCTCTGTCTCTCTCTCTCTCTGTCTCTCTCTCTCTCTCTCTGTCTCTCTCTCTCTCTCTGTCTCTCTCTCCCTCTCCTCTTTCCCTCTCTCTCTCTCTCTCTGTCTCTCTCTCTCTCTCTCTGTCTCTCTCTCTCTCTCTCTGTCTCTCTCTCTCTCTCTGTCTCTCTCTCTCTCTCTCTTTCTCTCTCTCTCTCTCTCTCTTTCTCTCTCTGTCTCTCTCTCTCTCTCCCTCTCTCTCTGTCTCTCTCTCTTCCTCTCTCTCTCTCTCTCCCTCTCTCCCTCTCCTCTTTCTCTCCCTCTCTCTCTCTCTCTCTCTCTCTCTCCCTCTCTCCCTCTCTCTATCTCTCTCTCCCTCTCCCTCTCTCTCTCTCCCTGTCACTTGATCTTTCTCTCTCTCTCTCTCTTTCTCCCTCTTACTCTCCCTCTCTCTCTCTCTCTCTCTCTGTCTCTCTCTCTCTCTCTCTCTCTCTCTTTCTCTCTCTGTCTCTCTCTCTTCCTCTCTCTCTCTCTCTCTCTTTCTCTCTCTGTCTCTCTCTCTTCCTCTCTCTCTCTCTCTCCCTCTCTCTCCCTCTCTCTCTCCCCCTCTGTCTCTCTCTCTCTCTCTCTCTCTCTCTCTCTCTCTCTCTCTCTCTCTCTCTCTCTCTCTCTTTTTAAGAAAGCTTTATAAACAGCAGTCGCTGCTGAGTCGCATCACACAACTTGTTGATCATGCTTCACTTCAGCTTCTCCACAGTTATGCTCCTGACACAGCAGGTGTGCAGTTTATAGATTAGAACCCAATAGCCTAATAATACTAATAATACTACTACTAATAATACTAATAATACTACTACTACTACTACTACTACTACTACTACTAATAATAATAATAATACTACTAATAATAATAATACTAATAATAATAATAATAATAATAATAATAATAATACTAATAATAATAATACTACTACTAATAATAATAATAAGAGAGGAAAAAGTGCTAAAATGATGGTTTGGTTGTGTGTGGTGTTGTGGATGTGCAGCCCTGTCCTGACAGCAGCAGCAGGACAGAGACTCAACGACTCCTCACTTCTTGGAGAGGAGATATTGTCCTACACGGAGCATTTCCTCAACGTGTCGGGTCAGCTGGATAACCGGACTTCTGGGTTTTTCCTGCTGGACTTTGACGACGGGATGCTGGAGGACTGGCGCTCTCTGGCCAGTAAGAAGCGCCGCGGAGGAGAGTCTCAGGACGGCCGGGTGAAGGCGCTGCTGGTGGCCGCCTACTCTCTCATCATTGTGATCTCTCTGTTCGGCAACACGCTGGTGTGCCATGTGGTGGTGAAAAACAAGCGCACCCTGTCCGCCACCAGCTTGTTTATCATGAACCTGGCTGTGGCTGATATCTTCATCACCGTCCTCAATACGCCCTTCACCCTGGTAGGAACACCTTTCACTCTTGAAATATACACTGTAAACAATTGCTGTTAATTTACAGCAGGATTTCAACAGTATTACAGTTTTTCTCGATTGTTTACACACATTTTCTGAAAGCATGCCTCATACTCTCAGAACTCTACACACAAATCAAAAAACACACACACAATGGGCAAAACCCCTCAATTCTCCTGCAAAATGAAACTTTACATTCAAAACAATGTTATTTCTTCTCAAAATGGTATTTTGTTTTCAAATGACACACACAAACCATCATATGAATAGACATTTATGAGAACCAGTTGAACACTGATGTGCTCAATATAAAACACTATGATGAATGGAAAACACTTCTTCTCCATTCATCATAATGACTTAGGCCTTTTTTTTGTTACTACAGACAGTACATACATAAGTGTGTTGTAAAATATTTTAGAATATTGTTTTTATACTCAGAACACACATATACACGGTAACAAATATATTTTATTTTCCCCACAAAACCAATGTACACAGTGTACATCCCAACCAACACAAAGTTGCACATACAGTGGAAAAAAAAAAAAACTATGCTGCATCCTCTCTTCTGTTTCGGTCTGGCCACAGCACCTCATCCACATCACAAGCAATGTTTTCCCTGGCCAAGCAGCGGGGGAAATATCGCTTAGCATGTCAAATTCAGCCATGAAAAGCATTAACTGATTGCTAATTGTAACACTGTGTGACAGGTGTTTGCCCATGTGATGAGTCAGTGTGCATAGTAGGGCAATTGACTTTAGAATTTTGAATGACAGTGTGTTCCTTTTGAAAACGAGATTTTCTTCATGAAAATTGTGCCAAATGCAGAGAATTGTGTGTAGTGTTTTGAAAAAAGTGTGTTTTAGAACTGCAATTTGAGTGTAAAGCAGGAATTGTGCTTGTAGTTTAGCAGAATTGGTTCAGGGGGTTGGTGCATGAGTTACATGTTGTGGTCATTGTGTGTCAAGTACCAGTATTTGTGTGTAAACAATTGAGAAAAACTGTAACCTGTTATTGCTAAAAACAGTGCTTTAATGTTAAAGGTCCCATATTATAAAAAAGGTGCGATTTTCATGTTTTTTTTTTATTATAAAGCAGGCTTAAGTTCTATATAAATACTGTGAAAGTATCAAAACACTCAATCCACAGAGAAATACACACAGCCCGTATTCAGAAATTCTGCATTTGAAACAAGCTGGGATTTCTGCCCGTTCGTGATGTCACGAATATACAATAATTAAACCCTTGACACAATTTTTAACGTAAACATTCTAAATGCGTCCCAGTTTATTTCCTGGTTGCAGTGGATGTGAATGTCATCAGCTGACAGGAAGTACACATGGACCCAAACTGTTGCCTAACAACGCAATTCCGTTGCAATCTCGTCAAAATGCTCTAAAACGGAGCGTTTCAGACAGAGGGTAAATACAGGCATATTCAGGCTGACAGTACGAGGAAAATAAAGTTTTTTTTACCATTACAGCATGTAAACATGTCCTAGTAGAAACACAAAATACAAGTATGAACCTGCAAATTAGCATAATATGGGACCTTTAATACAAAAGAAAACCTGTTAAATTACACTCATAGGCCGTTTTTTAACTGAACTATAATGCATTCTTAAAAAACAGCACTTTACTGCTGATCAACTGTCTAAAGTATCATCAGTAACAGTTTCATGCAGCATTTTTTTTAATTCTGGGACCTGATCTGCACATTGGAGGCTTGTACATTGTACATGAGTGTTGCCGTTGACTTCGACTTGTGGATCCAATGAGCCCAATTGTATTCATGTGTGATGATGTTAATCCTGATAGTGAAACTTGATCTCACTGTATAAAATGACCTGTGGTGACCTCTAGGATAATCACAGCCTCATGAAACTTTACAGCCACAAACTACAGACCTAGAGCATTCAGAGGATGGATGGCTTTCCTAGTAGATTGACAATAAGGGGGTTTCTGAGCAGTTTCTAGAACAGAAGTGCTCGTCATCCAATCGCCGAAAAATGCAATTCTTGCAGAAATCTCCAAATGTCAAAAGCTTTTGATACCAAATCACAGCATGGCTTTTTCTGTGGTGTTCCTCAAGGTCTTAATGTGGTATTTTGGAGTGATTATTGATAATTTTAATCAATTCTCTAATGGTAAAATTTTTTTAAATTTAGCACCAAATCTTTATAACAAATTATATCAACCCAAACATTGCTGCAACAACTTGAGAAATAATAGAGCATGGGAATGACCATCATATACTTCAATCATTATGTTCTAAACCTTTATACACTTGCACAATTTATTTGAATTAAATCATTAATCAAGTTGTGTTTATTACAGATTTATGATTAGAACAACTTGACACACTTGACCTGCTATCTCCCCTAAACACCCCCTGTCCCCCCTTACAAAAGACAAAAACATGTCCATGCGGGTCTCAGAAGGTTAACAGTATCAGTTAATGTCTTGATGGATGGATGAGGTTGGTAAATTGATAGATGTACATGATCTATTCTGTGTGTGTTCCCTCAGGTCCGGTTCGTGAACAGCACCTGGGTGTTTGGGAGGGCAATGTGTCACATCAGTCGTTTCGTACAGTACTGCTCCCTGCACGTCTCCACTCTCACACTGACCGCCATCGCACTGGACCGTCGGCAGGTTTGTCTACTTCAGGAGATGAAGCAGTGGTGCTCTTCTGTCCTTGGAAAGCATCACAGCTTGATACCATTTACTGTGTGACGTACAGAGCACTATAATGAGAAGTTATGCCATGAAGGGGAATGTTTTAGCTGCAAGGTGCTCCCAATATTCTGGTAATGAAATAGTAAGCCTTGATAAGATGGGATTTTTCCCCTGCCTTAAAGTACCATTTTATAAAGTTTGGAAAGTCAATAAGAACAATTACTGTGCTTAAGTAAAATGTACTCCTCCTCACAAAAAAACACCATCTATTTGAGGCCCATGTTTCAGATCTCTGTGAGTTGTTAGCAGCCGTTCTACCAATAGATGTATACAGTATATAGAAGACTGTATATATTGATGGATGACACGTCTCTACTTCCTCCCACTGTACAAAAGTGAAGCCAAAATATTCCGGATACGGGCCGAGTACGGCTGCAGCTTGCTAGCGTGAGCCACGTAGATGCTACATTAGCACCACGGTAGATGTTTGGCTAGAAAGACACAAAAACTAACCATAATATCTCTATAAATATAGTTATGCTTAAATTGACACAGTCTCGGGACGGCTATGGAAAGTTAAAGTTACACCAACGCGAATGACTCTCTCAATTGTTTAATGAGTAGCGGAGGTCATTTGGAGCAGAGCCATTGTGTAGAGTATGTGTGTACGTGGGAAATGAGTGGTGAAGCAAGAGAGAGAGAAAGAGCGACAGCGACGGGAACGAGTAACGTTATCGACTCCGGCCCAAGCAGTTCTCTGCTTCTATAGAAGCATGGCGGTGCATCATGGTGGACTCCGTGAAGACTCTTGGTTTCAGGTGTTTATACACTAAAGAAAACATACTTTTTAATATGATATTTCATTTCTGCCAATAGATCCAATAGATGTTACACACGGTTCCTTTAAAACCAAAAAAAATTAACACTTGAATATACATCAGCGTGATAAGAACATCATAAAATGACAGAAACCATCTTTGGGAAGACTTTCATCGACTCATGGCCCATCCGCTAACATGGAGGGGGCGGGATTTATGACCTACAGTATACTGCAGCCAGCCACCAGGGGGCGATCGAGATGTTTTGGCTTCACTTTTTATTTCACAAAAAGCAAAGATTAGAGAAAAGTTAAAAAATGAAAATAGATTTGTGTATCAGCACTCTGTTCCTGAATCTGAGTCCATTTTTCTACAAAATACTGAATCTCGATGTGTGCTATGTGTGGGTGTCTTCAGGTTTGACCCAGAAGTTCACATTTTCACAAAAATTACAGCAATCGGGTGCTAAGTGTTTTAAAGTACCCTAACCACCTCCATGAGCTGTGCGTCACAGCAGCTGCTGCAGCTCCAACTTCTGACCGTGTTGACACGCGGGCCATCGGCAGGCCAAACTACAAAAAACAACTTTGTTTTCTTTTGTTTGTTGTTCAACTCTCACAGTTCTAAAACTGTTAAAATTGTTAAATGGCCAACCAAAGTGATTGAAGACATCCTGACAATTTAGGGAAATGGACATTTTTAAAATGCTTTATCTTAGTGTCCTTTTTAAAAAAATTGAGAATTGAATAAATTGAGTATTTTTTTTCAGCTTCAACTTGAGTTCTTTTGTTGTATCTGAAGGTCACGTTGAAATCGTGAGCCAGATCGACTTTCCCTCTTCACTCCTCTCACCATAGCAGTGGTTAGACGGTGGAGATACCTGAGGACACTGTGCAGGTTATAAACTGTAATCTTGTTTTACAGCACTGTCTGAAATTGCCCCCCCCGTTCATTGGCTTATCCCTACATGAATCAGAACAGTGCGGTGCTTGCACAGTGAAAGCTCCCAATGCTAAAAACATGTCACGAAAATACTCTCCACATGATAAGCCCTCGTAAGGTACTAGAGTGAGTAGTAAACAGGGACTCATGAATGTTGTCTCACTGCTGCAGGTGTGTAGTGTTTTATGACAGTGATTTATGACTGTAAACTCATGCACTGTATTGTGGGATTTTTCATTTAGGCTACATGCCATGAACACTATACATCTTTTTGAGTTTATTTATGACTTTGGAAACAGCTGATGACAAGACAATTGCAAAGTCCAATTAGTAAGGCAAGGCAATTTTATTTATAAACTACCATTCAGACACAAGGCAATTCAAAGTGCTTTACAAGAGCATTAAAATATATTAAGTATATTTAAGGTGCTCTATACGATATCCAGAGCATTAATATAGCAATAAACTACTATTTGCTATGTAAAGATATAGAGGAGTAATGTCTTCCTGAGCAGAGAATGAAGTCACGCTCCCTCTGTGTATTGTAATACGAGCTTCTCAGTGCTTTGTTTACGTTGCCGGGCCGGCCGCGTGTCTTTTAGTGCATGTTAGGGCATGTGAGCGTGCCCCACTGGCTAGCTCACGGCCGCCGCTCTGCACTGTCACAGCTGATAACGCCGTCCCAACGAAGCGTAGCACCTACCCTCCGGTTCTCCCCCAGGTTAACACTGTTAGCTGTCAGCAGTGTTGCCATTGTTTTCACTGTTGGCACCGTTAGCTGCGATGTTGAGAGCCAGACGGAGGCAATAGAAATGCTTCCAATCTCGCATTTAACACCTTTAAACACAAGACTTTAAGAACACATTACAATTGCACAAAGCAGAAGGCGAGAACAAGCAAATCAGTAGTTAAATATTAGAATGAGCTGTTGTAGCTGTTCTGGAGCTTTTAGTCACAATCTTTTGCTCAGTTGTCATGGCGTTGCACTTGATGGATTTCTCGTTCAAATCGGCATAATTGGATAAAAGTAGAAAATTGCAACACTCTGCACTTCTACAGCAGATCCATTCACACATCCATACACGTTGCTGATGGATTTCAACACTCTATTATTTATTTTAGATTGTTTAATTTATTTAAATGACATTGTTTAACTGTATCTCCTGAAAGGCAGTCATTTTCACTCTCCTTGATCCAGTTCGTCCACAATACGTGGTGCAAAGATTTAAAACGAAAAATAATTCAAACACTCAGATAAGTTGGCAGAAAGTGGATATACTGAACTACAGCAGTGGTTCTCAACCTGGGGGTTAGGATCCCTAAGGGGGTCGTGAAATCATTTCTGAGGGTCGCCATATGGTTGTGGATGAAAAAAACAACAACATATTTTATACTTGGGAATGTTTTTTACATTACATTGCCTGTACCAGTTATATATTTTGCCTCAGAATAGAGGTGAACACCAACCTGATCATTCTGGGGGGGGGGGGTCGCAACTCAAAAAAGAACTACTGCAGATAGAGACAGTAAGAAAAAATACAACGCAAACACATAATGTGACCGTCAAATCCAGCCCCTATAACAAAAATATCTGGCCACAAATTTTCACAAATCTACTGTAGGTAATGTAAACCACAGGCTCATGTAATTACCAATAAACATGACCATGTAACAACAAATATAATCAATGATTGGCATCTCAAACACTAATACTATTAAGTAGGAATGGCGTGCTGACAATAACAATAGTATTTTCATTCAACCATAAATGAAACAGGTCACTGTTTATTGAGAGTGGGGAAAATGACATCTGCCCTCAAATGCAACCCTAAAACAAGTTTTATAAATCAGTTTTTATTCCTCAATTTCCTTTGTGCATAGCTTTGTGGGAGACTAATGTCCACCGAAGCCCACTCAAAAATCAAGGGTATTTTAGTACGCACACTTACAATTTCCATTGTGAACACACTTAATATTCTAAAGCTGCTATAGACGAAGTATGAATTTAGGACAAGGCTACAGTGTGCTCCTGCTGGCGCTGTCCATGGTGCTGAATTTAAAGGGAGAGAGACAGTTGAAATGCTACATGATTTCAAGTAGATATTCGGACATCCCATGATATCAGAGATGTGGGTGTACATGTGAATGGCTTATATTTACAGTCAGGTCAATTTAGGGGACAAGGGGCTTAACGCTTAAACGCTAAAAACTTAACGCTTTGGATGCTATTGGGGCCACAACTAAAGAGAATATTCCAGTAGCATTGAAATGACATGATGTCCTTGAAAATATGCAGCGCCTGCAGTTGCTATTATATTTTCCTCTAAGTCTTTAATTAAATCTTTCATTTCTAATGCCTGTTTGTGCATTTTTCAGTGCTGGAACGCCTCCCCATTTATAATGTACAATGTGTCAGTTACATACGTGAACCATGCTTCATAATGCGTACACAGCCGTCCGCCGTTGTATGCAACTAACACAGCAGAACAGAAGTGATGACCATGCAAAGGAAAACTTTGAAAAGATTAACAGTCTATATGATATACGAGCATATTGAAAAATGTTCACTCAAGTACAAGCTGTACTTAAACTTTGTAAGTTGCTCCTCCACAGCGTACACGCACAGTCACAGCATCTCAACAACTTTGGGTCAGATTGTTGGCTTTTCTGATGACTAATGGGAGCTCTGCGGATGTTTGAAATTACTTTGAGCCATCTGTATTCCTGTAGGATTTACAACTCTACAAGCACTTAGTAATCACTAACGACACCTGGGAGGAAAATTCAGCTTAATTAAATGAGCCACACTCATTGCTGGATACGAGTCTCATTTTTCATTCAGTGTATCTGCATGAATTTATGATTTATTATTCCCAGTTTTCTCCCGCAATTTAGCAGTGTTTAGATTTGCTTATTAAAACGTACAATTTTTCTTCTCAATCTTTGATAACAGCTGTGGAGCTAAATAAATGTGCTCTTCTTTTTTCATTATTTGCTGCTAGTCTACAACCATACAGCAATATGAAAAGTTGCGTTATGTGAATTATTAATACAAAAATATTGTTTTTTTCAGTGTGATCCAGTTAGTAAATGGCCTTGCATTTATATAGCGCCATTCTAGTCTTCCGACCACTCAAAGCGCTTTACACTACATGTCAGCATTCACCCATTCACACACCCATTCACACATTGATGGCAGACAAGGATCTAATCTAAATACTCATTCACACACCGATGGCACAGCCTTCGGGAGCAATTCAGGGTTCGGTGTCTTGCCCAAGGACACTTTGACATGCGAACTGGAGGAGTCAGGAATCTAACCTCCGACTTTCTGATTGGTAGGTGACCCGACCTCTGAGCCACAGCCGTTCAGTGGCAAGAGGTAGCTGTCCATATGATGTTTATATTTTTTTCTGAACGTCATTTTTCAATTGTTCCCAATGCGATGAAAGTGTAGAAAAAAAAGCTGAACCCAGCATCTTTTTTCGGAGGGCTCCGACTTTTTTTGTGCGGCTGCTCCGAGTGTTTCCAGTTGAAAATCACTGAAGTGTTAAGAAAAGTGCTGGTGTCCACTGGATCCCAACCTGGGGGTCCCGACCCCCACTAAGAGGTCGCCAAAGCTTAACGGGGGGTTGCGAGGCCTTCTTGATTTTAAGGCGTGTAAGACAACTTTACAGTTGGCCTATATCTCAGCATTTCATTCATTTCAGTGAAGAAAAGTAAAAGTTTGGATTATTATTTACAGGTATAATATACAAGAATTAACTAAAAACCAATATATAGACTGATACAAAAATAATCCCTCTCAATCATCACTTATGCCCCACTAGAAATGTGTGGCGGTGTCTGTATCTGTGGAGGCCCTGCAGTTTATCAGTTGTTCTGTACTGTTATTGTTATGCATTGAATATGATATGAAATATCTATTAAATGTGTCACTTAGTCAGGGGCTGTTAGTTTACTCAATGATAGAATAGGGGTTCCTTAAAGGACCCGTGTGTAACAATTAGGAGGATCTATTAGCAGAAATGGAATATAATATTAATAAGTATGTTTTCTTGTGTATAATCACCTGATAATAAGAATTGTGTTTTCGTTACCTTAGAGTGAGCTATTTATATCTACATAGGGACCCTCTCCATGGAGTCCGCCATGTCCAACCACCAAACCAAACTTTGATAACTTTTCCTGCATGGGCCGGAGTGATAACATTACTCGCTCCCGTCGCAGCTGCTCTCTCTCTCTTGCTTCACCTCCCACTTCCCACGTACACACACACACACACTGTACACACTGGCTCTGGTACAAATGGCTGTAGAGAGGACCATTTGCTCCAACATGCTTGGCACACAGGAGAGGCTTCAGTTGATTGCAATCTCCTCACCTCACCGCTAGATACCGCCAGATCCTACACACTGGACCTTTAAGAAAAAAGTTGGGAACCACTATAGGCTATATATAAAAGTATAAAATGAAGGCAACCATCACCATGGTGAAAAAACGATGTCAAACAAATAGATAATAAATAGCAAAGGGGTGATGCTATCATACGACGACGGTTCGGGTGTTGAGATGTTGTCAAGATGTTGTTGTCATAGAAACAAAACAGATCTTTTGATATTTGTTAATGTTGTGTAGGCCTACCAGAATCCAGGTGGTTTACATAACAGCGCAGACAGATTGAGCAAGAGGTTGATAAGCAGAAATTAGAAAAGGGTATGCTGTTTACTGTGTGTGTATGTTTGTGTTTGCGCTGACTTTGATGTGTGTGTGTTGATTTTGTTTCAGGTGATTTTGCACCCGTTGAGACCTCGCATGTCCCCGGCACAAGGCAGTGTTTGGGTCGCTGTTATCTGGATAATGGCCAGCTGCTTCTCCCTCCCGCATGCAATCTACCAGAAACTCCTGACTTTTACATACAGGTAAAATGATAAACACTCGCACATTTCCACAAGGAGAGATCCAGTGGAAGTGTATAGTAATATTTTGTGAGGTTGGCAACAGAGGAAGACCTTGGTGGTCAGATTCCACCGATGTGAAGCGTCTTCACTGAGTGAAAGCCCGTCAAGGTTGAATGTTTGTTGACTCCTGTGTATCAAAGCGACCTCCTCCCTCTGCAGACTTTATAGCTGTTGAGAAATGTTATCCAACTCCCTCATTTGCTCCCAATGAATAGGAGTCACGATCACTGTGGCTGCTAGAGGGCTTTGTCACTTTAATAATAAGGAGAATTCAGAATCGTGAATGCAAAGACTTTGAGAGAGTGGGAAGAAATAGCAGAAATTCACTCAAAATAAAGGCAAAATAGTGTATATGTGGGCTGGTGTGCTGAATATGTAAAGTATTATCAATGCATAATTACATTAACCCTAAGATACTCCCTTTCTGCCCCTGTTTTTGTCTTTTTTAGAAGGGTACAGATGGTCTTTAGGGGGAGAAAACAGGTCAACAGTAGATGTCACATAGAAGTGGTGTACATCTTCTGAAAGCTGAGAACCTGAAGATTAATTTTAGATGCAGCTCAGCACTGTGTCAAGTTTTTCTAGTCATAAATCAGAAATAAACATTAATTAATTAATTAAAATATAGTGTGAAAGTGTATAAGGGTTTAGAACATTGTGATCGAAGTATATGATGGCCATCCCCATGCTCACTTATGTCTCATAAGTTGTTAAAGCAATTTTTTTGGGTTGATACCATTTGTTACACAGATTTGGTGCTAAATTTAACTGTTTTTTACCACTCAAGAATTGATCAAAATGGTCAATAATCCCTCCAAAATCCCAAATTGAGACACCAAGACCTTGATGAACACCATAGAAAAAGCCATGCTGTGATTCAATATCAAAAACTTTTGACATTTAGAGATTTTGGCAAGAATTGCATTTTTCGGTGATTGGATGGCGAGCACTTCTGTTCTGGAAGCTGCTCAGAAACCCCCTTATTGTAAATCTAGCTAGGAAAGCCATCCATCTTCTGAATGCTCTAGGTCTCTAGTTTGTGGTTGTAAAGTTTCATGAGGCTGTGATTATCCTAGAGATCACAGCAGGTCATTTTATAGAGGGATGTCAAGTTTCAAATAACGGTCCCACTATGATCTATGGTCACCTCTATCATCACACATGAATACAATTGAGTTCATTGGATCCACAAGAGACTCATCTTTACAGTCATACCCAATTTATGTAATTCCAAGACTGTTTAGGGACCCCAGTATGCAGAAACATTCAAACACACCATTTTAGAATAGGTGAAAATAACACATTTATACTGCATGCATAAAACTGCAGGTGATGATCATAAAGTGGGCATGTCTGTAAAGGGGAGACTCCTGGGTACCCATAGAACCCATTTTCATTCACATATCTATCTTACCTATATCAAAAATGCCAAAAACACACTGGGAGCTCAAATGTGAGGATTTGCTGTTTTATCTTTTGGTCATCTATGATTATAAACTGTATATTTCGGTGTTTTGGGACTGTTAGTCAAACAAAATAAGCTATTTGAACGTCTGTCATTGGGCTCTAGAGAGTTATAATGGACAATTTCACAATATTCTGCCATTTTATAGACAAAACAATCAAGAAAATTATTTTAAAAAAGTATAATAAAGATAATTGTTAGATGCAGGCCTACACTCACCTGTGACTTAATTCTCCCCACGTTCACCAATCTGTCGTTATTGCTTCCTCTGTACTGTAACTCTCCTCACCAGTAAGGAGAAGGAGCGCAGCCTGTGTGTCCCAGACTTCCCAGAGCCATCAGATGTCTACTGGCAGTATATTGACCTCCTGACCTTCATATTACTTTACATGCTGCCGCTCCTCATCATCACCGCCTCCTACACCACAGTGGCCTGCCGGCTGTGGCGCCACAACGCCATCGGTGACACCACGACGGCTCAGCACGCCGCCCAGAGAAGAAAGCGGCGGCGGACGTTGGCCATGTTGCTCCTGGTGGTCGGGGTGTTCGCCGTCTGCTGGTTCCCACTCAACTGCTATGTTGTGCTGCTGTCCAGCCAGGCCATCCACTCGTCCAACGCCCTGTACTTCTGCTTTCACTGGCTGGCGATGAGCTCCACCTGCTACAACCCTTTCATCTACTGCTGTCTGAATCCAACCTTCCGCCAGGAGCTGCGGCTCCTCTTCCACATGTGCAGGAGGAAACGGAGGGCGGCGGTCGGGTTGGAGCCGGTGCTCCGCCCCGTAGCCGCTCCTTGTCACAGGAATGCCTGGCCCGACGACCACGAGTCCTCGAAGCCACGGCACGCTCTGTCACACTCGGGCCACGCCTCCTCCAGTCAGTCCCACGCCTCCTCCAGTCAGTCGCACAACCTCAAAGATACACATGTGCTCTTCACGGCCAGGCAGGTCCTCACAGGAAGAACTGACATCCTCTCAGTGGAGCCCATCGTGGCTGTGAGCTGACTGGGAACAACAATGGGATGGGATTATGGCGTTTGAGATTCTTCATTTTAGGGATTTCATCTTTGTTCCAAAGAGGACAGGAAATCTTAAAATCTCAGAGATGTGTGGCTGAGCCTGCACAGGATTTGATTTTAATGGCAGCAGAGAGGACGTGGTTTTTGTGACGGCGCTAAATTGAGGAAACTGTCATGTCGTTTTTCCATCAGACACTGTCATCACAAAATAATTTCCCTGTGGTTTTATCCAGTTTTTATTTCTCTTTCCACACTGCTTCTCACTCAAAAATCCCTCAAAAATACCACATTAAGACACCGAGACCTTGAGGGACACCATAGAAAAAGCCTCAGCCCTTCAAAACTGAGCATCAGTTACCAGCTTCTGGTTGTAAAGCACGATCTTCCTCATCAAATGGTGTTTGCCCAGTCGTTCAGTTTTACCATATCTGTGCACTTCAAGGTCTTCTCCATGTTGGCTTGGATTAAAAAAAAACTCAACTTTTTGATCTTGGAAACAGCAGCTGACAAAACAAGGTCCATTTAGTAGATGTTCTGGATCTTTCTACCATTTTTTTTTTTTTATTGTCTTCATACTGTTGAGCATTGACACTATGATATACATGCAAAGGATGCAATGTGATGCAATGGGCTCATTCATCATGTCAGGTACGGACACATTGAGAATAAAAACTTGTTTGCATTGATCCGCAGGCCACTTCAAATTCCTCCTGCTGCTCATACTGTTTTCATGTTTCTCTCTGATTCACATGCAGCCAGAGGGTTTATAGAGTACACACAGGGGAGGAAAATACACCAACAAAATATCACAGCAGTCTACGTTATTTATGTTCCTCATCGTACACCGTACTGTGAGATAATACTCTATAGTGTGATTTTTGGGCCGTCTGAGATGAAAGTTGACAATCCCCAAAGAAACTGAACATTTTTGGTCAGTCTATATGGCCGACTTGGAGATTTGCATATCAAACGCAGCCTGTGGCAAAATTCTGACGTGTTCTTCTCATGATGTGGCTGCTACAAACCACCCGTTGATGCAGAATAAATATGTCTACTTCAATTTGGTTCACACTGTTAAAAGCTTGCAGGTGCATCACGGTGTGCATGTTGAGGTTGAAGATCACAGCTGGCTCACAGTTCATTTTACATTGCTAAAGCGGAGTTTGTTTTTACTCACTTCCTTCACTTCACATTCATACATATGTATGAAAAAAGCGTCAGTATGTGACCAGTTGGGATGAGAACTGAAATATTTCTTTATGTACCTCAGGTGCATGTCAACAGGGCTTACAGTCTCTTCATTGCAGTGTGAATGTCATTATAAAGTATATGGGTACATGGATAGCAACAATCTTTAAAACTTCCATTCAGAGACAGAATACAACTAAACAAAAAGAATGAATGACCTCTAACATTGTGACTGCCAGCGCTCCAACCATTGCATATAACACTTTTCACGTTTTTCATGTCTTCATGTCCTCACAGGCTCGACTCCTGTCGGCACCTTCTGTACAGTGTGCATATGGTTACTTTCTTCTGCAAATGAAAGGACGCAGATTACAAGTGTTTATCCCAGCTGGTCATCTTTGTACGCACCTTCTTTTTTTTCACTATTTATCACGTCTTGTTTTGACAAACTGAATTGGAAAAAAACACATTTTCTTTTTGAAAGACAGGTCCTATTCATCACATTGCATCATGGGTCTGAGAAACATGTCCAAACATGAAAACAGGAAATGAAAACATGACACATGGTTGACGGTGTTCAACCCAGACAGCTGCAGTGCTTAAAGGACAACCATACAGTAAATTCAGCCTACTGCAGATGATTTTCAGAACATCTGGATTAAAAGGGCACTAAAGCACCTAAAAAAGATGCAGAAAAAAATGCACATTTTTGACCGAAAATCGGTTCATAAAAACCTTTTGTCACTGTGTCTTTATAGTGCAGATTTTCTGCTACACAATGTCATTGTCGAATGACAATCTCAGTTGAAAGTGAAGAATTTTGTGGTTGAAAAATGTGTTATATATTTTCAGAGTTGAAGGGTTCGTCATTATTGTGTTCCCGTGTTGTAAAATTAAATGGAAAAGGAGACTTCAGTCTTTCTCTCAGGCTGCTTTTCACAATCCTGCCTAACAGAACATTTACACATTCATGCAACAAAAAGCATGAATGGCAGCTGAAAACATATTGTTGTAAGTGTTCAATGTTTCTTGTGAACAAAATATATTCTATGTTAAAATATTCTAACATGTTTTTCATACATGTGCATGTGGGTGTACATGTGCACAGATATGTAAAAGAAGAACAGCTGAATTGCTTGACATTTTTTCTCCCTGTGATTAATGAATCAGTTGCTTTATTTTCGGTTTGTTGGTTGGCTTATGGGCAACAGAGAAAATGATCGATATGCCTCAATAAAATCTTTGTCTCTTCTTAATGTAGTTTTCCAGAGTTAATGGTTCAGAAATGTGAATAATATTCTGTGTTTTTCTGTGTCTGTGTTTTTGTTATTTTGCTGTCCCTTGTAAATGTTTGACACCATGAGATCCCTATCTTAAGATAAAATATGTTAAATAAAAACAGCAAAACCTGATTCAAAATTTTGGCTTTGAACGTTCAGACTTTTATTTCTTTTTTTTCTGGAAATATCAAAAGGCACTGATTGAACAATAACAACCGCTTTGATTCGTAAAAAGGTAACTTTTGGTATTTGTCAACCTGGACCTTATTTTCTCATGTTTTTGTGTCTAACAGACTAATAGGGACAACAATTTATGTCCAGTATTGAGAGTCAAGCACAGTAAATGCTGTTCACAGGCTGAAATGAAGCTAATCCTTCATTTACGTCCACTAAAAGTCCTTTTTTTTTTTTGCCATGACAAGCTTTGATTATTAATAAGTGCCAAAATATGTTGCACCCACGAATCTCACCAGACTCAGGATGGACATGTTTTAAGAAATTTAATTCTGCAAGAATAACTAAAAAATACAAGAAACTATCAGCTAGTTTTCAGTGGTTTTGAAATCTGAGATCTCGAGAATAAAGTCATAACTTTACGGGAAAAAAAAGTCATGTCCTCCTCCACAAAAGAGGCCATTTCCCCCCAGGTCCATGTGGTTCTTTCTTGGGAATAAACGCAGTATCTTGCACAATCTTTTCAAGGTCCTGATAACTTATGATAGTGTGGTGCTGATGTGCCAAAAGATGACGTATTTCATTATTTATGAAACTGTGCTGGAAAAATACAAACATGCAGTACATTCCTAAGGTCCAGACAGGTGACACTCATTGCCCTTGAAGTCCTTTTCAGTTTCTGTGTTGCATACCTAGTCAACAAACATGTAGTGCCTATTTGAGAAAAAACACCTTAAATGGACAGAAATGTCAGACAGAGAGGACACGTGAGATGTACGGTATGTCTGTGAGCATTCATGCAAGGTTATAAATGTCGCCAAACAGAGAGACTCGGGGCTCTCAGCCCTGAACATTTATGTTGATGTTTGTGTGCCCACTTGCAAGTGTGTATTAAAACTCTAAAAGACGCTCTCTTGTTTTTGAGTCCTTTTTAAACAGAAATTGACTCCACAGAAACCTATATTAGTATAAGTATAACCTTAGAAGATGCTCTATGTTCCTCATTCTCACCCAGGTGGCACGCTGCTCTATTTTCCCTCTAAAATAACGAGTAAAATTACTACTTTGTAATATTATGACTTTACTCTCATAATACTACGACTTTTTTCTCTTAAACTTATAACTTTATTCTCATAATGTTCAGATTTTCTTTTCACGTAAACGTATGACTTTATTCTCATAATATTACGACTTTATTCTCGAAATCTGAGATTTATTTTTTTCCTTTAATGTCTCCCTAATACTCCGTCGTATGTGATTGAAAATATTATTGAGTTTTTTTTAATTAATTTATTTGAGTTATTGTTTTTGAATATTGTAAATACTAGCCAATCTGATCCACACTCCATACCAGTCGGCGGCATTTCCATCACAGCATGCCTTCAATGACAAAGGAGAATGGGCATACTTATAATAACATGTCCGTCCTGGGAGAGGGGTCCCTCCTCAGCTGCTCTTCCTGCTGTTTCTTCCATTTTCAATTCAATTCAAACTTTATTGCAGACTCAAGGGTCCAGATAAAAAAAACAAAACAAGACATTACATATAATATATTACAATACAAGAAGCACAATAAAAAGTAATGATTAAAATACATTAAAAAATATATATATATATTAATGCCTTACATATAAAGAACTATACCAATACACAGCTGTGATTGGTACCGTGTAGTGCTAAATCCTATATTAGACAACCGCAAGTTATTTCATTCTCAGAGTCATTTAGCCGGCATTTAAATTTGTACATGAGATTTCTTTGTCCCTGTCACAGTTTTTTTTTTCACAACACAGTAAACACAGTACAACTACGGTAACTTTTGACTCTCTCAAATAAAAAAATTTAAAAATCCACCTCTTTGAATTTTAATTCTAATCAGAGTTTTAACCATCAGAGTATAAACAGGTGCACAACATTACATATAATGGTTAAGATTTGTATCTGTAACATGCAACATTACAATAATCATTTTATACATTTCGCTTTTTTTTTTTTAATTTCTACAATATTTTTAAAACATTTAAATTCATTTTCATCAAGCTTTGTGCATCATTGTAAATATTGATATAAAATCATATTTGAAAAAATAGGGGATTTCATGATTTTCTCTACACCCTGATAAATGTAGACAGTAACCATAGATGTCAGTCTTCATACAGAAAAAAATACTAAATATGTTGTGTTTTATGACAGATATTGCAATTATAATGTCTAATGTCCTTACCGCAACAAGACATGTTGTGGAAATGACATTTTTGCTTATATTGCAGATAAATGGCAGCTAGAATAGTCTGCTACATTAGCTTTGACTCTTAGCATCGAATATACATGAATTCAACAGGCAGAATATTTTTGGCATCATTAGGCAAAAATTCCATAATAACCTCTCAGCATATTGTAATTCAAGTGTTCTGAGAGACAACTAGACTTCTTCACCTCCTCATCGCTCTGTTTTCAGGCTTTAAAAAATCTAACCTGTGACGGAAGACTTTAACCAATCACAGGTCATTTTCAGAGAGAGCGTTCCTATTGAGCGTTCCTATTGGCTGTGCTCCGCCTGGTGGGCGGTGCTTGGTATTTCTTCAACTGGTCTCAACATGGCTGCCGGGTCCCAAATTTTCTCATTTTACAGCTAAACAGTACACTACAAGATGTTTCTGAAAACATTTGAGGTGAGAAATAGGCATTACAGTAACAGAATATTGATTCATATTTGAGTTCAAGAGTGATTGACAACCGGCTCTCATAGACGGCAGCTGGACGACAGACTCCAGATCAGTTCTGACTGGTTGTTTTCCTCCGGTTTGTGAAATCCTGCAAATGCCGTTAGGAGAACCGGAGGACACCGAAGGACACAGAAGCACATGATGTTTTTCTCTATTGTCAGGATATAGTGATCGTTTTGTAAAAATAACTTCTTTAAATCATATTTGCTCCAATTCTACCCACCCGCTGCTTTAAGTTATTTTTTTAAATGTAGTTCAAAATACACAATTACTAAGCTGTATAGTAAGGACACACAATAAATACTTCAGAAGAGAAGGTGATCTTAACCTTGTTTATCTTGATCTTGAGGGTCACCTATGTGGGCGGCCCAACCAGCCATGCATGTGCTCACTTGTTTACTTCTGTTTCCATTGAAACTAGATTTGTTTGGCTTTGATTAAAACCTTTAGGAAGGTCTCTGTTCAGTGTTGCGGTAAGGAATCAGAAGTGTGGGACAAGCGCATTTAGATGAAAAAATCATATAAATGATTTGTAAACAGATAAATAATTTTAATACGGTGTAAAGTAATATGTATATGAAACAGTTCCATTTGAAATAATGTAATTTTATAATTGACTTATGAACTCCCCCCCTCTTGTGATATTCACAACCTCGTAAGTGAAAAGTCTCTGAAAGCTCCGAGTTCACGAGTTGTGACGAGTTTGCTGACGTTGTCAGAAATGGCAGAGGCCATGGAAGTTAATATTTCAGTACATAATATGTGAATAGATTGTAATTTTAGTGCTATGTTGTTTTTCTTTGTAATTTCATAATAGGTTTGAGGAAAATGTTGATATTTCCAACGGCTTTATCTTCTTCCTCTGTCATTATGCCTTTGCATTTCCTGCATAATGTTACCTGCTTGCTACTATAAATTGTAAGCCTCTGTGGCTTCTAGACGCCGACAGTAACGTTAATATTGCTGTTGCTTAGCAGCGGCGTTCTCACGACTTAACCACTTCAACGCCAAGCATACCGTGTACACGACTTCCCACGTTGTAAACACAAGCTCAACAGTTTCATTTGGAGGCACTATAAAAAGCAGTGCTGCTACAATGATCTCAGGCTTTCTCTCTAGTGAGACGACAGCTGCAATCATTGATGTGAAACAGGCGTTTTATGGGATATTTGCTCTCTGATAAAGCCGTGGCAAAATGTTTTACAAAAGTATCACTGACGCTTTGAAAAACAGTAGTGTTCTGCGCAGGGTCAGACCACAGCAGTTTTCTCAATAAAAAAAAAGAGGAAAGATCTCTGAGGAAGAAACTTGTTTTGGATGCTGAGACAATCTAACAGCTTCCATAAAATCAATAGCAGCTACGATGAAATGCCATCAATTTAAGGCGTTTTGGATTCTGGCGCTGAAACTAAAGTTCAGTTTGTGTGATTGATTGGAGCAGTGTTGGGGGAAAAAATTGCTGTTGAAGACGATGGCCTCTCTCTGCAGAGTTTGCCCACCCACTGAGTTGGAAAGGTGCACCGATTACCTTGACTGTTAAGAGTCCCAGAAACCGTAAATGCAGGCGGAGTGCTTTAGCCTCGATGCTAAGAGCATGCTGGGCCTTTCTATGATTTTAAAAAAAGATTTTGGTTTGAGATTTGATTTAAAAAATGTGGACATGCTGGGAATATAAGTGAAAGGTGAGGCAGTTTTATTAACAGTCTCCGACTGAGAGTTTCTGAATAAAAGGATATGGCCTTGTGTATTCAGCTGAGCAAAGACTAGGCGCATTATTTCTCTTCACTCAGTCCACCTCTTTGCTTCAGACTATTAATCCATCTCAACAACATTAAAATGGATTACCATGAAATTTTGTACAGGCATTCATTGAATTGGCCATTCCATTGCAACATCAGGGCCCAGCACTGAAGCTGCGCTTCCGACATTTTGGACTGAAAGCGACTGCCGGACGCCAGTAAAACATCCGCCAGTAAAACGTCCGCCAGTAAAACGTCCACCTACAAAGTGCCGCACAAAAGTAAAACAAAATTCTATTGTCATACAGTTCATTTTCAGTCCAAAATGGCTGCAGCGGCTGTCAAAAAGCACCTGGAGTTTCGTGTCCTTGCTTCTAGACGGCCTCCCAGAGCCACTAGCATGGCTTAGCGTGGTTTGAAGGTGCAGTATTTACATATGTGACCTGATGGGATAAGTTGAAATTGATGGAGGGGGTGGACAGTGGTGGAAGAGATATTTTACTTAAGTAAAAGTAGCAATACCACAGTGTAAAACATACCTTTTCAGGTTTTCAGGTCCTAATTGACTGATTGTCCTAATTAGAAGAGTCTAATCTCTGCTATCGGACCCATGTGCTGTAGATAAAGCTATAAATCCTTTGTTTTTAAGGCTGAAACTGCCACTATTGTTTTCCATCAGTGAAGTAGAGCAGGGCAGAAAGGGAGAGAGGAAGTGTGAGAATTTTTGTATCAGAAAAAAAGTTGTGAATATGTTAGAATCAGATGAAGTAAAGGTGATGGAAAGGGAAGATAGCTATTTAAGAAAGGGCATCAAGAGAGATGGCATGCTGCTGCGCCCCGCCTCAAATGAAGCACTGACTACAACACTGAGATGTTCCCGCTTCCACAAAAGAACAGAACTGCTCTTACATTAGAGCTGCAGGTGATTTACTGGGACTCACTCAACCTGACAATCTGCTTCAAACTATTGTACTTTTCTGTCACCGATGGAAGACCTTGAGTAGTTGAAGTGAAGATAATACCAAATAGGTTGTCTAAGAGTTTTTGAGCCGATAAAGTCATCCTGACCAGCTGTGTCAACGAAATGCCATATACAGAACATCACTTTACCAGGAATTGCATATTAAAGGAGGGATGATGGGACAGAAGCACACTGCTCTCAGCATGAGTCAGCCTTCATTTGATTGTGCAAGCACTGACCTCCAGTACCCACGGCCATTATGAAAATGTCACAACTAAGTTTCATATTTTTGTAATGATGAAAAAAAGACTTTCTGTAGAGCACAATTTTAACAAATTATCTTCCTTTTACCCTTATTTTCCTCCGCACCGGTTCCCATAGTCACCAGCAGGGACATGATTCCTCACTGACATCCCATTTGTGATGTCAGTTAGCTGCCAGTTACATCCAGCCAAGGTGGACGAGTGCTTTCACCTTTGGCATTTTTCTAAACGCTTTTACTGAAGATGTGTCTGCCACAAATTGAAAAGAGCCTCCGCTTTCAACAAAATGTCAACGTGCCGAGAGCTTCACTGACTCTAATTTGAGCATTTTTGACCCAGTTAGTGGGGACCTGGTATTGTCTGTTACTACATTGAACTTTCAGTTTGTTGCCAAATGTTTAATGATCATTTGATTGAAATTGTGAAAGCCATTCTTATGTTTTTCTGGTGGTTCAGAGGGCCAAATGTTTTCTCTATTATGCCGGGTTGTGATAAATCAACTGTTGGAAGTGGGAGTTGGAAGTTTATAGCTTGTGTTAACCGCTGAATTAACCTTTTGTCTTTTTTTAATTGAAATTATAATTGAAAAGTACTGTACAAATTAGGAGTGACATATATTATCTGATTGAGTGATATATATTATATACACACACAAACACACTTCTGTCTATCTATATGACAACGTGAAATACCGCAGAGTGTTCTGATGATTTACAGTTAGCAGTTGTTTGCACTTGTAAACATGTCACGATCATAACTGTTGAATTGGGTTCAGCCTACATTCACGATGAAAACACATCAAATTCAAGGACTCAGAGATTACATTTAAACCCGCACATTGAGCATGTTATAAAAAAGGAGAACTTTGGTATTGGTGTTCTGTATCGCTCCAGACATTGCTTTACATTTAACGTCAGAAAGAGACTTGTTTCTCAGCTCATATAATTGACTGTGCTGATATTGTTTACCAGAATGCCTCCATAACTGATCTTAATTCTCTCAATGTTGTACATAATAGACGCTGTAGATTTATTCTAGGTTGTTCTTTTTTTACACACCATTGCACAATGTTAGATACGCTGAGGTGGCTCCCTCTGGATAAAAGATGTCAATTTCATCGGTATCAAATTATTTTTTAATTTCTGAACTTCAACTGTACATTATTTCTCTTCAGCAGCAATCCACTAGCTTTCATAACTCAAGTGACTTATTGACTATAAACAAACAATACATAATAGTGAATGTATAACATACACTTCTGCAACCAAAGCAACAGATTTGCATATATCAGATATCTATTTTATTAGTATTAGTATTTTCATCCATATATCTTCCAAGCCCACTTAACCATTTTTAGGAATTAATTATATTATGTATTACGTGTCTTTATCAGATAGACTGGCGACCTGTCCAGGGTGTACCCCGTCTTCACACAATGTCATCTGGGATTGGCTCCAGTCCCCCCTGCCAGCCTGAATAGGAAAAGCGGTTACAGATAATGGATGGATGGATGGATGGATGTCTTTATCAGGTAATTCAAAACACACACAAAGAGCTATAGAGATACTATGGAAAGACAACAAAAACTGTGACGGCTTGGGCTTGTGTTTGTTTTCCAGTGCTGATGGAGAAGTCATAAAGCAATTAGTAGAAATGCTCAGTTATTGACTTATTTTCAGGGACATACATTTAGCAGAGCCATTACCACTGCGAAATCTCCAGCTTGCCGTCATTGTGGCTCTCTTGTCACAGTCAATAAATTAATGTAAACACTGTTTCTTTGGCTATTAGTGATCACGTCTTCTATTCAGTGGTGACAAACAACAAATATGTCCATCATTAATCTGTATCACAACGAATGAAAACACATTAACTGTGGGACAAACAGGAATTATGTCAACAAGACATGTTGTTCCTACTAACGTCTGAAAGATTACAGCACAAAGTGAAAGGGTACAGGCCGTGCTGGGTTAAACCATCCCTTGGGGTCTTGGCCTAATCTTTTCCAGGGGCCCCGTTCCACGATGTAATTCTCCAGCATCCCGGGAGCATGTTTGGTCAGGATTAAATACAAATCTCATTAAAAACAGGCCTGCAAAGTTACCCATTTTTAGCAAAGTCAACCAACTTTTTGTAAACAATTTTCAACACATCTGTGAGTCCAAACACACATCCAAAGACGACTATGAGAAAGGCAACTTCATGGTTTATTTATGGCCATGCTAGCAGTGTGGCTCTGAAGGGATGTCAGTCCACCACTTTGGTGCGGACTGAAATATCTCAACAACTTTTAGATGGATTTACATGAAATTTTGTGCAGACATTCACGGAAATCAGACAATGAATCACCGACTTTAGTGATCCCCTGACTTTGTCTTCAATGCCAACATGAGGTTGATGTTTTTTTTAGAGAACTATCTTGACTACTGAACAGGGTACTGGACACAGTACTGTACTTTGTAATTGTAATCTATAGTGATTATTTGTATAAAAACACAATTCAAATTATTAGAAAATACATGATTGTATTTTTATTTGAATATTTGTTTTGATTAAAGAAAATCTTGGCATCAATAGCTTTAATGATGTATTATAAGCTGCTTAGAGCTAGTGTCTGTTAGCCTCCTGTCTGTTAGCCACCAGCCTTTGCCACAGCTCGCTAGTCCGCCACCTTCCTGTCCTGATGCGACCAGTCCAACGCCTTCCTTCCTCTGTTTTTTTAGGCTGAAGTTGCCACTATTCTTCTAGCCCTCCTGTTGTCTTCGGGTCAAATTGACCCGAAGACAACAGGAGGGATAAATCCACAGAAATTCAACATTAGGTCATGAAAAATTAACAAAAGTATGCTCATATTATTAATAATAGCCAGACAAGAAAACATTATTGTCAAATAATAGCCTTGTTCATTATCATCAGTTGGCCTGTTTAACCCTCCTGTTGTCTTCGGGTCAATTTGACCCGAAGACAACAGGAGGGCTAAAGGGGAGATGGCATGCTCCCGCGCCTCGCCTCAAATCGATCCATGACTCAACACTCAGACTCAGACGTTCCCACTTCCACAAACCAACAGAACTGCTCTTACGTCAGAGCTGCAGGTGAATTATTAGGACTCACTCTGACAATCTGCTTCAAACTATTGTACCTTTCTGTCACTGACGGAGGATATCTGATCAAACCGCTTCCACACAGTCCTGATGAAGCAGGTAAGCTGAGCTCCATCAGTGACGCTGGGTGTGCTCGGAGATAAAAACAGGCATGATATTTTCAATCAGAAACGGCAGTGAAACACTGATTAAGTTACTCCTAAAACTCTGTTTTCCTTTGATTGTGACTCATTTAGTCTTTAATATTTAATATCACAGAGAAACAGTTTTAGTTTTTGAAGCCAAGATGTCAGGGACGTTCTTTCATTACCTAGAATGGGTTATTTCAGTTAAATTCATAGTAGTCAGGGCAACTAAAGTGCAACTAAGGAGAGGAAGATCAGATTTGTGTGCTTTTAAGAAATACGAGCACTTTTATGATAGTGTTTTTACATTTTTTACATTTTGTCTACACACATTACTGATGCAAATACAACTTCAGCAGCATCAGAAAAGAGAGACCCGTGCGCAGGTAGAGGCCAATCAATATTTTCAGCTCCCTAACAGCGGTGTTAACATTGCTGTGATGTGCAGACTTTTGTTCACTGTACAAATGTGTTTGCTCTTTCAGTAACTCAAGCATTTCTGCTGTGATGAACGTACTGAGATACTCCGGGGGAGTATGAAGATTGTCTGGGGGTGTGACACTCTGACCTTCGAATGTGCACTCAGGGGCTTCAGAAGGTGTCTTTCTCCAAGAAAACAGTTTTTTTTCCTTGGGCAGTTGTTTTTTTCTGTCCAGGGTTCATCTTTGGTTGAGATACTTCATCTAAATCACCTGATTCACTACTTAACATGGCTCAACATGCTATCAGATGTTATAAAGCAGCTCTAAATCTTGCAAGGCCAAATGTTATGAAATGTATATATAACACTAAAATGCCCCATCCCCGGCCCTCTCATCAGAGGGCCGGGGATGTCATTGAGCATATGATCCCTCCACTTGTCTACTTCAGGCAGCCAAGTCGTCCTCGGTCATGCCCTCCTTTTAATGAAAATTTCTCATTTTATCCTCCTTTCATTATACCGACCTTTTCATCTTCTAATCTATCTGCAGTTTCTCTCTGGATCTGAACTGAACTGAAGTCACAGTTACATAAAACAAGCATGATGTGGGCGATGGACAACCTTTCCCTCCCGAACCTGCTCAAACTGTTTTTCAGCCTTTGCTAATTGTTGTTGCAATTAACCCTCTGAGACCCGCATAGATCCGTTTTTGTTTAGCCGTTTAGCAGGTCAACAGAAGATGTCACATAGAAGTGGTGTACATCATCTGAAAGCTGGGAACCTGAAAATTAATTTGAGATGCAGCTCGGCACTGTGTGTCAAGTTGTTCTCGTCATAAATCAGAAATAAACATGACTTAATTAATGAATTGATTCATTAAAATTAATTGTGAAATTGTATAGGGTTTGAGAACAGTATAATGGAAGTATATGATTGCCATTCCCATGCTCTATTATGTCTCATACGATGATGCAGAAATGTTGGGGTTGATACCATTTGTTACACAGATTTGTTGCTAAATTTAAACAGTTTTTACCACTCGAGAACTGGTAAAAATGATCAGTAATCCCTCTGAAAAACAATACCACATTAAGACAACCAATACCTTGAGGAACATCATAGAAAAAGCCATGCTGGGATTTGATATAAAAACTTTTCACTGTATTTGGAGATTTCTGCAAGAATTGATGATGAATGATTGGATGGCCACTTCTGTTCTGGAAACTGCTCAGAAACCCCCTTATTGTCAATCCACCTAGGAAACCTATCCATCCTCTGAATGCTCTAGGTCTCTAGTTTGTGGCTGTAAAGTTTCATGAGGCTGTGATTATCCTAGAGGTCACCTCAGGTCATTTTATACAGTGAGGTCAAGTTTAAAAAAATGGTCTAACCTTGTGGTTCCTCCACAAAGAATCACACAAAAGCAACAGTTTAAATCTTGTGTTTACCAGAAATGTGCTCATAAGTTTCTTAGAAATAAGTCATTCAGCATGAATAAAGCATTAAAAGTGACTAATCGACTAAAGAAATCTTAGTCAACTAAGACCAAAACAGCCGATAAGTCGACTAATTGACTAAGAGTGTGTTCCAATCCACGTACTTCCAGAAGTACACTTCAATGTAGTGCACTTTGTGCACTCTGTACTCATTTGAGTAGTGCGTAAATTTCAGCGGGGTAGGGTCGTCTCAAATCGAATACTCTGCGGCGCACTGACCGGAAATGACGATTGCAACATTTCAACGCGGCTCGCAACCCGCCAAAATATCTTCTGAAAGAAAATGAAAGCAGAGTGGAAATTACGTTTCCAACGTCGTCACCTACGTCTACGATGTGTCCTCCTGTTGGTTGAAAATGCAGCGGTATATTTACGTATTGTATTGTTTTATTCTGTTATCTACGTCTGTTTGAATAGTGGTCGTGGCTCCGCCCCTTCCGCTACGTAGCCAAGATGGCGACAGTTGAGTGTGGAAAGTGTCCAGCGTTCCACACTCAACGATCTGACCGTTTTGAGTACAACATCCGGGTACTTTGAGTGCACTGCATTTTGCCGTACTTCCCAGTGTGAACGCACTTATGCACTCAAAATAGTAAGTGTAAGTACAGAAGTACGCGGATTGGAACACACTGTAACAGTGGACAGCCCTACTTATTTTGATGCAAACTTAGCAGGAATGTAGCACAACATGGAAGTGAAAGCAATGCTCTGTTTATTTAAATGTGAAAGTGCAATAAAAATATTTTGTCCCTAAAATCTATGAATAATAATGATCTCAATATTGATAAAAAATAATCATGATTATCATTTCACCATAATATCTGTTAAGGGGAGACTTGTGGGTACACACAGAACCCCTTTTCATTCCCATATCTTGAGGTCAGAGGTCAAGGAACCCCTTTGAAAATGGCCATGCCAGTTTTTCCTCGCCAAAATTTAGCCTAACTTTGGAGCGTTATTTATTAGCATAAGATACCAGTATCTTCTCTCTAGCTCTAAAACTGCCTCTGAAAGACACTAAAGCCTCTGAAGAAAGGGAATATTTCAGTTACAGAATATTAACTTCAGAGCGTTCGATATGTTTGCAGGGTTGCGACTGTGTGTAGCGGAGCGGTCGTAGTAAGAGGAACATCATGTGGTTTCATAAATATGCTAGAGACAAGTGTTGCGGAGGCAATTAAAAATAATAACCTTTAATAGGCCTTTTTTTCGTCTGTTCTTCAGTTCACGGCTGTTACAGTAGAGATAAGGGAGTCTAGGTGTCTCAATACAATACAAAACGTTCAATCCTCCACTATAATGGGTAAATGATTGTTAATTACAGTACAGTAATTACCAGCTGCAGAAAAAACTGCGATAACAAACAGCTGAGTTTATATTAGGATTTTATTATTTAGTACATGTACACTGAAGAAACTGTACTCTTTTGTATTCATGCACCATTTTCAGCTAAAAGTGACACTATTAATATTTGATTTCATTCTCATAATCCATTACTTGGCTATGTTATTCCTTTTTGTGGTGCATTAAGAAAGATTCTCATGTCAGAAAGCTCATTTTGTTGACGTCTGGCAGCTTTGAGCTATCATGACACCAATTATAGCTGCACATTAACAGGTCTTTTAAATGTGGTGACTTCAATGTTTATTGCTCTTTTGTCATTTTGAAATGTTAAGTAACTGCTTATTCATCATCAGTTGAAGGTCATTATTGAGTCTCTCCTCACTCTTGTGTACTTGTGTACTTTATTGTGAAGTGTTAGCGGAATATTGTTTATATTTTTAAGATATTGAAGGCAGCCAAATTCAAGTAAAAGAAGGCTGCATTTCTCTGCTGCATTTGGAGAAGCTGTGACAGTGGGCATATTTGATCCTGAAATACAGACCTCGAGGGTGTCCCTGAACTGGGACACAGCTCCTGTGTTTGTGTTTGTTATATTTCTGATTTAATCACGTCTTACCTGTCCATCAGATGCCCCCCTTGTGTTTTCCCTCTCTGGGCACCTGCACGTTATCATACGGTGTTTAATCATCCTTTTTTCTTCCTGTTGTTTGAAAAATAGTCTGAGCTGCATTGTTTACCTGTTCACTCAGTTTGCCGTACTGACTCCTCTGGTTTCATTTCATCACGTTATTTTGTCTATTTTATACCCGCTGGCAGCTTCATGCCTGCCTTCCTTTCTGAGTAACTTTGTGTAACTTTCAGTTTTGCCTCCTGGAACTGCATTTGAGTTCATTCCTGCTGTCGCAACACAAAATAGCTCAACATACGGCAGCACAAATGGACAACAAACAAGATGTGCCAACAGGAGGGCTGCGGTCGATAGTCTATTTTGCTTTGGAAGGTTCCCAATGGAGTGAAATGACCTGGAAGTATCTCAGTAGCAGCCGTGATAATAGCTGGTCGAATCCTCTAAATGCTAAGGAAAGGTGCTTCGATGCTTCCTTTCTTATCTCCTTTAGCGTAGGATACACTGGACCATCCTTTACCAAAGAAAAGGAGATAATGAAAACAAACAATATGCCTATCTTGCACATTATTTTCATACGGTCATATACTAATTGGGATTCATGTTGATAAATATGAGTGGACAGTGACAACTCTTTTGTTTTACTTTATTTTTAATTATTTATTTTGAACATGTAACAAATACCTAAGTAAAAAAACTAAACAAGAATAACAAAGAAAGGTAACGCTTCATTTTACAGGTCCGCAAATTTCATGGTGATAATTAGCAAATAACCTATTTGAAATTTCTTTGTAATTGCTGCCAAATTACCCCAAATATTTACCTGAAAATTTGTCAAAAATTACTTTATTTAATAATTATATTCCGCGATTTCCCAATAGCTGGTAATTTATTTAATACATTTCCAGGAAAAGAGTAGAAAGATAATTGATGTGCTTTATTTCTATGTCTGCTGATAAATAGATAATAATTAGCAAATAACTTCTTTCAAATTTCTTAAAAAACTCCCTGAATTATTACATTAGCTACCAGGTTACATTTGTGTAGACAATAAGTTGCATAATGGTTAGATTTGTGCTGATCAGAAATGTCTTCTATTAGTTTTGGTTTTCCACCTCCGATGAAGAGCAGCCGCTTCTCAAGCCTAAGGGCCCTATTTTTAACCATTATATGCTATTTTAGCATATAATTATAAAATGATGTTTATAATAAAGTAATATTCGATCATTTTTGAGGTAAATATTGGGGTAATTTGGAAGTAATTCCAAAGAAATTTCAAATAGTTTACTTGCTAATTATCACCTAACTACCATGAAATTTGCGGACCTGTAAAATGAAGTATTACCAAAGAAAATGAACAGTGAACATGTAGCAACCTGTCAATAGCAACCTTGTCCATGTTAGGTCAGATAATCCTTTATTATATGTTGATAAAGTGTTCCAGCAGCAGAAGGACCTGCGGTGTCTCGCTTTCACACACTGCGGGTGAGAAAAGACATTAGGACGTAATTTGTTTTACATTTTTGACAGCATCTGAGATCATAAGTACTGACTGTATTTATACACAGTTACCTCTGTTCATCCCCCGCTGCCAAAGACTGAAAAAGATTTGACTGCTGTGAGCAATTACCCCACCGACACACACACATACTTCACACGTAGCTACCATATTGCACATTTATCAGTGTTGCACATACCACCATATATGCTGCTACTTAAAGTGGCAATTCTTCAAATTTCAGTCTTTTCAGAATTTCTATGTGAGTAAAAACAATGGAGTTGTGTTCAAAGTTTAGCAGTGTGGAGTCTTTTTGTTGATACATGAGCTTCAGGTATTCAGAATTGTGTGCATAGTTACATTTTTGTGTGTATACAACAGCATTTTTTTCCCCGGTAATGTCACCACAGACACCCATTTGTAATACTGCAAATATATAAATTAGGTATGTCAATCGATTAAAATATCTAATCGTGATTAATGGCATGATTGTCCATAGTTGATCAGGAATAATCATGCTTTTTTTTATCTATTCAAAATGTACCTTAAAGGGAGATTTATCAAGTATTTAATACTCTTATCAACATGGGAGTGGGCAAATATGCTTGTTTTATGCAAATATATGTATATATTTATTATTAATCAATTAACAACACAAAACATTGACAAATATTGTCCAGAAACCCTCACAGGTACTGCATTTAGCATAAAAGATATGCTCAAATCAGAACACGGCAAACTCAATTGTCTCATTTCACAGCTAAACCATACACTACAAGATGATTATAAAAACATTTGAGGCGAGAAATAGGCATTAAAGTAACAGAATATTGATTCATATTTGATCAGCACGGCCTAGTTTGACCGTTTGGTCGGAGTTTGCGAGTGATTGACAGCCGGCTCTCATAGACAGGAGCTGGACAGCAGACCTCAGATCAGCTCTTACTGGTTGTTTTCCTCCTGTCTGTGAAATCTTGCAGATGCCGTTAGGAGCACCTAAGGACACAGAGACACATGATTTTTTTCAGGTTACCTGTTTCATGTACTACTGTCACGATTTTATAAAACTTTTTTTAATCATATTTGCTCCAATCTCGCCTACTTCAGCTTTAATGTTGCACACTGCTGAAGAGCTGCTTATCAGATTTCCATTGTTCCAAGCACAATCACAACAAAGATCTATTCTAGTCTACTCAATAAGAAAAAATGTTTTCCAGGTTATACAGACAAACATCTAAATTCAGTGAAACATACAACTTTCATAAGCATGAGCAAAGCCACATTTGCATATTCAGCCAACTTTG